>NC_136505.1:2301734-2524234 GCF_053919585.1 Euprymna scolopes
ATATCGGTGTTGGGTTATACTTTAGAGTTTTTTATAAGTATTTTGGGGATGAGTGGAATTCGGAGAAATATTTTCAGTAGAAAAAGATTCGCATGGTTTATAATCAAATTTGAGGAAAACAGAATATATCATCATAATACGGTAGACAAAACCAAATGAGTTAAGAAGACATTTATTCACAAAAGAAATATTTGTATGCCTAAAATGGAAGGTTTACATCAATAGGAAAACATAGAATGTTCGTGAATATTTTAGGGGGTTAAAAGGGTTTCATTAACTGAGACATTTGAAGTTTGTATCGATTAATTAAGAGCCATGAGTTCCAGGGGTCAGTAAATTTGTATTCCAAACTACTTTGCTCAATTAAAAAAAGTATAATGCATTGTTTATAGTAATTCATGTTCATTTGATTTCGTATTAATATTAGAGTTCAGTGAAAAGAATGAGAATATTTCCATGATTAAATTTATACAGATTTGCAGCCAATAATGTGATGAGTTGTTGTGTGTTAGTGTGTTCGTTAATGTTTGTGTGAATGTGAGTAAAGAGAGATGTTGCAGAAATGAGTGCAGAGAGTGGGGCGTCCAGCGACACCGATTCGTAGACTCGGATCAACTTGGTTCCACTGGTGTATTAAAGAAAAATCGGGCTTCTCAAGAGTTTATAAGACTCATACAAAGACTATTTTAAATAATTTCAGAATGTTTTCTGATTGGTCCAAAACATTATTTGTTTTTATTCAGGATAGTGTATGCGCAGACGATATGCGTACAAACGCATTTTATGCATTTTGATTTTATATGTCAATGTTTAAACATCGACCTCTTTAAGTAGTAGTAGTAGTAGTAGTAGTAGTAGTAGTAGTAGTGGTGATAATGGTAATATAAAGATGATGAAAGATATAAAGATAGTTACGGATCAAACAGAGAATTTAATGATAAACAGCTGTTGTATGATCTCAACGTGATTTACAACGTTTTGAAATTCTGAGAGCTTTAGTCACTCAGACTCAAAAGAAAATTATCTCTTAGGTTTAATATATATATATATGTTTAGTAATGTGATTGATAATTTAAAAATCAAATTATAATTAAATTAAAAATCCGTTTCATAAGAAGAAACAACAACAAAATCAATAATTTGTACGATCGTTTCGGAAAACAGTGTTTTTATTGTGGTAGACATCAAGTTAGGGACAATAATTTTTGCATATAATGTTTTTAACAAACAAAGTTTCCTCATCAGCAAATATCGGGAAGGGTTTTTATTAAATGTAAAAGACACCATAAATAAACCTAGCATTAGAAGTAAGGCAGATGTATCTGGAGAAAATTAAAATCAAAGTATGGATTTAACTTGATAAGAAAATTAATATGGGTTAAAGATAGAAATAAAATAGAGTAAAATTATAAATATAAATTTGGTTTAAGTACAATATTATAATAGTATTTTCGATAAAACTCATAAAAACATACACATATATATATACATACATGTATACACACATGCACACATATATATATATACATATACACATATACACATATACATAAATACACATATATATATTTTTATATAAAAATAGACACATATATACATATACATACATATTCATGAATATATATATATACAAATAATGTGAAAATATACTTTATTTCCTTGTAATGTATACCAATCCTTATTTAAGAAGCTCAATGTTATTACGGAGCAATATAGTGAATGAATGACAAAAGTGTATATTCAGGAATTTATGATTTTGACCATCTTACAGATCTTTCTTTTAATTCAGTTGGCAATTACAATTATTGACAGTATTTGTTTCGTAGCACACAACCAATCACTTAATTATTATATCAATTAGTGAATCTATTTTGCCCTTAACTCATCAGAAGAAATAGCAACAATCAATTCATCAAAAGAAAATAAAATGCGTTTGGACATGATTAAAATCCGATTCACTAACTGATATAATAATTAAGTGCTTGATTTTGTGCTCCGAAACAGATACTGTCAGGAATTGTAAATGTCAACTTAACCAAAGGAATAAAATGTAAGATGGATAGCATGAAACTTGGAAGATAGACTTTTGTCATTCATCCACTTCCATGGATTTTCAATACTGGCTCATATCATCAGAGGAAATGAAATGCGGTTAACAAAATGTTCAGCTGTGAATAAACACGTATTTTGCTTTTCAGCACATATATTGAAAATGTTTTTGGTGGTGAATAATAGTTATAGGAAAATAATTATAGGAGAAGGAATTTCATACAACCTGGGCAGTCCATAATCGGAAGGAGTACGGTATCTTCCGGGGTATTATTGCCAGGTCGGCAGAATAGTGGTCCAGGGGAAAAGGCAGTAATCCCATATAAAAAGAATGTATGGTTGCTCCATACTGTTTATCTTATATATATATATATATATATATATATATATATATATATATATATATATATATATATATATATAGTAGAGTTTAGTTTCCTAGAAGTACATCCAATGAAACATGTGTCTACCAAAGAGTTCTCAATGAGTGAACAGAGCAGGTATATGAAATTTATTTATACAAACATTGATGGCTACATATGTGCATACATGTTTCTGTAATCACCCGCCTTGGGGGATTACGTCTTCAGGCCGACGATAATTCTTGGCCTGAAGACGTTATCCCCCAACGCGGGTGATTACAGAAACATGTATGCACATATGTAGCCATCAATGTTTGTATAAATAAATTTCATATATATATATATATATATATATATATATATTTCCAAGGAGTGGAAACTGGATGACCTGCGTGAGATCATCTAGTAAGAAATAATAAACATTTATAAAATATCTTTTCATGGGAAGATTGAGTATTTGTATTATTTGCATTATTTGGACTACTGTTCTCATCTTAAATATTATTTTCACAATGTTTCGGCCGATGTAACCTCCAACTTTTTTCACGTGTATCTTGTAGAACTCGGGACTCTTTCTGTCGAACGAGGGAATCTGAAAGGACTCATGGTGTAGTGGATAAACACTTGGTAAAATTCAGTTGTAAAGTTACACTTTTCAGGAAGTCGAAGGTTCAATCTCTAGTGCGGGATACATTCAAATTACAAATAAAGATTTCTGAAGACTTGTACTATGGTTGACGGAACAAAGGCATGCTGCTTCTGCGGATTAAATAAATGTTTCCGTTTGAAATTCAGTGCAGATTTATCAGTTCGACAGAAAGATTCTCGAGTTCGATAAAATACACCTGATGAAGGTTGGAAGTTACATCGAGGGAAAAATTGTGAAAATAATAATCAAGATGAGAAAAGTAGTCGAAAGAATCGACATAATACTGTTATCATCAGTGGCCGGTTGTTAGAAATATGTTTTTATCCGTCTATATAATTTGTAACATCTACGTTTGTCGCTGGTCCACGATATATACAAACAGATAGCGAGTAAAACACAACACATTGATCTGTAAAATATATTATTATTATTTCACACCGACAAATCAGCTTTAGATTATAAGTCATTACTGATGTTTAGACATTTCTGAAAGCGCGTGAGGTGGGTGCCTAGTTGGCTCGGATGTTGGGCGGCGAAAAAATGTGACAGTTTTGCTTCTTTCTGATCGACTGCTCGATTTTCTTCTTGTTACGATGTATTTATATAAACATTCTTTTCCCACTGGAATGTTTAACATTTCCTGTTGTTTCAATCCTTCGATCGATATCCTCTTATATATGGGTCAAATTTGGCTTTCAATAGACAATTGTGGAAAGTCCCGCATTCTTCACATATAATCCATATGCGCGTGTGCAGCCCATCGAATGTTTTTATTCCCATGTCGTCTACCAATATCCAACAATGCTAATAAATATCATCGTTTCCAATTTTAACTTATTTATTCACAGTAAAACGCAATTGTTTCTTTATATTATTGTACAGTAAAATAAGTGTTTCTTTATATTGTTAAACCTTTCGTACGTTTATTAGTTCAAGAAAAAATAACATCATTATTTAAGTTGATTATACAAATAAAGTTGGCAACCGCGCATTTTCCTCAGAGCCCTGCTAGCATGATTTGATATTTCTATGATGCGTTATTTACATTATCTACCTTTCAATTATGTTCTATTGTTGCGATTGTTGCTATTTAAAAGCCTTTTGGCATTTGCACTCTATAAATTGTAACCATTCAGAGTTCTATGACTTTTAATCATAGACCATCAGTTTCCTTTTTCTGAAAGCGGTCTTTCATCATTACTAGATAGATATTCTGACTAGAATATCTTTTAACCAACGTTTTTATTTACAATAGCATTTTCTCTTCAACATATTTCCCACAGAGATAGCGTCGTTTTTATAAATACTTGCATGGCAAATGTTTTTCAGAATTGTTTGATCTTTTCACTTTCTTTTTTCCTGCTCGCTTGACTTGTTGATGTAGTGGTCTCCATCAATTCGCTATTGTCATACCCTGTTGATTCCTATTCCAGTAGTTTCTTTCAAAGAACGGCAGTTTTGTGGAATTTTTTTTATGACTGTTTCAAGATAAAGGCCAATAAGCATATCCTGTCTTTGCTGTAATAATCTTTCGTCTCTGTAAACTCCTTACATCCATTGGCCTAACGCCTTCTCTGGAGCGTTTTTGATTAAAATAGATAGAATGAGAGCAACCAATCCTAAATGATTAAGTTTGAAATTCTCCGAAAAAATTATCTAGGAAAAAATATATTGACTACTGCAAATAGCTGAGTAATGAGCACGATATTTTGCGTAGAAATCGTCAGTTGTTAAAATATTGCACAAAAGATAACTACACAGGCATAAAAGAAAGATAATTATTAATAAATGTTGTGTTTGTATCAATAACAATACGAACGCAGAAAGTAAAGGTAAAACAAATATATTAAGATGAAAAGATAATACATATTTACAAAGGTGCAGTTGTACTGCAGTTAGAAGATTGTCCGTCAGAGGGCGTGTTAAAGTCGTTCATGGAGCAACCGACACATGAGTCTTGCCTATCCAGCGTTCGAACACACTCCCTGGTCTTGCTGACTTGATACCTTTATCTATATCTTTTCACCCACGTATGCTAATTAGTGGGCGTCTTCACAACAATAAAGAACACTGTTGTCATAGAGTCTTGATAGACCTAGGCGAAAGGATATTGGTATTTATCCTTTAAGATGAATTGGAAAATCATTCGGTGGAATGTAGAAAGGGGAACCTTGAGGTTTGCGGTGATTTGAGTCAACTTGCATATTGACACAAAATCTTAATACCGTGGAAATTTAAGGATCTTAACGCTGATTTGAGTTCTCTTGCAATATGACTACTCTGGAAATTTAAGGAGACTTTGGTTCGTGTTTAAATATTAATTATAGGTATTATAGCATTTGAAATTATAGGTATTATAATATTTGAAAGAGGAAAGATGTCAATTAGTATTACATACTAGTGTTTTAAACTTATACTATTACTTTGTGAGGCCTCGAGTGGTGACCATCTACGAAAAAAGCATAAACTATAACCATCTATGTTTCCTTATTTGTGGGGTGTCTATTTATTTCGTTCACGTCTGCGTATGTTATCTTACGTGCACGTGTACAGAAGTAGACGTTTTGATATGTGTTACAATGATTTGAAAAATGTGCCAGGGGACTGAGTTTGTAAACACTAAATTCCTGCAGACAGACACCCCATTATCATTTATTAGTATAGCTGTGAGTTTGTTTGTTTCGCTTAGAAAAATGGTAACAAAACACAAGGAAAGCTAGCAATTTGTCTTCGGAATCCAAACATCGAAATAGGCAAATCGTTCATCTCTTTCTCGCAAAATCCGCATTCTTTGCTTTCGCTCTTCACAAAGCAATAATAAATAATGTGTAAGGATTTTAATTTTTTGGCAAACGCCGTGAGATTCTACTTAAAGTGTCTATTTCGCCTCTGAGTGATTAAATTGTCGGAAGGAAACGGCATAAAATTGATAAGACATAACTGAATTCTTGACTCACGACATTGCTTGAATTTCAACGTAAATAACATAATTCCAAAGGCTAATCAAACATAAAACTAAAATTAGGGGCATCTACAGCACAAAGTTGAACTCCCGCCGACGGCCTCTTATCATACATATAGGGGGGACCACTATGCTTGCAACTAATGTAAACTAAAATTGGTTAATTTAACTCAGTATAACTGTATGCACGAAAAAACTAAATATTAAATTATTTTAAACGGCTATTAAAATATTCTAATACTACTAAGTGCATTTATTCATCAATTTATGGAAATATTTTCATAAACTGTTAATTGTGTAAATTCATTAATTTATTTAAACACTATCAAATACTATTAATTGTTTATTAATTAATTGATTAAAATACATTCGAACGCTATTAATTATGTTAATTCATAAATTGATAAAAATACTTTCTAACACTATTAAATGTGTTTATTCAGTAATTTATTAACGTATTCTCAAACACTATATATTTCTTTAATTCATTAATTTATAAAAATACTTTTTAGAATACTATTAATTATGCCTAATCATTAGTTTATTAAAATATATTCTAACACCTTTAATATTGTTTACTCATAAATTGATTAACATATTTTAAAACTATTAATATTGTTTATGCATTAATTGATGAAAATATTTTCAAACTCTAATAATTATGTCTATTCATTAATTAATAAAATACTTTTTACCACTATTAATATTGTTTATTCATTAATTGATAAAATACTTTCAAACACCATTTATTATGCTTATTAATTAATTTATTATAATACTTTCTAACACTATTAATTATTCTTATTCGTTAATTTATTGAAATACGTTCTAACACAATTAATTATTTATATCCATTAATTTATTAAAACACTTTGAAACACGATTAGTTGTGTGCATTTATTAATTTATTTAAATATTTTCATGCACTATTATTGTTTTTATTCGTTTAAATTTTAAAACACTACTAATTACGTTTATTAATTAATTTATTAAAATATTTTCAAACACTTTAAATAATTTTTATTCCTTAATTTATTAAAATACGTTCAAATACTATTAATTTTGTTTTTTCATTAATTTATTAAAATACTTTCAAATACCATTAATTTTGTTTTTCCATTAATTTATAAAAATACTTTTAACTACTGTTAATTGTATTTTTCATTCATTAATAAAAGTACTTTCCAACACTATTATGTAAATTCAGATATTTATTAAAATACTTTCAACTGTATTAATTATATTAATTCAGTAATTTATTAAAATACTTTCAAACAATTAATTATATTTAATCATTAATCTTTTAAATGCTTTCAAAGACTATCAATAATGTTAATTTATTAATTTTAAAAAATACTGTCTTACACTATTAATTATGTTTATGTATTCATTAATTAAAATATTTTCTAACAGTATTAATTATGTTTAATCATTAATTTATTAAAATATGTTTCAGGCCATTAATTATGTTTATACATTAAATTATTTACTCCGCTATTTGGGGATCTCTATAGTGAAGGGGTATGATTTTGTTGCTAGTCAAACCGATCGAGTCATTTACGTTAAGTGGTACAAGTCAAGTAATTCATCAACAGACCTTCTGTTTAAATAGTTATAAAACGATCACAGGGATGCAATAATGCGGCGATGCAGAATCGACTCAGGTTTAGCAACCCGTGCGCAAGCAATTAGGTTAGAATTTTCGGTTTTCCCTTTGTCTAAGTGTGAAAAGCTTAGTGATGCACCAATACAGAAGTGACAACAGCACTTCCAGCACCAGCCAATTATGTCTGTATAGATATAGTATACTGGCAAATGAGAGAAATTTCTTAGGCATTTAGAAGGAGTCTTTTATTTAAATTCAATTTTCACCCGAAAACAAGGCACAGTGCCACTTTGAAGTAGGGGGCTACTATTAGGGGCATAAGTTACAGGGATATTAATGAAAGGAGATTAGTAACAAGATGTCTGTTCACATTACACTTGAACTGCCGCATGTCAGTACAGTTGGGGAAGCAGAATCCCGGAAAGGAGTTCCAAAGTCTAGCAGTTCTGGGGGAGAAACTATTGGAGTAGAAGGCCTTCTTACCCCTAGGGATCTCTACTGTGAAGAGGTGGAATTTAGCTGCTTGTCAGGTTTGTCGTAGGTATTCACGTCGAGGGGGTACAAGTGTTTGTAGTTCGTCAGAGCATTCACCATTGAAGTACTTGTAGAACAGGCAGAGGGATGCAAGATTTCGTCGATGGGAGAGAGGCTGAAGCCTTATTTACAGGTCAGAACCTATCAGATTGGCGACTCTCTTTTGGGCCCTACCCAAGCGTGAGACAAGTAGCAGATACACCGTACTCCATACATGGGCGAATGGTGGCCTTTTAGAGGTAGAGGATACTTTGAGGCGTAAGTAGTATTTTAGCAGAGTAGAGGGAACCCACCTTCTTCGCAGCATCCTTGGCAATGCTCTCAATGTATCTATTCCAGTTCATGTTCCCTGTAAACGTAAGGCCGAGCGTTTAAAGGAAGTACTTTCGGGTAATGTTTTCTTGGCCATAGCTATTGGTGGCAGAGAAGGTTTCTTGTAATTATTGAAGGAGACAAGCTTAGTCTTGGAAGCATTGAATTTGACCATCCATTTTTGTCCCCATTCCACTACAGATTGGAGGTCATCCTTTAGTGTTCCTGCCATTTCCTTTGATATGTGTTTTTTTCTCCTCGTCCATGTTATAGAGAGTGGTGTAATCAGCAAATATACCCATCTCAGAAACAGTTTTATCAGGGATGTCATTTATGAATATCAGGAATAATAAATGTCCAAAGATAGACCCTTGAGGTACTCTCGCATTTATATCATATTGTTTTAGATGTACGACCGTCGAGGACAGCCTGGATTTTTCTCTTAAGAAGGATTTAATTACATTATCCATTCTTCCAGTGATACCATATGATCTAATTTTCCTGAGGTGACCATTGTGCCATACCCTATAATAAGCCTTAGATATATCGAGGGCTACCACTCTACCCTACCCTGTTTTGTCTAGTGAACGGTGTATGCGTTCAGAGATTACAGTTAGGATATCTGATGTGAAATGGGCTTGTTTAAATCCATATTGTTTGTCGGTCAGGAGTTTAGCAGCTGTAGCGTGATCTACTAGAGCTTGATTAATTAAGGACTCAAATATTTTGACGAAAAGCGGGAGAATGCTAATGGGGCGATAATTTAATGTGTCAGTTCTTTCGTCAGAAGTCTTGAAAACTGGTACCACAAAACGGGTTTCTATCAGTAAGGAAAGCAAGATTCGTTAAGGCATTTGTTGAAAAGTTTGAAGAGGACTGGAGCAATCGCAGCGGAGCATTTTATTCATAGTACAGCTAGGATGAGATCGGGTCCACATGCTTTTGAGGTGTCTAGGTTTTTTATGATACCATGTACCCGAGTCTTACTTTTTGAAGACAGACTTGGCAGAATATTTCATGCACTTATTTTATTAAATGTTGCTTAAGAATCTTAAAGGATTAGTTGCTCTCATTCTGTTTTTAAATCCAAACGCTCCAGACAAGGTATGAGGCCACTTGATGCAAAGACTTTACAAGGATGAAAGATGCAAAGAAAGATGCTGATTGGCCTTAATCTTTAAGCAGTCATTAAGAAGAGAGTTCCACAAGCCCACAATTCTTAGAAAGAAGCTACTGGAATAGGAAGCTGTCTTACAATGAGCGAATTGATGGAGACTACTAAGTCAACGAGTCAAACGAGCAAGAAAATAGAAAGGGGGTTGTCCTGGTAGCATTAGTGTAACTACACTGTCTACTATTTGAATGTTATTATGCCATCAGTTTTTATTTTGAGTTTCGTGATTGGTTTATTGGATACCGTATAAGCCTATTATATATGTTTAAGGTGACAATTATGACATGGATTAACGACCTGTGCGTGACAGGTTCTAATCCCGTCGGTTCCAAAGCACTGCCATTTTTTTACGTTAAAAATCTTCGCATGATTTCTCTCGTCAGAAAGAAAGAACCGGGAAAGCCATCACCAACAACAGAATCAAACCGTCCCCAAAAGATCATACCATACGTTGCATGCAGCACTGCTGCCACATTTGGGGTAGTGTTAATTTTCAGACAGACTATGCTTTAACCTCTGTCCCATCGCCGAAATATTGCATTCCTGTACTTATTTCATAAATACTTTAATAGAATAAGGGTTATTGTGTGTTCTTATGAACTCAAACCACTTAAGTTCTCTTGACGTGTACCCCCCCCCCGACTAGACAAATAGCAAAATCACACCTCTTCACTATTGAAATCCTTAAATTCTGGTAAGCCTTTTGCTCTAAGAGTTTCCTTTTTTAGATTGCTAGACTTTGGTATTCCCTCTCTATTTCTTGGTTCCTGTGCAGTACTAACCTGAAAAGTAATGTGAACAAACATCTCGCTGTTCAACTCCTCACATAGTTCCTTAGTAGACATGATCCGAAGTAGTAGCCCTTTACAATTTTTTACAAAGGAGTCACAGCTTATCAAGGCTCGAAGACCACTCTAGAGTTAATGAGTGTACGGTAGTCAATGGGACAATATCGTAATAGTTATTAGTAGTGCAAATTTGGTAATTTAGGTTATTTAAGAAGAGGAGTCATCAAGAACCCTTTCACGTTGGACTTGAAGAGGACCATATTATAATCAACTGGAAAGCTGGAAAATGGAACAAAGTTTCGCAAAAAAGAAGCTTTGTTAATGGAATCCACGTTAAGGTTTAGGCACAAATAAAGAGTGGGGGAAATTATTGGTAGTGATTTCAGAGATGAGTGCTTATAATATGCCTGGTTTTGGGGATGAAAAAGAGTAGAAATTACCATGCTGATTCATAGAAATTTATTACTGGAATATGTCATGACAATGCCAAATCCTTGTTGATATATTGCGGCCATTTACGCACCATTAAGATCAGGAAATGCAAGAACATCACGCAAAACTGTGAGTAAACTAGCAAATTATGTTCAAATAACAAAATTAATTATCGTAAAATAATTAAATCGTAGATTTTTTGTACATTTTTCTAAGCTTTTATCATTTATATTTCTAACATATATTAATAATACGCAAGAATGCGTCACTGGCCTCGCTAAGAAAAGAATCTGCTTACGAAAACGACAGTGCGCCTTTTTTAAAGGTGGTCACCACATATCAAGGCCCGGAAGCCACCCAGGGATAAAGATAATTGTGTGTACAGTACGTTAGTGTTGAGATTTGATAGTGTCCTACTTAAGTGAGCGGTTCATCAGGAATTTGTTTATGTTGGACTTAAAGACAACCAGGTTGTAGTCAGGTGGGAAACAGGCAAACGGAACAGAGTTCCACAGGCGTGCACTTCTAAGAAAGAAGCTTTGTTCATGGAATCTATGTTTTCGTTTTGGCACAGATAAAGAGTGGGGAAAATTTTTGACAGTGGTTTCAGCTAGACGGGTGTTTTTCGTTAAAGATTGGCGAAGGGGGGGCCAGGGTTTGGAGCTCACACGAGTGCTTGCCATAGAAGTAACGATAAAACAAAGACAGGCTCGCAACCTCTCTCCTGTAGGAGACAGGTTGCAAGGAATAGAGAAGAGCATACTACATCAACCCACTAAGGCAGGATAGGCTTTTTTAGCAGCTCCTGCCCAGATGTGGCAGTAGTACTCCATTCTTGGACGTAATTGGCTTTTATATAGATAGAGAATTGCATCAGCAGTGAGATATCTTCTGGAGCGGTAGAAGGATCCTAGCATTTTTCCAGCGACCTTGACAACATACTTGATGTACGTGTTCTCTTTCAGGGCAGGAGTAAAGGTCAAGCCCAGAAGCTTATCAAAACATGGGGCTTCCCTTAGACGAGACACATCCATTTCAATTGATGCCAGATGGGGATTAGAGCGTTGATGATGTAAAGATAGGAGCTTGGTTTTAGACGCATTAAAAGTGACCAGCCACCTCTTCTCCCACTGTACCACGCGCTCAAGATCAGAAGAGAGAGAATGAGAGAGGACCTTGTCATTTACGGCATTTGATGTGTTGCTATAGATGGTCGTGTCATCAGCATAGATGTCAACGAATGATTTAAGTATGTGTTTTGAGAGATCATTGATGTAGATCAGGAGTGAGTTGGGCCTAGGATGGACCCCTGAGGGACCCCAGCATTAATACTGTGGGCCTCTGATTGCTGGGCATCAATCACTACTCTTATGAGCCTATCGGAGAGAAATTATTTAATGATTGAGAAAACATTTCCAGTTATACCGTAGCTGGAAATCTTGTGAAGTAGGCTCTTATGCCATACCCATCGAAGGGTTTTGATATGTCAAGAGCAGTTGCCCTAGGGGGGAAGCCTTTGTCAAGAGATTCGCTAATCCTATGAGATATAACCGTTAGCATATCTGCGGTAGATCTTGTAGAACGGAAACCATATTGTGTGTCACTAAGAAGGTTATTTCTGCTGAGGTGGTTGACTATTTCTCTATTTAATATGGATTCCAGCAACTTACTCATGACACACAGGAGACTTATTGGTCTGTACTGAGACTTATCACCTTAGTTCTTAAATACAGGGCATACTGATGAGGTTTTCCAGGGTATTGGAATGCACTTCTCTTTAAGGCAACGCTTAACCAGTTTTGTAAGTATGGGGGCAAGTTCTTGTTGAAGCTTTTTCAACACTATAATTGGAATGCCGTCAGGGCCAGTTGCTTTACTGGAATCAAGGTTCTTGATTAGATTGGCGACCTCACGCACAGATATTTGTATGTTACTTAGTGTGCTGTGTGTTGTAGGAGGAAATACGAGGAGTTGATGGCCTTCGTCGCATAGGATATAATTTGCTGCAAAGTTCTTGGCAAATAGTTTGGCCTTGTCTGATGCTGACGAGATGATCTCTGCTCAGCTACTTTGGATATAACTGAATGAACATATAGCTCTCTTGCATTTTTTATTACTCTCTTACAGTGGTTGCTGGTAGTCCTGAAAGCAGCTTTAGTCTCAGTACATCTATTACGTTGGTAGCTATTGAAAAAGTAATTTTTGTGCGCGATGGCAGCCGCACATTCTGGGGAGAACCATGGCTGGCTTTTAGTTTTTTTTTTGAATTTTTGGATGGAATGAATCGGTCTATGCCTACAATTAACCATTCGGTCAGGTCTGATACTATGAAGGCCACATCCATGGAATGCAGGGGTAGATCAGATATAAATATACGGAAGCTATCCCAGCCAGGGATACACAGTACGGTGGAGATGTACGTCTGAAGACTTATTGCATTTCGTTTTTATCTTAACTGATATAACCGAGTGGTCGGAAGATCCCAGACGAGACAGAACGGAACATGAACATAGCTCAGGGGAAGTTATGAGAAAAAGGTCTAGAAGGCTAACGTACTGACCGGAAGTATCGGGCACACGGGTAGGTTCGTGAACAATCTGTGTGAGGTCATAGGCAATGGCGAAATCAAGATAGAACCTCCCCTCATCATCTGTCTTGTTCGAGTCGGTCAGCCATTCCACATTTTGGACATTGAAGTCACCGCAAATGTGGATGTTAGCCGAAGGATGAGCAGACAGGATGAGGTCGATTTTCTCAGATATACTCTTAAAGATAGTAAACCCGCTGTTGTGGGGGCGATAGACGGAAAATATAAATGTGTTGGTGTAAACAAGAGCAATCTGGAAGCACATATAAGATAAATTAGGGTCTTCACTGGAGATGTCCCTACCACACGGAAAGCCATCTTTAATGTAGGTAAATATTCCATGTCCATGGCGATCTTGGAGGTTAGATTTAGATGTTAAGCCCCGGAGTTTGAGTACAGGACTCGGCGCCGACCCACAAGTCGAAAGTAACCCAGGCTTGGCTTCAGAAGGAGTGCTACGATGTTGTACCCTTCTCTCACTGGCCCCTCTCCTCCCCCGATCTGAACCCACTGGACTACTTACTAAGAAAACATCATCAACATGATCTCCAACAACATAAAAGCAAGCTTGATCGCTGACATCCGCCGAGTATTCGCCGAGCTCATGCTTGGAAAAGGCATGCTCCTAGTACCAGACCTGTATTCAGGAGGTGATTTTAGCTGAAGTCGGCTACAACAAATCGGTTTTAGCCCCACCACATAATCAAGTTACCTGAATTGATTTTCTCTATAAAGTTTTAAAATAAAGCTGTAGTGTTGGTTACTTTAGGGCCAGAAATTTATCGTTTTATCCTTTAGAGTCAGAAGTTGTGTAGATACAATCGCATATAGCCTTAAACCTTCTCACTTAATCAAATCTAAATCCTACAAAAAGATTTTATTATTAGTGTAAAAATTAAATATACTTTCCTTTACCTTTTTTCGATATGAATTATTTTTTTGATTAATTTTATTTATTTTACAATTAATTAAAAGATTACTTAAATAAACCATTATTTTCCTTGGGCACTTTAATATTGAATTACTTTAATATTTATATATTTTTAAATATACTTTCCTTTAGAACTATAACAATCATTTTTATAATTATAAATTTAGATCTGGGAAATGTTCTGGTTTATTCTCAGTTTCTTTAGCATTTTACACAAATCGTTTATTATAATATTAACATGAAACATAGCTCTGTTATGTTTTTCTGGTTAAATTAAATTTACAATTATTTATTTCATTTTAAATTATCAATTTCAATTTAGATTACTACAATTAAAATAAGTTTATATTCACGTTGGTTAATTATATTCTTTAAAAAACCCCGAAGACTATCCGATGGACAGACTTTACTATTGTAATATTATACATTTGTGAATATGCATATATAAATGACAAGTTGTTTATGAAAGTTTGTTGCATGTACGGATGCTCATGTGAGTTTCAATACTAGAGCCTCCCCTTTTCAGCTCGTGTGTTAGAGCTTTCTGTTTTCCCGTTTTTTCCTCTGCCTTTTGTACTCTCTACTTTCTTGTTTATTAATGTCTGATATCAACGAGATGTATATGTCCGAGTTATGTTTGACATCTATAACCCAATAACCATGACTAGTCATTCGGAAGAAAATCATATTTCGTTTATTTTTTTAATTATTTGTTGGGACCCTACGGAGATTTTATCTCTTGTAGTGGGCCAATATTCTATTATTATTTTAATGTTTTAGTATTATTAATATAATTTTAAAATATTAAATTTATAAGAAATTTTTACTAAATATCATTTAACAAGCTTTTCAAAATAATCATCTTAGCTAGTAAAATTATTACAATTTGCAATGGAGTTTACCCTATCGCGCTATATGGATTACATCATATACACACATACACCTTTTAACCTTAATACACCGTGGAATTTCCTTTTTAAATCTCGGCTTCTTTTAGACTTTTCATGCAAGCTTTTTAGTTTCCAATCTATGAGCTAAATCATATATATATATATATACATAGATATATATATATATATATATATATATATATATATATATAACTACTTCATTTACTCACATAAATTTAATATACGAAAGTATAGATTTATGCGTAAACTTTAAGTATTTACTTCAAAAGTGCTCAATACGTAGGTAGAGCTAGTTAGTAATTTATAAAATATATATGGCGATTAACCTACACTGAATATTCTGCGTTTCATCCACTATAGGCGCATAAGCCTGACGAATCCTATAGTGGATGAAACGCAGAATATTCAGTGTAGGTTAATCGACATATATATTTTATAAATTACTATATATATATATATATATATATATATATATATATATATATACACCGGTTGTATCGATTTTTTCCTAGATGTAAATCCAATGAAACGTGCGTGATTATTTAAGAGTGCTCAATGCAGGACAGAGCTGGTATATAGTCTGTTTATTATACAAACCTTATTGGTTACATATGTGCATACATGTTTCAGTGGGGTCCCAATTCAGGGGCAGCACTTCATCAGGTACATTATATAGTCCGAGGTGTATTATTATTCTCAATTGCTAAAACGGAGATTTGTAAGGAATATTTTAAGAATAACAAAAACATATTTTAGTGAAAAGAAAATATGAAATACCTCGATGTCGAAGTTGATACATTCTGTAATGTTTGCTTAAATTACGCTTTTATCACCAAAATTCGATCAGTCTTAACACAATAAATGTTTGCATTTTTTTTTTTACTTTTTTCGTTTTTAGATCGATGCCATCTTTGATTCTTTCAAAGATTTGGGATATTTAAACAACGAGTTATTTAACCTGTCTTCTTTATCGACGGAATCTGGCATCAAAGCTGAGGTGCTCATCAATCTCCTCGACAGATCCAACTTAACAGGAGAATATATCGTGTCCGTGCTTCAAAGGTTTCTTAATGGGTAAGTGCTTAAGTATTCCCTTTTTCTTATAATTCCAACGTTTCATGTCGACCTTTTTCGATCTAATTAATCACCGCTTATCAAGGCTCAAAAGCTTCTTGAGGATAAGGTTTCATAAGATTTAACCAGTTGGTAATAAGCAACACCTTGATCAGCTTACAAACAATAGGGTAAGTTATCGGAATTTAAATATTTTATAAACAGATCGAGAAGAATTTGTTAAAATTCGCCTTGAAAACATATCCGAAAACACCGTGTGAGTGCACTTGTTTCTTACTTAATTTTACGTCATTGTAGAATTGCACATAGTATTTTTTTTTCAGAACTCAAAATAATCATGTGTGGTAAATCGAATTACATTGTTAGATGTTTTAACCTAGCACAATTAAATCTGTGGTTTTGCATTTTTCCTGGTAAACGCGTCATGCTTCAGCACTTTACATATATACCCGCTATGGTTCACACCAATCTGAAAATTACACCCATTCTCATAAAACAATTTATTTTTATCCAAGCCGGCTCGATTCGATTTGCATATCAGTTACTTCGCTCGCGATATGCCAGCATTTAATCAAGCGCGGTGGCCATTTTGCGTCTCTTCTTTTTGCGCGCAACCGAACCTTGCACGTTACACAAACTCATTCAAAAATCAGAGGTAGGTTTCTTCAGATGCTTATTATTTGCCAATAACAAAGACAAGGCGTTTTACTACAATACCAATGCAGAGTATATATTTGTTGTATTTTAATTACGATAGGATTTTTTGTAACACATGTCCTATTATTTCGCTTGTAAATTTGATACGCCACACAAAATCTTCTACTTCATAAACCTCTGCATTTAGCATTACATAATATTAAATAATATTTAACATTACATAATATTAAATAACGTTTAACATTACATAATATTAAATAACATAAATTGACATAACACAATAATAAAAATAAAATAATACTTACATTACGTAATATTTAACAGTATTTAAGATTACAAAATATTAAATAATTTTTAACATTGCATATTTACATATCATGAATGTATATTTCGATGTCTGTCATTTAGTATATGAATATATATCAGATCTATTGTTATTTATTTATTAGTAGTGATTCTGTGGTATTTACTTGTTACGCTCACCTGAGCGTTGAGAGAGTTACCTGCCCTTTGTTTATTTATGTCGTCCTTTTTGTTTGGGAAGTATTTTTTTGTTATTATTATTAATTTGATTTATTAGCTATTTGAATATTTTATTCAAATATTTACTAAATATTTTTCCGTGCATAAAAGTTATCCATGAACACGTGTTTCTGGATATCACCAATAATATATCAACTCTATCTGTGTTTCGGGTTAGGGTTAGGATTAGGATTATAATAATATAATAAATAAATAAATAATTATATGTTTTACTCTTGCTAAATTGTTTCTCAACATGTTTTATCAAACCCATGTACTTAATACACACACACACACACAGATATATATATATATATATATATATATATATATATATATTTCTCTGTGTGTATGTGTGTGTAATTTGAACTGAAGCGTATAAAAGCATCCAGCTTTTAAACGAAAAAGTAATCAAAAACTGCCTAAAGACGACTGGAGAAAATCAGTTGAAAGTACTTGCAAAAACAAAAGAAAGCAGATGAACCTAAACGACTACGGAATATTCTTACACAAATTTGACCGCGATATTAGAACGACTATACGAAAAATGAAGAAATTATAAAAGAAGACGATTAAGCGGAAACATTCCTTGCTGTTCAACAATGTATGTCTAAATGAAAACGTTTTGCCTAAATACACAATATATATATATATATACATACACACAGACACACACAGACACACAGACACAGACACACACACACACACACACACACACACATATATATATATATATATATATATATATATATATATATATATATATAAATAATTGTACTTCTTGACAGAAGATTGATGTCGGTCGTCTATGTGCACGTAGATGGCCCTGCTGCCCAGCTACACTTATGCATAATCATTCAGACGTTGAAAGATATGATAGGAGAACTTTTCCGTATTTGCCTATTCTTATAGAGGGACTACATTATGGATATTTGAATGTCGTGTCGAACCGCTTGCATTTTTACACACCAGTCCACAGATATTATAACAGTATTTGGGTTGTCTGGGTGGCAGCACATCCTTATAAAATTGTTGATCTTGTCTAACCTTGTGTCACCTCACATAATTCACCAAACCAGCTTTAGACAAAAGAAATCTGCCACAGATTGTACATTTCAGTTTTTGTTTACGGTCAGTAGGAACTACAAATTCATTCGGCTTCCTGAGATCACGTTTCAATACTGCCTGCTTAATAAGTTTTTTCTTCAAAGTTTCTGCAACATTCAATGATTTATTCTCTCTCCACTTGTTTCGATCCCCCCATATATATACATATATATATATATGTGTGTGTGTGTGTGTGTGTTGTGTGCTCGTACGTGTGTGTGTGCTCGCACGTGTGTGTGTGTGTGTGTGTGTGTGTGTGTGTGAGTGAAACTTTATTCTCCGGACAGAATTGTTTTGAACTAATTTATGTCCTTTTACTAAACTTTAAATTGGCATATGGTGCAACTAAATCTTGTTCATAGAATCCTTAATTTAATTTTGATGAAAACATTTATTCCATGATTTTAATTTTTCAATTTTTTACATTTAAGGCCGAAGTTACGAAACCTTCAGAAAATAAAGAAATTCGGAGCGTATTTTGTTCGATGCCTATTGATTACAAATCAAATTTGGAACATGTACGAAATATTTGAATTTTTGAATGGTTGATTGTGCCGATATTACACAGCAATAACACCTTTTACGAAACACGATAGAAAATGAAGTCATAATTGCACTAGATCTTGATGTTAAATTTTACTTGGAAACATAAATATGATGCAAAATGGTAACGGCATTTATGTCTATTTTCTTGGAACGTATGTTTTGGTTTTATTATAATCCTAATATTTTCTTGTTTTTAATTTTAGAACAAATGGCGAAGTTGGGAACAGTAAATTACGCATTGGACTTCCGATGAAGAAAAACTTTTTCATTGAAGGTTTGTATTCAATATTTCCCTGCGGATTAAGGGAATTTCTCTATTATGATTGTATTTAACTTTTAAATTGTTTTGGTTACTATATAAATATTAATATGTATAATCGCTTTAAGTTTACAGAAACTTTTAGCTTGTAAACCTAATTTTACTTATTGATTTTATATATATATATATATATATATACTCATGAAGTCGTTTATGTTCTACTTAAAATTCGTATCCTGATTTGCATATGTTACCGAAATTCTATATAAATTGATTAAACTAGCAGAGCTACCTGGCGTTGCCTGGGGCCTTCAAAGAAACAAAAATAGATGTAAAATAGTGTTACGTTTGTGTTTCTAACGCATTACTAACTCCCTCTTTAAAAAAGAAAGTTCTGTTTTTATGTAATCTCAATTTTTCATTACTCGCTGCACTATGCAGGATATTAAGCTCTCTCTCTCTCTCTCTCTCTATATATATATATATATATATATATAGTTTATGATTCGTGAACAACATCAACAAAAGAACAGAAAAGTTGTTTATTCCAGGCGACACTGTATCTAAACACACATGGAACTAAGAAGCTTGGAAAACACTACTAAAACTAAATAACTCTTATCCCTTGTTAAAATATTGCAATCTAAAATGTTTATTATATGATAAGAATAAACATTAATGATTGCTTTATTACTTATTCATGCCATCGTATATTCATTTCTTACATTTATAGATTTCACATCTCCTTTCTGATTGAGGTGGTGTTTCTAGAGTTTCAATTCATTTGAAACTAAACTTCGCATCAAACTATTTTTATTTTCAGATATCAATGAATGCGATTACCCTCATCTCCACGATTGCTCGTCAAGGGCGTGGTGCATCAATTACCCTGGCAGTTACATGTGTTCCTGCAAAAGTCAGTATGATGACAGATCACCGCAAGTTTTCAAACGGCCAGGAATCATTTGTGAAAGTAAGAATTTTTTTTATTCGTATTAGATAAGGATTGATTATAAGTATTATTTAGACTTTTCATTTTGAGCATTCTTTGCACAACGTTTCGATCGATATAACCTTCAACCTTCTTCAAGTACACCTTGCCGAACTCGGGAATCTTTTTGTCAAACACGGGAATCTGCACGGAATTTTCAGCATAACCCTTTATCCGCAAGGCGTAGCATGCTCTCGTTCCGCAAGTCATGACTTGGTAGAAGTCCCAAGTAATTTGCAATTTTATGTTTGACGGTCGCCCGCGCGGCGGATTAAACCGTCAACTTCCAGAATGCATAAACATTAAAATTCACAAGTTGCAACCGGAAAATATTACTTTGAATGAGACCAGAGTTTCATGTGTGTACTATAAATAAAAGTGCCATAAGAAAAAATCTCAGGAAACTTATTTAAGGCACCCCACATCTCACGCAATGTATTTACTGCACTTATATTCAATCGTTCATTCAGCTGATAATCTATTCAGCCTAATAAGATTCTTGAGTTTTTGCATTGATTAATGCTCACTTATTAATAAATTGTGTTTTCTGTGTTTATTCAAATCAACAACTTTTTTCTTAAATGGATAAACTGGTAGTTTGTCTCTATATAAATAAAATGAACTCATTTTTCCCCTCCGACTTCGACCTTTATAGGACTGCACCTGCTTACATTTGGTGCAGCCGTATCGTTCACAAACTGAATCACGACATCTGCCGTATGTTATAGGCTTATTACATATCCAGAACCTCGCTGCTCGGAGTTTCTTATATTCTGTCTGGTGAGAGTCCACTGTAAAAATCGGTTATATTTAATGGAGGTAGTAAAGTAAACTCTCTCTACAAAATTCATCCTTCCACCGCCACTCACTTACACCGTTCCTGGCCGTTCACAGGAGACATTTAAAACCGAACACCGGTTAGAATTTATCTAAAAACTGGACTGGACTTACGCTGAAACGAACCACGCTTACTTTGCCATTGGTTAGCATAAAACATAAACACAATTTATAAAGCATTTATTATAATAAAATTAGATTCAAACAGAACACAATCCGTTACCTGGAATTGAATTCACAATTACATTACTTCGATTTCGTTATAACCCGCGTGGTTAGAGTTTAATGAAAACCTGAATTGACATTTACGTGAAACGCACCAAACTTACTTACTTGCACAAACACAACTTCCGTTTCGCTCTTTCCTTACGTGCTTTTCTTCTTTCTTTCTTTCTTTCTTTCTTTCTTACCTTTCGTTGTCTTTTTGCTTTATGGGTGATGGTGGTAGGGGTACTTCCCTATGTTTATCTTTCCTTTCGCTCTTTCCTTCTTTCTTTCTTTCTTTCTTTTCTTTCCATTTTCTGCTCTTTCCATTGTTAAAACGAAACGGAACAACCAGATATTCCAGGTTTTAATTACACTCTATCACTCTACGACTATTACTTGTGTATCCAACTCTATTTGTGCCCTTTACTTGTGTATCCAACTCTATTTGTGCCACGTTCCTTTACTTTTTCACCGTACCACTTACCAGCCGACATTCACGTACATGGACTTCCCTTTGTGTTCTTTTTAGTTTTTAATTTTATTAAAATATTAAAAAATTAAAGAAACCAATTGAAAATACTTTCAAACATAAAGTAAACTGATTCATGTAAGTAAAAAAAAAGTAGCATTTATTGCCTTTGATAATAATTATTTATTGCTTATTTGTTTTGTTTTTCACCCTTTTTTTCGACTAACCATTCTTAAATCTCACTATAAAATCGATTTTTCCAAGTACATTTTAGGGGGGGGGCATTCCAACATCCGAAGGGGGTTTGTATTACTGTACACATAAAGCCAAGATAAGTTACTTCTCGGCCAAACTGGATATATTTTTCGTGTTTTTATTCAATGTAACATATTTATTCAGCTCGAAAACCATACAGTGTTTACCGATGTATTCGAAATAACATGTACTGAGCGAGTTTTTAACAGTATTTTATTAGGTTTTTTATTTATAACATCTTTTCCCAAACTTATCGTGTTAAAGAGAGAATCAGACTACATCTTGATTGTTTTCGAGCTGATGCCTTTGATAACATTTACTTGTTATATATTTGTTTTTTGACAAATTCTTAGAATGTACGTGTACAGTAATACAAACCCATAGTGAGAAAACACGGAACATTATGGAGTTTTTTGGGGGGAAGAATTAACGATTTTGGAAAATTTCAGACGATTAGTTAAAAATCTAGCGATTATTTCCCTTTCGTTATAAACTTTTCTTTTTTTAAATTTCTTTGTTTAATAAATATTTTGTGGGGTTTGTATTACTCTACACATAGATTCGAAAAAGTTGTCCAAAAAGAAATATATAGCAAATAAATGTTATCACAGGCAAGATAAGTTACTTTTCTACTAAACTGGATATATTTTTCGTGTTTTTATTCAATGTAACATGTTTATTCAGCTCGAAAACCATACAGTGTTTACCGATGTATTGGAACATTCAAGATGGGGTCTGATTCTCTCTTTAACACGGTAAGTGTGGGAAAAGATGTTATAAATTTTGTATAGTTTTTCATTTATAACACCTTTTTCCATACTTACGGTGTTAAAGAGGGTGTGAGACGCCATCTTGAATTTTCGAATACATCGGTAAACACTGTATGGTTTTCGAGCTGAATAAATATGTTACATTGAATAAAAACACGAAAAATATATATATCCAGTTTGGCACAAAAGTAACTTATCTTGGCTTTGATAACATTTATTTGCTATATATTTGTTTTTTTTTTTCACAACTTTTTCGAATCTATGTGTACAGTAATACAAACACCCATTTTGTGTTTTATATACATAAAGTACAATTGTTGAATGTTACTGTTTTGATTATATTCGTTGGGGGGGGGACAATTAAAAAATTAAGAAAGATTAAAATGAAGCGAAATTTAAGTTTCCGTTCCATTTTTACAACAACCGTAAAACAGTGCATACTCAGCAAGTTTTATCGTAATTTATAAGCATATTGAAACACTAAATCAACATTTTATTTATTTTTTGGCATAATTAATGATGGAAGTATTTTTCTGTTTATTTTCTTAACATCTGTTAAAAAAAATAAATAATTTGTACATTCTCTTGAAAAAAAGAATCAAACTTTTCTCTACTTTCACATGTGTTCCATTTTAACAAACTGAGCCACAGCAACGCGTGGCCGGGTACAGCTAGTTATAAAATATTGTTTTACTTTTATTAATTGTACATTTCAACCGCGTTAGGTTGCATGCATTTTAGTCTAAATGGATTGTGTTGACACATTTGTGCCCTCGTCACTGACAAAGTCGACAATAAACCCTAGCAATGCAGCAGCAACGCCAGCGAACCACAAACAATGAAAATATCATTTACTTTCTGCCAGATTTATGCTTCAACCGATCATCATTGTGACAAGTGGGGTGATAGGCTTTGCAACACGCATCTTTTTCTAGATCGCCGCTATTAATGGAAAAGCGTTCAGCTTTACTATTGGCTTGCCAAGAGCCAGCAGTATATACAATGAAATTCTCTTCTATTTTCATGGTCGTTTCTTAATAAGTTATTTAATTAATTTTTCTCAATATTATTTAATTTTTGTTATATTCTTGAAACGCTGTTGACCCAAATGAATTGTAATATTTTTTAAAGATGCGAATCTCTTTAGACTATCATGCTTCAGTTTCATTTACAGTACATTTGATCATATTGTAAACTATACAGTGAAGTCACGTGAAAATATTTTAGTCGATTATGATAGACAATCGGTCAACATGTATATTTTAGAAAGAGATTCACCACATGCTTGCTAACCAAGGTGAGGGGGTGGTGATTTTCTTATTGTGTCGTGACACGTGTATTTTAGCAAATTCTATTGAACTACATAATAATAACAGTCTAAGGATAGACCCCCATGCACACCTCCGATAATCTCTGACGATTGCAAGTTTATTGCAAGCACATGGCGCAGGCTGTAACATGCGTTGAACGAAGACTATAAAAAAAACCGAATTAACTCATGTAAGAGGTGAGACTATCCGGGTTTTTAGAAAGAAAAAGTCTTAATTTCTTTTCCCAATTCCATTTAATGGCCATTTGTCTTAATGTATTTAAAGTAAATATAATTAATTTTTCTCTTCGTAAATCGATATTTAATTCCAGGATTTCATAAAACAGGATCCCATTTGTTATCATATCAATTTCCTACAGACATTTTTATCTTTCATTTTATCGCCAAACATTCGAAAAATATACGCACTTTTTTTTTTTTTTTGCTTAGATTATGAGAATCCTCCGTCAGGATTCCCTATGGAAGCATGTCAAATTTTCGGAAACTAATATCTTATGTTGTTATCGCTGAGGAATTCCCCTATGTTTCGTTTGCGTTTTCTGTTTTTCCATATTTTTTTCGTTTTAAGAAAATAACTTAATATTATATATATATATATATATACAGTGATGATCATATTTATTGGCACGGTAAAATAAAAGTTAAATTTTGTCTAATAAATTCTAAAAAAGGGATTAAATTAAAGAAAATAACAAAGTATATTATGTATTTTTAACTGGCCTTTCCGATGCAGCAATCGGATTTTAGAAAAAATAAATAACAAAGGAACAACAAACATAATTGCAAAAAACCCTCGTTCAAAATTATTGGGCACGATTTATTTAATAATCAATTGTATAGCCTTTGGCCTTGATTACCTTCCTCAGTCGCTTTTCATAGTTTACAACCAAGTTGTTGCACTCTTCAGTAGTAATTTTAGCCCACTCTTCCTGACAATAATCCTCCAATTGAATAAGATTCTTAGGCTTCCTTTGCATTACCCTCAATTTTAATGTTCTCCATAAATTTTCAATTGGATTAAGGTCTGGGCTTTGTGATGGCCACTCCAAAACATTAATATGATTGTCCTCAAGCCATTTCTTAGTCAGTTTAGCCGAATGCTTTGGGTCATTATCTTGCATGAACCACCAACGACGACCAAGTGAGAGCTCTTTAGCAGAGTCTTTCAGGTTTTCATCCAATATTTTAACATAATCTTCCTTTTTTATGCTACCTGTGACCTTAACAAGTCGCCCTGGTCCAGAGGCAGCAAAGGATCCCCAAAACATCAAACTGCCTCCACCGTGCTTCACTGTGGGTATGGTGTTCTTAGGCAGGAAAGCTTCGCCAGATTTTCTGTAAATATAAGACACTTTATTATGGCCAAATAACTCTATTTTCGTTTCGTCAGTCCATAGAACACGTTTCCAGAATGCAACATCTTTATCAATATGACGTTTTGCAAAGGCTAGCCTTGCTTTCAGGTGCATAGGCTTCAATAAGGGAGTCTTTCTCGGACGACATGCTTTTAAACCAGCTCTCTTCAAAACTCTACCAACTGTATGTCGAGATACATTCACTCCAGAGGTGCTCTGTTCATCAACAATCTCCCCAACAGAGATCCTTGGGTTTTGTTTTACTTGTCGAACAATTTTCCGTTCATCTCTTGGGGAAAGAATCCTTTTTCTCCCTCTACCCTCTAAACTCATAACGTGGCCTTGCGATTTGAACTTGTTTATTATGGCTCTAACAGTGGATTTGGGAAGGTTTAACTTCTTTGAAATCTTATCATAGCCCTCCCCATTGGTATGGCATGCTACAACAAGCTTCCTGACGTCTTCGCTGTGTTCCTTAGTTTTAACCATGGCGATTGAAAATTATAATTTAGTCACTTATAATAGTTTAAATAAATCGCTATCTAAAAATTATCTGAAAAAAATTATTCACTGAATTAGCGTTAAACAAGCATAATATGGCTATAAAAAAGTTCAGAAAGCACGTAAACCGGAAATTGATTGATATTATACTGATACTAAAAGAAAAACAAAGCCGTGCCAATAATTTTGAACAAGGGTTTTTTGCAATTATGTTTGTTGTTCCTTTGTTATTTATTTTTTCTAAAATCCGATTGCTGCATCGGAAAGGCCAGTTAAAAATACATAATATACTTTGTTATTTTCTTTAATTTAATCCCTTTTTTAGAATTTATTAGACAAAATTCAACTTTTATTTTACCGTGCCAATAAATATGATAATCACTGTATATATATATATATATATATATATATATATATATATATATATATATATATATATATATATATATATATAATATTAATTTATTTTCTTAAAACGAAAAAGCATGTGGTGAATCTCTTTCTAAAATATACATGTTGACCGATTGTCTATCATAATCGACTAAAATATTTTCACGTGACTTCACTGTATAGTTTACAATATGATCAAATGTACTGTAAATGAAACTGAAGCATGATAGTCTAAAGAGATTCGCATCTTTAAAAAATATTACAATTCATTTGGGTCAACAGCGTTTCAAGAATATAACAAAAATTAAATAATATTGAGAAAAATTAATTATTATAGTAGAAAATAATTATATATATATATATATATATATATATATACATATATATATACATCCCCTCTTTTTCTGATGAAAAACATTAAGCTTCGAAATGTCTGGCATAAAGAGTTTTCAACCCTTTCTGACATGATTTTTCCATTGCTTATGACCTCACTCAGATTGTTCGCGAGCCCACTCCTGTACCCGATACTACAGGTAAATATGCAAGCCTCCTAGACCTTTTTCCCTCCACTTCCCCTGAGCTATGTTCATGTTCCGTTCTTTCTCCTCTAGGATCCTCCGACCACTCCGTCGTATCAGTTAAGATAAACATGAAGTGTAATAAGTCCCGAAACGTACCCCTCCACCATACTGTATACTGATACTCTATGACTGACTGGGACAGCTTCCGTACATTTATATCTGATCTACCTTTGCATTCCATGTGTAAAAAGTATGTGTCCTCTATAGTATCAGATCTGACCGAATGGTTAATTGTAGGCATAGACTGATTCATACCATCCAAAAAATTCCAACAAAAACCTAACAGCCAGCCATGGTTCTCCCAAGAATGTGCTGCTGCCATCGCGCACAGAAATCACTTTTTTCATAGCTACCAACGTAATAGATGCACTGAGACTAAAGCTGCTTTCAGGAACGCCAGTAACCACTGTAAAAGACTAATAAAAAATGCAAGAGAGCTATATGCCCAGTCTGCTAAAGCCAAAGTAGCTAATCAAGAACTTTGCAGCTAATTCTACCCTATGCGACAAAGGCCATCAACTCATATTTCCTCCTATAACACAGAACACGCTAGGTAGCATACAAATATCTGTGCATGAGGTCGCCAAGCTAATCAAGAACATTGATTCCAATAAAGCTACTGGCCCTGACGGCATCCCAATTATAGTGTTAAAAAAGCTTCAACCAGAACTTGCTCCCATAGTTACGAAACTGTTTAAGCGTTGCCTTAAGGAGAAGTGCTTTCCAACACCCTGGAAAACCTCATCAGTATATCCTGTATTTAAGAACTCAGGTGATAAGTCATCTTCCTCTCAGTACAGACCAATAAGTCTCCTGTGTGTCATGAGTAAATTGCTGGAATCCATATTAAATAGAGAAATATTCAACCACCTCAGAAGAAATAACCTTCTTAGTGACACGCAATATGGTTTCCGTTCTGCAAGATCTACCGCAGATGCGCTAACGCTTATATCTTATAGGATTAGTGAATCTCTTGACAAAGGCTTCCTTTCCAGGGCAATTGCTCTTGACATATCAAAGGCCTTCGACAAGGTATGGTATAAAGGCCTACTTCGCAAGATCCCCAGCTACGGTATAACTGGAAATATTCTCTCTATCATTAAATCATTTCTCTCTGATAGGCTCATAAGAGTAGTGTTTGATGGGAAAAAGTCAGAGGCCTGCAATATTAATGGTGGAGTCTCTCAAGGGTCCATCCTGGGCCCAACTCTCTTCCTGATCTACATCAATGATCTCCCTAAACACATACTTAAATCATTCGTTGACATCTATGCTGATTACACCACCATCTACGCCAACACATCAAAGGCTGTAAATGACAAAGCTCTCTCTGATTCTCTCTCCTCTGATCTCGAACGAGTGGTTCAGTGGGGGGGGGAATCATAGCTGGTTATTTTTAATGCATCTAAAACCAAACTCTTTATTGTTGAGTTAGAAAGGGTGTCAGTCGCTGGATTGAACTTATTTTCCCCCTATTATTTGCATATATTTATGTAGTGAAAATTGTTCGAATAAAATTAATTCATTAGTTAGTTAGTAGATGGAATTAATAATTTTATAATTTACATAAAAATTATTAATTTTATTATATCATAATTAGGATCATTTAATTCTTTCTAACTCAACAATAAACAACAACATATGCAAATAATAAATAAAATATTTATCAATATTCAAATTTTATTTTTAGCTGCAATATTTTAAGTCTAAAAAATTCTTATTTTTTACTTTACTAGAATATCTTGTTCTTTACTTTTCCAGGTTGAATTTCTTGTTCTTTACTTTTCCAGGTTTAATAAAATCTTAAGAATATTACTTTTCATGCGCGCATTTTTCCATATAATCCATGATTTATCCAGGCATTGCTATTGTATTAATATATAAATTTATAATATTTATTAATGATTGTCAAAAAAAATTAGCTCTCAAACACACATTTATGCAATATTTATCATTCAATCACAGTAGTTCCGAGCCAGGGTCTCTACCGAGACTGCGGTTCATGAATTCGTGATCTGTATAGAGCGTAAACTAACAAAAAAGAAGATGGCACTCGGTGTCTTTTTAGATATCGTTGGAGCTTTTGACAACATACCCTTCAGTAGTATGTTCAAGTCGCTACGAGAACTCAATGTGCCACCAGTACTCATCCGATGGATTGAGTATATGGTGAGGCACACAACAGTTCCAGTAGAACTACTGAGGGCAACTGTTAAAAGGGAAGTAGTTAAATGAAACCCCCAAAGTGGGATTTTATCACCTTTACTATGGAACTGTATGCTGAATCCTCTTTTAAAGGAGTTTAAAAATAGGAATATTTATGCCCAGGCTGATGCTGATGACATCGCAGTGCTGGTCGCGGGTTCAAGAGCATCATTGGTCAGACGCATTGCCAAAATGGGACTACATTTTTCATCAAATGTGATAACTAAAAATTTGAGTTCATTCAAAGAATATGAATATCATAGAATTCACTAATATTTTTAATCGATAAATTCACCATTTTTTGCTATAAAATCATAAGGAGAGTTAAAAAAAAATTAGTTATTAAAAAAAGTTCGGTTTTTTAATTATAAAAAAAACGATACACGGGATTGAATCTAAAATCTTTCCACCAACCCCCGGTACTCTAACCGTTACACTAACATGTCATATTGGCAAAATCGCAATAAAAAATATTTATATACAAAAAAAGTTATGCAAAATAAAAAAAAGCGTTAGTCACTTATGTACTTACTCTCCTGTTTGTGAACCCACATATTTTGTTGTAACTTTTTTCTACTGAACCAATTTTCGAAAAATATTTTTTCAAAATGTAGCAAATGAGGTGTTCTATCCAACTATATAACCTGTTTAAAATTCGGTTGAGAATGGAATTAGTGATGGGGGTTTGAATGTGTCTCGATTCATACAATTTCGGACTTATGCATATATTCAACCACTACTGTGGTTGAATGATATGTATATATATATATATATATATATATATATATATATATATATATATATATATACTAGCAAAATTACCAGTCGTTGACTGGGTTCAAAAACAGCCTACAGAAAATGGACTCTGATTTATGAAAGTATGATACATTATGAAAAGGAAGAGTTGTAAAGAGATACCTTCGAATTTGGGGGTATAAAAACCAAAGTAAAATATGATGAAAGTAAAAAGAAAATAGATAAACACCATCATTTATTATACCATACCTGTTCTCACTGAAACACTTATCACAATAGTCTGTGGATCTATATTAAAAAATCTTGTTAAACTTTGTGACATATTTCCATTCTATGGAGGTCAGCCGCTAACGAACACCCCATAATTTTATTATACCATATTTCTTCAAACTGAAACATAATTATCAAAGTATCCTTACGCAGATAGATATGAAAAGTCTTTATTAAAGTTTGTGCCTATTTTCACTCTATGGAGGCCAGGTGCGAACGCAGACCCCACAATTTTATTATACTATCCCTATTTAAGTTAAAACATACTTGTCAAAGTATTCTTATGTACATCTATATCAAAAACACTTGTAAACGTTTTTTTTATTTTAATTGTTTTTTTATTTCCATACTCTGTGGACCAGGCGCGAACACAGACCCCACAACTTTAATGAACCACCGTTCTGCGAGATCAAACATACCCATTCATGTGTCTCGATACATATTCTATCATTATATGTAATCAGTTTTTTAAAATAGTCCACCATATAGGAGCCTATTTGTGACCGGACACACACACGCATACACGCACAGACATTTAGCTTTATATATATATATATATATATATATATATATATATATATATATATATATATAGTACAAGTGACAATGTTCTGATCTCTAATTATAAATAAACAAGATTTCTTTAGGCGCAGTTTCTTTTTCAATTATACGTTTATATACAAAAAATATAAAAATAAAAAATAAAAGAAAAAACTTTCGAGTAAAAACTAAATATTATGTGATCCGATTTAAAAAGTATATACAAGGGCCGTTCATATCTTTTTCACTAAAAGGTGAAGAAAATATATACTTTTAGCATTGATCTCGTTTGTATTTTTTGTGTGTGTGTGGAAGGGGGGGGGACAAATGCGCTCCTTTTTGCAGCAAAAAAAAAAGGGGGGAGGAGAAAGGTTTATTAAAATGGGCAGAGCTTTATCGCATTTAAAATGAACGACGTATTTTTAATATGCCACAACCATGGTTTCTTGCACGTTTTCGATTGTAAGAAAACAGCGCCAAATTAGAGCTTGTTACAATTCTTGTTATACTCATCTTGTTGATTGAGATTGTCGGACTGACTTCCTCATCTTGGTTGTTATTGTCACAACGTTTCGGCCGTTTTGCCCTCCGGCCTTCGTCAGGTGTTTTGTATCGAACTGGGGAACCGTTTGTTAGGAGTCTCGAACCCAACCCTTTATTATTATTACGGGGGTACTGTGTTCGGACTCCAGCTAGGCTTTGGGACATAGTTGCTGATTCTCTGTTTTTAATGTTACTTTTTTCACTGCCTTCAATCAGGATTGAACTCAGCACCTTTTGGGTAACTGCAAACAAAGTTTACAGTTACCCCAAAGTAAACTTCACTTTGTGGGTGACGTCACTTCAAGTTCGTATTGCTGCAAACATCTAAACCGAAACACATAAGCCATTCTCTTAATTTATTGCCTGTCCATTAAATAAGTTTTAGAATTTGATATATCATAAAACGAACCGAACAAACAAATAAATGAATATTAGATAGGATATTAACTTTATATTTATGAGGAAATAATATATCACACGTGTTAATTCCGGGCGTATGGTTAGCTGCTGCTATTTTAGATGCAGCGCAAATATCTTCATTTTTAAAATGAATCATGGCTTGACTAATTATGAAAATTCATTTTCTTATGAGCTCTAGAATATTAAACACTTCATCTTTTTACACATCTAATACTTACAATACGATGTCTCCTTTTTAATATATATACTTAAATACTTTGCAAAGATGCGATAGAGGTAAAATAGTTTCGTTTGTTTTGTTTTCCTTATAAGGGAAATGTTTTCCATAATGTTTTACTGTTATTAAAGTGTTTTTTTAGTCAATAAGTTTGACAAAAAGCTGTTCTTGTGAAAATTGCCGAACGACATTGTCCGAATAGTCTTGAAACAATTGTACCTAATGATGTAAATACCATTTGTTGCTATCAACCCATTCTTTGAAGCCTTGGTTTTTATTAAAACAGTATATATATATATATATATATATATATATATATATATATATATATATATATATATATATATATATGGTCATTCACATACAATTCTGTTTCGCTGTATCACAACTCATCAGTGAAGCTAGAAAAGCCAAGATCGAAACTCAACCGCCCAAACGGCAGTTGGCGCTTCTCACAGTTACGCTATTTGGCTGCTATGCCGGTCAGTGAATTGAAAATATAGTTCGCTTGAAGCATTGCTGATAAAAAATGTAAGTGAAGAAGCTCGTTAGAAACGGATTAGGTTGATAAGAAAATTTTTGCGATTTTTAAATTTTAAAATCAGATGAACACATCTTGACACCATCAATAGCAACACACATTTTCCAGCAAAAAAAGTGTATTTATGCCAGTAACGTAAAACTCTTGCGTTCTTCTGACGATGAAGTCACTGAAAGCGTTTTTGATATTGCTTAGGTTTTTGAAACATTTCTCACGCAGAAAGTTGCCGAAATGCTTAAAAATGCTTGAAAATTGGTAGTCTGTAGGTGAGAGGTCTGGAGTTTATTGCAGATGAGGCAGGGTTTCGTAGACCAATTCGTTCAACATCTGTAGGGTTTGGTTTAGCAAAGTGCGATTGGGGTTTGTCGTGGAGAAAAATTGGGCCGTTGATTAATGCTGATGCATTTCATTCATTTGTTGACAGTACTTCTCCGCCGAAATGGTTTCGTTTGCAGTAAAAAAAAATCTGGAATAGATGAGACCGGTTGTAGACCACCAAACAATCAGTATGCTCGTGTTCTGGGTAAACTCTATCTTCGGGAAGTGTCGTGGAGCTTCGTCGGCGTGTAACCACTCCTGCATGGTCCAAAATCCATTTACCAAATGGCAATACAGCAGTCCCAGTACTGCTGATAGGATGTCCTCTATAGTGGTTAACCCAAAGTTCGGATCCCTAATCATCAGGCGGATAAAGTCAGCGCAGTTAAAACGTTTAACTTAACTCTTATTGGCGGCATGGCCAAACTTTTCAACAACTTAGGCGACAGCCCATGCAAAAATAATGCATACCGAGAATACAGCTTTTTCTTTTCCCTTTGTCAGAAATAAGTCGGTCCAGTTTTCACCGCCGCAAGGGCTATTAGTTTCATGCTTTACTTCGGTCCCGATGGCCAGATTTGGTCGCAGTTCGTGGAGCGTCTACGTATGTCCTCGACATAGCTGTCGTTGGCGCGACGGCCTTTCTCTTTGGTCAATACGGCAGTAGGTAACCTTTTACTAAGAGCCGATGTATAAGCACTACAAAAATATGCCTCAGAAGAGGAATGTTTCTATAGTGCTTACAAGTGCTTGTTTCACATGACGATTCTGTTCTCAGGGCCCTAGGCCTTTTCCGGTCGAGATCTCGGTGTCTTTTCTGTTCCGGTGATGATGGGAACGCTTAAGTGCTACGACGCTTATATGCGTGGTAATTGGTTGCCCGATTATCAGTTATTTCGGCCACGATGAAGACGCCCGAAAGTCTTCCTCTAGTCGTCGGTCCGCTGGTACGTATGAAGGAGTACTCCAAACCCAATGAATTGCTGGTAGGCTGCCCCCTCCCCCGATATGTCGACCGCTGTTTGGGTGTCTAGGCACCTGTTGTTCTATGTTGAGCACCTGTTGTGCCCCTCGGTGGTGGTCGGTGGCTGCCACCAAAAACTAGTGGTACATAACCAAATGTCTCGTAAACTAACGATTAATTAATGATGCGCACGAACGGATCAAATAGATTCTAACTATCTAGCCAAATCACAGCCTAAGTAACGGTTTGGAAGGATCGGCAGGAAAAGAAGCCTGTTGAGTTGTATTCTTGTCTAACTCTGTAAGGAGACACGGGGGGTGTGGCATAGGCGGGAGGCGTGTCTTTGGCGGCGTCGGTTGCTCTGTGGTCGGAGTCTTCCGCAGAGAGGTATATAATGCGTTGCGTGTCAGGTGGAGGGACAGTTGATCGGCTGGCACACCACGCCGGTGGTGGTCGGTGGTTCCATTCATTGTCGTCGACGATACGCGTCTGCCGTAGTCGTCTCTGTCTTCACTCGTGCAAGCAGTTTGCAAAGTTGGGAAGAAATTGTCTCGTCAATATGTTTAAGTCATTTATGATGCTTTGTTTTTCGTTATTGTTCCAAGCGTTGCAGTTACAATAAAATTAAATTTTACTTTATACATTTGCAGAGTTTAATTTCCATTTCAGATATTTTTATTTATTTTTCATGTTCTTTCTCTTATAATCTGGTATCGAAAGAGCAGGTTCTGGATATAACCTTAAACTATATCCAGTGGTGAGGCCACAGCTTGCGGGCTTTGGGAAGTGTGGAGCCACCCTTTTATTGCCATTACTCCCAGGTCCACTCTGGCCCGGAGCGGTATTACCTGTTAGGGTCCCAACTATGGGTTAAATAAACCGACTTGAAAACAACAAATATATTCTATTAAAAAAATGTTCTTCAAAATATTTGGATTCGGCATTAAATAACCTGAAAAGGGTTGATATGCCGTAAAACAAAAACAACCAACAACCAACATTGAAAGAGCAGGCTATGAAACTGATTTAGCAAGTTGTCTTGATTTTGTTTTTAAAAAAAATGCACATGTCTCAAAGAAGTTTGACATTGCTTTTTCATGCACTACTTCTGGTTTATGCTGATAACAGTTTTCATTGTGATCCAATTGATACAGTTTGCATATATTTCAGTGTAGGACCTAAGTGACCTTGTCGTGTATCTATTTTTTATATTGATGCTGAGCATTATTATTATTATTCAATAGAAGTTTTTACTCAAGCCATCAAAGATTTATCTCTGTGAACAGACTGTGGAGTCTGAGTGACAACAAGATTCCTCAGGTTTCTAGTGCTCACCAACTTTTTCGATAATCTTTGCAAATTAATTTGCACTGTCACAATTTATTATTGATTTTTCATTGGTAACGACCGTTGGTCTTCACAAGAATTTCGATATAAATAAGACTCCTCAAAGTTACAGTCCTCTTTGCATTCATCTAGTGGAAGTCTGGATTATTCTTTCTCTCTTTGGTCTTTCCATTCTTCTTGAGCCTTCTCGATTATGTGGTGTCGTGCCAGTTAATAGCGACTCTAAAATATTTTGGAAGGGGTTGCGGAAGGGCGTTAACTTGTAATTATACAGTTTCAGTTTTCATGATGCCATGTGGTGTTTCTTTATATTTTACATATGCAACAATTTCTATACATAAGCTTGCACCTGAAGCTCATGTGTAATAATCTCCGCATTCGAGCATTTTCCATAATATTTCAGCCGTTTTCGTTATTGTCATTCGTTTTTATTCATTTTTATTCATTTGTATTCATTATTCATTATTGTTATTCATTATTGTTATTCATTCTATCGTTTCCCCACTCACTCTGAATTAAATCCCTCTCATTATTTTTTCAATTATTATTTTCATTATTATTTATATTATTATTTTTCATTATTATTTATATTATTATTAATTTTTTATATGATTACTAGCGGAGGTGCCCGACGTTGCCCGGGTGTTCGGAGTTGTTTGTGTGATGGGGGTCACAACAAAAAAAAAAACGATGTTAAACTTCTTTAAAAAATCAGAAAAACAGGAAGAAAGATAAAACTGCCTGGCGTCCCCGTGTGACACAAGGAAACGAAAGTTTTGCTAAGTAGGTAGGTAGGAACCTTGAGGCGAAAGTGGAAAAACATCCTGACATGTTACCCGCTCACCCACGACGGCAGAGTAACAGTAAAGTGTTTTAATTTAACAATAAAAAGTTAATTGACAAGTGAGCAATGATGTGGACAGTGGAAGTTTTGGAGGGATAATGAGGTAAAAAATATCCCGCAGTTAAGTTTTGCTGCGGGGCAGTTTTTTTTTCTTTCCACAACTTAGGCCGTTTGTTTCCCCAAGATGTTGGGGAAGGGGAAACAGCTCTCTCGTGTCCCAATAAATAGCAATTGTCTGATATAAGTGGTTTTCCCCGCATTGATCATACCTTATTGCTTTTCAGGACGCCCCTACCAAGAGTGCCAACGAGCTGATATTCAGTTCCGTTTTTTTATACTGAAAAGCGAAACAAAGACGTGGCGATTGAAAAAAAATCTCGAAAATAGTATGTAAAAGTCGGCCAAATTAAAGATAGACGCGATCTCCCTTCGTAACTCGTAGATATTGTAATTTAGACAGTATATAAAAAGTTTTAAGAATGAGTGATCCCACCGAGCGCACCCCGTAAAAATGCCTTTGCCGGCCATACAAAAAGAATGCACGCAATAACACACATTTTCGCTTTTATATATATAGATTATCAGTTTTTATTATGATGAATCCACTCTTATATATATATATATATATATATATATATATATATATATATATATATATATATATATATATATATATAAAAATGAAAATCACGTGAAGAATTATTTCACTTTTAATATGAAGATTCCTCAATGATTTTGTTTTTCTTCTCGCAAACTTGTGGCGCGTTCTCACATCTATTCTTTAAATCTTCTCAACACCCAAGTGGCAAAGGAATTAAGATCGTATGTTGTAAAAACTATAAACTGGCTCGACAAGTCACACCCCTACTTATACCAACCGATCTATTTTGCAAGGTTTTTTACTTCACAGACTTCACACGCATTCATCCTGTCAATTTCCTGGCTTCTAACTTTGCCAAGTTACTTATGTTTAGCTTTTCTTTTTCAAATCACTCATTCATAGTTTTCCAAGAGAATTGCGTTGAAGGGGTTTTGGTTCGGGTGTATAACTCTCTACACATAACTCACCATCAATGCTGATTAAATACATAAGAAATAAAGCAATACGGAAAGCGAATATAAACATGTTATGTATACATTTATTTATATAATGATTTCCGTCTTGTTGCTTTACGCATATCTTGCGTGTATCGTTAGAAGCATCTTCTATATGTATCTATGTACTTGTATAAAGGCATTAAATCATTTTGAAGAACTTTTTTCCTTCTACATCGTGTCATATTAATCGGTTTTTAAACGAATTTTTAATTAAATTATTGATTTTATTCAGTCTTAACACTTTAATTTTTCCCAAGGCCTTTTATTTTAATCAATATTATTAAATATTATTTTTAATTAAACTATTGATTTCTTCTGATGAGATGATAGATGGAGGAGCTCTAGAGAGTGTTTCCGCATCTTATCGTTTTTGAGTATATATATATATATATATATATATATATATATATATATATATATATAGTCTATTTATTATACGAACATTATTGGTTACATATGTGTATACGTGTTTCAGTGGAATCTCAATGCAAAGAGACCACCTCATCAGACCACAAAAAGGGCTTTAATTGAAATGAGAATCAAAGTTACATTCGTTTTTTATAAAACAGTATGATGCGGTTAGCGCTCTTAAAGGGAGGGGTTGTGTAGTTTGTAAATGTGGACAGTGGAAAGTTTTGGAGGGAGGTGTTGTAAGGAAGAGATTAGGGATGGAAGTGGTGTTGAGGGAAGAGAGGAAGTACGATTCCGTGTGTTCAAGCTATTGTAGAAGCAAGTTTTCATTTTAACTTAACGATTTTCCGTTTCCAAAGTAATTACATATGCAAAAGTTTTCATATCTATATATATAAACTTATTGCAGATGGTTGGCATTCTTTCATTTGAGTTGTTTATCTTTTCCTCAATACTGGAATATAAATATATTTAATAAGTTTATACGATTCGTCATGGATAGGTTTTCCAGACCATCTATAAGCAAACAGATATATGTGTTTATATTGGTAGAATATTCGGTTCCTATAACTCCTCTAGTTAAAGTAATTAGTTACCGTTTGGGATTAATTATCGTTGGTTCTCGTTATGTACCGTTGTTTTACGTTAATACTTCTCGTAGGTATATATCAACATTTCAATTATAAGCATGCTAGACCCGTAGACTATTATGGTTAATCGTTTCATTAAGATGCAAAGTGCATTCCCCTTACTCAGTGGCATCTTATTTTTGTTGTTTAATTTAGTATTAAACAGTAGCGTTTGAGATGGTGTTGAGAAGTAACGAGAAGGTTGTTCCTTCCTGAATTTAGCTGCTATTTATGCTAGCTTATGCTTCGTCGATTTTCGGTAAGTTTGTGTACTGTGGTGTATCAGGACTACTTTATATCGTTTCGACTCTTCTCATGGTTCATTTATTAATTAATTAATATATTAGGAGTGAGGGGTTATGAATTCTAGTATTACTACTGTGAGGGGATCGCGATTCTTGTTTACATTTTATTTAAAGCGTAGACTCCAAAATATTTACAGCTTATAGACAATTATACTTTTACATTCAATAATTTTTCACGGTCCTTAAATCGAATAATTTCAAGTTTTTCTGCAAAGCATAAATAAAAAAGTGAAGTTAATGGACTTGACTTTTAAACCTTCCCAAGTATTTTCCATTCGACTAAAAGCGTTTTATTCGCTTCGATTAAGTGAGCTGTCCGTAGCACATGCTTTATTATTAATTTATATTATGTATGACCATAGAATCAATTTTTAAAAAAAATTTGAAAAAATAAAACGTGAGGTACACACAGGCTTGTACAGGGAATCATTCTTCCACTAAGCTACATCTCCAGATTATAATAACTCTGTTTTTTAAAGAAGAAATGATTTTCTTAAATCTTATTATCCCCTTTCCGGTGTAACGTATAATATTCCCCTGTAACAAGTATTCTTTTATACCCATGAGAGAGAAAAGCTATTTTAAAATTGGATTTTTCTGATTTTCAACACTTATCGGATGAATTTCTGTTATTTAACATATTAAAGAACACTGCCAGATATATAAATTAGCTTTGTGTGAAATTTGGAAAGTGTAGGCCACGCCATTTCGAAATCTATAAGAAAAGAACTCACATACACACAAGTATATATTTTTTTAAATTACATTTTCACCCCAAACAAGGCACATTGCCACATTGATGTAGGGGGCTACTATCAGGGACATAAACTACTGGAGTACTACGTGGGGAGTTGGGGAGAAAGATGTCGGTTCACGTTACACTTGAACTTCTGCATGTCAGTACTATTGGAGAAACGCGAACTCGGAAGGGAATTCTAAAGTCCAGCGGTTCTAGGGAAGAAACTACTGGAGTAGAAGGCTCTCATATCTAGGGATCTCAACTGTGAAGGGGTGGGATTTTGCTGCTTGTCGGGTTTGTCGGGAGTATTTACGTCGAGGGGGTACAAGTGCTTGCAGTTCGTCAGAGCATTCCCTATTAAAATACTTGGAGAACATGCAGAGGAATGCTACATTTCGCTGGTTGGACAGAGGCTGAAGCTTAGATGACAATTCAGGATCGATCAGGTTGGCGACTCTCTTTTAAACCTTGTCCAGGAGTGAGAGACAAATAGCAGATACACCACCCGAATATGACAACAATACTCCATACATGGGCGAATGGTGGCCTTATAGAGGTACAGGATACTTTTGAGCGTTAGTAGCTTTCTAGCACAGTAGAGAGAACCTACCTTTTTCGCAGCGGTCCTGGCAATGCTCTCAATGTAATTTTCCAAGTCATGTTAAATATATATATATATATATATATATATATATATATATATATATATATATATATATATATAAAGTGACTTTTATATAATAGTAGAGATATTGCATTTTATATTTATCCCGCTCTTTATCGCAAAATATAGCAAAATGTATAATTAATCGAAAATCATTCTCATCTTCTCATCTCCGTTGTCTTTCAGGACGCTTCATCACCGAACGTTGAGAATACTGGAAACTTTTATAGGGGGGCATTTATTCCTTACTATAGCGATTATGGTTTGTTTCCTTTTTGCTTCATTTCGTAAAATGTTTGTCACATTTTTAATTGATCGATGGTGTTTTGTGTGGACTTGAGTCCGCCGTCAATATTATCTTTAATGGTTAACACAACGTACTAATATGACTGATCACTTATAAAAAAAAATTAGGGAAATAGTTCCATGCTCATTTTGCGTAGTCAATAGCTTTTTCGATTTTAAATCAGAATTTACAGTAAAATATTTATAAATGAACATATTTGTATTCTTGTAAATTTGTATTCGGTATATTCAAGTTATATACGACTCGCAGCTGAGAATATTAATATATCTAGTTTTTTTTTTTAATTATTACTTCACAGTTTTAAAATCAAAAAGAGACGTTCAATTCCATGCTAATTGACTATAATTTTTTTTTATAATCTTATAAAAAAAGTTTCTGGTGTTGTTATTTTTCCGCATTTTGTTAATTTGATTCATATGAATTTAATACCAGACAGATATATTGATCTAAAGTCATATTTTTTCTAAAATTAATAGCAAGATAAATTACTAGGCAGGAAAGTAAGACACTTGATAATAACAGAATATTATCAATTTATTGATCCTTAAACTGAAAATCTTCATGAGAAAAAGGGTGCATATGTCTACTAAACATTTAATGTACTTACAATCCTCGAAGGATGTGGATAACAACGATTGGTTCGTAAGCGATACGAACTGCAGATTCGGACAACGAATCCGATTTACCGGTGATGGAGAGATAAGCGGACATGGAACTTAGTGAAGATTCGATTTGCAAACAAAGTAGCGTAGATAATTGTGTAGATTAAAGAAGTAGTAAGTGAACAAACCGAGTTCTCGTGTTGAATGCGATACATGATGAGGTCAAATCGTATTGTAACAAAAAAGGGGGAAATGCAATAATTGTTGCATAATATTTTGATATCCGATTATGTAGAGGGCATGGATAATACCTCTGGCTCATTGCGGTCAGATATCAACCGTAATTGTCTCAAATATTCTTGTCAAAGGGGCTGAGCATTTAAGATAAAAAAAAGGGCCGTAGAACTAAATAAAAGCTTAGATTAACTAGAGTTGTCTCGAATAATCTCACTATCTGATACTGAGCACTTAAGTGACAAATAGAGCGCATGACTAGTCAAGAGGTTATGCTAACTAGTCTAAATCAAGAACTTTGGAGAACTATTTGGGTAAGTGGCGTGAAAATCTTCTATCAAACGAGCAAGGAGAGAAATAGGAATGCTATTACTGTTATGATGGATAAGAGAAAATTTGAAGGTTGTGTAGGAAAATAAAAAATGCACGTAAAACAAAATAAAATAAAAACACACGAATCTTAGAATTTAACTGGTTTTGTAACATATTGTTAACATTCAAAATTTAATCTTGATAAATAAAGCTGAAACATTTTGGCACTCATTAAGTGAAATTTCTGAAAATTCAAGAGATTAAACTGAGGCGCTGTTATTAGTGTGAGTAATATCTTCCATTACAGCATGTCGTCACTAGAATTGCTCGCAAACGATATATCTTCTTGATATCTTCATCAGAATTTCAACTTCCTACGTTTGCAAATTAAATATGTGCATCTTATGCTCTTTTGTAAAAGTAACTGCCAAGAACAATTACAGTCGAACCAGATAAATGTCTAATTATCAACGTTTCCATGGTATTCATGTGGGAATACTTCATAGAATATTAAGATGTTGATAAGGCTTTCACCCATCCTTACGTTGTCAGAGATTGTTTTATGCAATCTCACGATTCGCCCATGCTTTTTATTTGTTGGCGGTGAATGTAATATACGGGTGTGGTTGTTTGTAGCAAGACGTAGGTATCACTGTATATTGTAGGACGTATGCATGAGATTGTCATGTATGTGTGACTAGTTTAACAATTATATTCTTAATTACAAGAATTTCACGTCAAAGGAAAGGAGGAAAAAGATAATTGATCTTTGAAGAGTGACACCTAGTTTACAATGGTGGGTAATTAAATATGAGTGGCCATGTTTTCCGAGTAAGGGTTTTTTTAAGTAAGGAGCTATAAAGTCCAGGACATCTCCCTGACCTCAGTAATCTTGCAGGTTTAATGAAATGTTCGTGCTTTTCTTTATCGCCCCCAGACAAGACACGAAGCCACTTGATGTAAGAGTCACTTCAAGATTAAAAAAAAATGTATCTAACCAAGAATAAACATTACATAGATATATTTTAACCCAGAAAGCAGCACTTATTCCACTTTTATCAGAAACAGCCTAATAGAATGTGAAAAACGACAAAATAAGGGAAGCGGAAGTTATGAGCCAAAATTGAACATAAGATCCACTTCTTACTTTTCTTAAATCAGTTTATCCCTTTCAGACAATTCTCCAAAATTACTTAACATGATAAAACTAAAATTTACAATAAAATTGATTTTTACTTTTAATCCAATTTCTACACGACAACTTTCCCAACTCTCAGCGACGATGCCTTTCCTAATTTTATTACTAACTGGCAGCACGGCGTTGCCCGGTCGTAGAATACGCTTAAACATGATATTTTAATTTATGCAGATTGCGTATTTAGCACATCAATCCTCTATTGATTATTATATATTAAAAGGTCTCATTTGCATGGTGGACTAATTCACAAATATATTTTAAAAATAAAATAAAAATGATAATGATAATGTCGTTCATCAAATTTCGTCTACGTGAACTGCTTTTGGGCTTTTTTGAAAACAGAAAAAAAGAAGAAAAAATCGTCTTTCTTCTGTTATAGATAAAAAAAGAAATATTTTTTTCCAGGGGAACATTTTACGTCACATCAGTCGGTGTAACATAAAATATTCCTTTGTTTAACTTTTCATTTTCATCTATGAGAGAGAAAGACTTTTAGATCAGATTTTTTCAATTTTTGATACCTATCGGGTGAATTTTTGTAAAAAAGATATCTAAGAACACTGCCCGACATAAATTACGTTTGCGTGAATTTTGCAACCTATGAGGAAGGAACTCCCACAAACACACAAACACACACACACACACACACACACACACACACACACACACACAAATAATCTTAGTGAAATCTCGCAAAACATTTTGTATTTAGCCCGAAAAGATCTTTGATTTGCATTTAAAAATTCATATTTTGCATTTATTGATATTACATGCTTGCTGGAGTCACCTAATAGAGAACCAACATTGCTTCATTAGTATAATTTCAATTCTTCAGATTAGTCTTCTCATTTTGAATGTCACTAGTAAAAGGTTTCGGTGCGTGTAACCTCACGACCTCGCAACGACCCGTTATGTAGTGAATAAAGTACTTGATGGAATTCAGTTGTAAAGTTACATTCTTCTAGAGGTTGAAAGTTCAATCCTCAGTGCGAATTATTTAGGACTTCTACGGAGTCATGAGTGACGGAATGGCATCATACTACCCTCGTAGATTAAATAAAGGGTTTTGTTCAAAATTCTCTGCAGATTCTCTAGTTCGACAGTTCATCGAGTTTGATAAGATACATATATCGAGATCGGAGGTTACATCGATCAAAACGTTGTGAAAATAACATTCAAAGTTAGAACAATCCGAAGAGTCCAAATAATACGAATTATGAATCTTCATGTAAAAAATTCAGAAACAGCATTTCTTTAGATATTTTTCTGATTGTCTTTGAAGCATCAGATTGGTAGACTTCAGATAGCCAGTAGCCAATCGGCAGTTGCTCTCCAATGCTGCATTCAGATTTTTCGAGATGCTTGAATGGACCGCAAAAAGGAAAAGCATACTCTGCAGCGAATTAGTATAGAGCTAAGGTATTACATGTTAATGCATGTGCTGCGGCTCCCAACTTAATATGGATCAGTTTCTATAAGATTTTGTACTGGGTGTGGTCTTTCACTTGTGTATTCTTCACATGTTCATTGAGTGATGGTGTGCGGTACAAGGTTACGTTTAGGTCAATTTATATTTCAAAGTACATGATATTTAGAGGCTAGTTGGCCTTCCAGTTCCTAAGATGAAACGAACAAACTTGAATATTTGCAGGGTTTGCATGCAGGTAGTTAATCTTGTAGTAGAGGAGTACCTCATCTATAGCTGAATGACATTTTGTTTCTGCTGATTAAAACGTACTCATTTGGGATGTTACGCAAATGTTGTGAGCATTGATGAACCTCAGTGTTCTGGTTCAGTAATTAGTCATTAATGTAAATGTTGTATAGAAATGGGACAAGTACTGTACTTTAGTTTCCCTACATTCCAGACATGTTCTAGACTAGTTGCACATAAAGTTGGATGGTAACATATACGGGTTCACATATTCCTCATGACTATTAGTTAAAGTGATGCAGTAGGTAAGACGGTGGACGATGAACCCCACACATCGAGTCAGATTTCTCATTTGTAACTTCTACGCTGCGCAATTTCGTCATATAAAATCAAAATAAAAACGATGAGAATAGCGTTTATTTCTTGCCCTTACGTTCAAGATAGTTGGAATCTCGTAACCGTTTGGCAAAGAAGAGCGTTGGCCCTTTTCAAATGTTTGGCATATAGTCCTCGTTGATTATACTGTTTGGCACAAGAAATTCAGCGGTGCTTATCTCCGTTCTGTTAATTTGGGATCGTAGGATTTTTTCTATACAACATCTGGTTTCTATAAGAAATAACTTTTAAGTCAACCAAAACATAGTTCGTTTAAGCTATGTCTGTATATTTCTGTTCTTTTGAGATGCGAGAATCAAATCTGCTTTAGAATCTCACACGTAATTAGGATTAAGACCATTCCCAGGATATTAATGAAAATAATTTTGCAGCTGAACGCGTGATAATCGCACAGCACTCTTACTTCCAGATATTTATAATGGCTAGCTATTTATCAGCAACGTGTTATTGAGTTATCCACTACTCAATAAGTCCCGGGCCTGATATGCAGATTTTTTGTAATTTACTTTTCTTAACCCGAAACAAGGCACCGCGCAACTTGGATATAACGAGCTAATATTTGGGATCAAATCTACAAGAACATTGTGTAGGGAGTTGGACAACGGGATATCTGTTCACATCACACTTGAACTTCTGCATGCTTGTACAGCCATGGAAGCAAGAGAAGACAGAGGATTCCAAAGTTTACAAGTTGTAGGAAAGAAACTATTTGAGTAGAACGTTTTCAGGTATCCAGAGATCTCTAGAGTGTAGGGGTGGGATTTTGATGCTTGTTGGGTTAGTTAGATGTATTGACGTCGAGTGGGCACAAGTGATACAAGTTTGTCAGAGCATATCGATGTGTCGGGTTTCGTGTGCACCGTCTCGCCTACTGCATTACTTTAACTAAAAGTCATGGAAAATATATGAACCTGTATTTGCTCCCGTCCAACTTTATGTGCAACTTTATGTGCAACTTTATGTGCAACTTTATGTTCAACTTTATGTGCAACTAGTCAAGAGAATGTCTGGAAGGAAGGGAAACTCCGAAATACAAATAATCCTTCTTTGCTTATCGTTTCTAAAATTCCATTTTTACCAATGAACTAAAACTTATACAAAAGTACTTGTAAAATAGGCATATTACTGCGATTAGACAAAGATTGGAGTTTAGTTGATAGTGCGAGAGCTATAAGATTGTAGACTCTTTTTAACCCTATCTAAGAGCAAGAGACAAATGGCAACTGCACTATCTCAGATATGACAACAATACTCCATGACTGGACGAATGATGGCTTTGTAAGGATCTAGGATACTATGAGGTCTGAGTAATTGTTTGACCCGGTCGAGAGAGCCCACTTTCTTGACAACAACATTGGCAATGTCTACAGTGTATTTGCTTTAAGTCACGTTGCCTGTGAATGTAAAGCAGACGTGTTCGAACAGAGAGCTTTCAGGTAAAACATTATTAATCATAGCAATCAGTGGATGAAGATACTTCTTGTATTTATTAAAAGAAAGACGTCTTTTCTCATGGCAGCATTAAATGTTACCACACATTGACTTTCTTAATCCACTATAAACTGGAGGCCATTTTATAAGGTTTCAGCCATTGTTATATATATATATATATATATATATATATATATATATATATATATATATATATACACGTGTGCCCGATATTATTCATACCCCTCGGATCTTTGAGATTTCTATAAGAATATTGCTCAAACCAAAAGGTAGACAATATTAAAGGGATTTCAAACAATAAATCAAGCATAAGCATTTAATTTAAACTCAACAAATAAATAAATTATGCAAGTTTGAAACATTATACAAAGAAAAACAATAATGGCACTAGTTCAAAATTATTCATACCTCTCTTACTAATAGTCAATAGCATGCCCTTTATTCTTAATAACTGCCTGTAACCGTTTTGGATATTTATCAACAAGGTTTTTACAAGCATCAACACTGATTTTTGACCATTCTTCAATGCAGTAGTTCTCCAAATCCCTCAAATTTCTAGGTTTCCGCTTTTTAACCTCAGTTTTCAATATGTGCCAGAGGTTTTCGATAGGGTTCAGGTCGGGACTCTGGCAAGGCCATTCCAAAACATTAATTTGATTATCCTCAAACCATATCTTGACTATTTTGGCAGTATGTTTTGGATCATTATCCTGTTGAAGGATCCAGTTTGGTCCTAAATGGAGCTTCTCCGCATCCTGTCTAATGTTTTTCTGGAGTATCTCCAAATATTTCTCCTTCTTCATGGTTCCATCTATCTTGACCAAACTACCTGGACCACTAGCCAAAAAGGAGCCCCAAAACATTAGGCTACCACCACCATGTTTCACCGTGGGTATGGTGTTCTTTGGGTTGTAAGCTTCTCCTTTCTTCCTCCAAACGTAAGAAGCATCCATATGGCCAAACAATTCAATTTTTGTTTCGTCAGTCCACAAAATACTTGAGAAAACGGACTCTGGAGAATTCACATGGGTCCTAGCAAACTTTAGACGTGCTGCAAGGTGTTTTCCGGTGTGCAATGGAGTCCTTCTTGGTCTTCTTCCTTTCAGACTATTTTCATGCAGAGTCCTTTGCAATGTTTGCCTTGATATTTTTATGCCAGAAGACTCCAGATTTTCTAAAATGTCCTTAGTAGTGGTGGTTGGATTTGCATTAACACTTCTTACAATATTCCTGGTGGCTCTAGCAGACAGTTTCCTTTTCCTTCCTCTACCAATCAAGTTGTTTGTTGTGTGGTGGCTCTGAAATTTTTTGATGATGCTCTGTACTGTTGCTGTAGGAACCTCAAATTTCTTGGAAATTGACTTGTAACCTAAACCATCCTTATGTGAATTCACAATTTTAGTCCTAAGATCATTACTAAGCTCTTTTTTCTTCCCCATTCTAATATTTTTTATTCTTTTATTGGTTTTCAGTTGATATCATTTTAATTTCTGAAAAATGCAAAAAAACGAAATGAAATTAATCAAAGGTTGTATAAAAGCATTCAAAATAAGAATCAAACAGGAAACAAACAGTCAGAAACTCGATTAATACTGAAAAAATAAGGGGGTATGATTATTTTTGAACATTGCAGATTTTATAAATAGCTGTATATTTCTTTTATTACAAGTATCCCGAGATTTTAAAATGACGAAAATGATCAGAAGAGGTTTATTAAGAATATGTATCAATATGGACGTAAACAATAAATTCTTACAAAGTTACACCTAATAAACTCAATTTTCAAGGGGGGTATGAATAATATCGGGCACAAGTGTATATATATATATAATTATAATAATAATAATAATTATTATTATTTATATAAATACACTCATATCTTGCTACGATGTGCAGACCGTTTCAATCATATTTGATTTCATCAGGCAAGAAAAATTAAAATACAAAAATTAAAAAGGTTCCAGACCTTTTTAATTTTGAAGAGAAAAAATATACCATGAGTGGCTTAAAGAAAAGCTAAAGTTCTCGTGGGTTAAATTAATTATAAAAATAAAATTTCCGTTAAAGAAGGGGGTTAAATAGATAGTTTTAGGGAAAAGATAGAGAGAGAGAGTGATAAGAAGGGATGGGTAATATAAAGATATAGAGGGGGTATGAATATACTAAGGGAAACAAAAGGAGAAGGGGGTGAAAAAAGGTGGCATCCTGTCAGATGACGATATTAACAATACTATAGTGCAAGTCATTTAAACGTGTTTAAAGTATAGAACGTTTAACTAAATGTGGTCATCTCGTCTATCAATAAAATGTGCCCCGCTTGATTATTTATTTATTCATTCATTTATTTATTTTTAATTATATACTTTGTTTTGTATTTAACGTTGACTTTTTTTCAGTTATATCTGATATATTGTGTCAATATTTTATGTATGTTCCTATGTGTATGCTACGTGTATATATGCATATGTATGAGTAATATGCATAATATACCCATATAATTAAGTATCCCATTTGTTTAAATCTACCACTAACAACTAAATAAGCCTAAAATGCGAATTCTCCATGATTATACCAAACTAATCAATATTACTAGAACACCCTCAATAAAATCAATACCCAGCGTCTGATTGTATATTTCTCTAATATACTTTCTGTAGCACTAAATTCGTATTTAGTATATCGGTTTAAATAGCTTCATCAAGACTGAATTGCTCTTAAAATTATTTCCACATTGTTTTCTTATTTTCTGGATCTGGCCACAACGACTACAAGCGGTTAGTATTCAAGCGAATGAAATTTAACTTCAGTGAAAACGTGGTATCGGAAACTATGGCGCAGTTTGTCTCTATAGTTCATGTGTGTTGGTTTCCACATTCAATGGTTTTCTTTAATATGTGTGCTGTTTTCATTATCGGTGTCTGTTGCATCTTTTTAGGCATCCCTCTGATTCCAATCTCTCCCATTCTTTTTTCAAATTTTTACGGTATTGTTCCTAGCACTCCTACTATTATTGGTGTTATTTGAACTTTCTCCAGCTTCCAGATCCTTTTGAGCTCTCTGGCTAGTTCCGTGTATTTGCTCTGCTTCTCCGTCTCCTTGATTTTCAGGCTGTGGTTTGCTGAAACAGCAAGATCTACATTTTGGCAAGACTTTTCTTTCTTGTGAATTATTGAAATCTTGTCTTGTTGTTTGGATAGGTTTATCCATTTAGTTATTATTATTATTATTATTATTATTATTATTATTATTATTATTATTATTATTATTATTATTATTATTCTCTAAAAATGATCACGCAAACCACCATCAAAGGTTGCTACTTGAGAACACCCTGTGGTGTTCCCTGAAATCATATTGACAACAAGTGCTCCCTGCAAATTTCCAGTACTCACTACCTCTTTCGATAATGTTTGCAAATTACTTTGTGTTATCCCAATAAATGTTTACCTTTAATTTCTCGTGAATAATGACCATTAGTATTAACTAGAATTTGAGTGACAACAAGACTCCCCAATGTTTATACTAATCCAATGAGGGTCTGATTAGTGCTTTCTCTCCTGTCTCTTCATCCTTCTTGTCCATCTTTGATTATTTGGTGACACTAACATTTATTATATACTCAGCTATCATCAAAGATTGCTCTTTTTAGAACAATTGTGGTGTTCTCTATCATTATTATTATTATTATTATTATTATTATTATTATTATTATTATTATTATTATTATTACTAGCGGGACCTTTGGAAATTCCACAGTGGCATCTTTCATACGCAATGTGTCATAAACTGTTTCGGCAGATTTCGAAATTAATGCATAAAAAACTATAACACGGTTAGGAATTAGGTAACAATTACTTCAACATTAATTTCTGAGTGTAGTATCAGTCTCAGCATTCCAGTGACTTTAATCCCTCACCACCTTGATGACATTAAGGACGAAAATATGAACTCAGGATTACTTGATATATTTATGTTATTTTTGGAATATTAAAAGTAAGCCCCTAGCCTGCACTGATCCATTTAGCTAATTTTTAGAATCAGCAGGACATCCAGGTGATTTTTGGAATATAACATCTTATGTTAATGTAGTATATCATAAATATATTATATGCATCTTTTATAACAGAAGATAATGATGTCATCACCGGAAGTAAGCACGTCTGGATATCATTAAACACTCACTAAATCCATTAACTCATATTTAGTATACTCTATATATTAATACGATAGTGTGTGTGTTCTTAAATCTCAACGAATGAAATTTGCCGGAAAGTGTGATACACAAAAGAACACACACGCTATCGTATTTAATATAAAGATATTTATTATTATCTATATATTAATTTGCTTGTCCGTACGGTGTCACGTCATCATCATCGCAAACATTAATTAATGAAATGCGTCATCATCATCGTAAACATTAATTAATGTGAATTATCTCCCTTTATTGTTCAATCTTTATCATTTAAAAATCATTAACCCTTTTATTTCCCAAAATTTCCCGAACAAAAAAAAAAATAATAATAACTGTCTATTTATGGTTCCGGATTATTTTAAAGACAGTTATGCATATAAGGTATCGTTCCAGTTTAAATAGTATAGTATTTTACTTACATTTTTAACGATGTCTTCTGTTTATTATTGTATGAACGCTTATTCTATTTTATTCAGTAATAAATATATTTTTTACATTTAACGCTACGAGTACGTTTTTTTTACTGTGCCACTTTATGTTTTTTTTATTTACTTTTGAGTGAGCCTTACACAACAAAAAATATGTTTAGAAATACATGTTACAAAAGTAAAGAATGACTTTATTAAATAAATCACCAAAGTCACCATTCGCAAATACAGAGTCAAAACATATTTTACGTCTTGTTCTGTTTTGTTTTTGTTTTACGGCATATCAATCCTTTTCCGTGTTATTTAATGCCGAATCGAGTAATTTTGTAACATTTATACAGCTTCACGTTGTTTACATAGTTATTACTTATGTTTTGTTCGTTTTATTTTGCTTCTTTTACAGGCATTCATCTTCTAATGCCCAACGACATGGCATACATATTTAAATACTATAAAAAATGGACACAACAATTTTTTTTATATGAAATAAAACAGTGTTTCATTACTTACGATTTAATTTATTTAAATAAATATTTATTTCCTATTTAAAGATTTTCAGTATATTTTATTTAACTGAAGAATTTTTCCATTATTTTAATTATATTATTAGGTGAAGTTTCGGTAAATATCCAGCGGATGTGATGTTGGGGGGGGGGGCGCGTGCCCCAACATCACATCCGCCCCCCCCCGCTCGCGCCCCCAATGTACACAGTAAAATCTTCGGAAAATGTTAAATGGTGTTCTAATTGGTAAATGTCGGTGCGTTACTTTTTGAAAATTTGAAAATTCTATGTTCCAGGTAAAAAAAACAACAACAGATAAATTACCCCCTACTCCAACTTGGAGTGCGTTCCTTTTCTGGTTTTATTTCTTTTTCAGCTAATTTTGAATTTTCCACCCAAAAAGTGCTATAATGTCTTTTTGAAAATTAGAAAATTCTATGTCCTGGAAAAAAAATCCCCTCCCCCCAACGTAGTTTGCTTGGTGAAGCCGTTATTTATGCTACAACGTGCATGCGCGTAGCATAAACGGAAGCTGCAAAATGGTGGAAAGTAGTTCGTAGGTTCAGGGGTAAATACCATGCAAACGGTAAATTTGCCCCAGGTTTGACTATCAGATTCGTTGTCAGCGACCTCAATTACCTATAAAAAACAAATTAGAGTGGTCGGTGTTCTGTAGTAGCGTATCTGGATATTTACCGTTTTTTTTTCTTATTTTAAAACAAATTATAAAAAAAAAGATACAAGACCATTAAATTTTTCTTCATTAAATCGCTATTTAGGTGAAGGTTCAAAATAGTTAACCCTTCTCCCCATAACCGTTTTTTTATGCAGTAAAATACTTTGTTTCAATAATTATGGTTTAAATAAATATTTATTCCTTATTTAAAGATTTACAGTATATTTTATTTAACTGAAGAAATATTTATTGTTCATACATATATTTTTCCCTTATTTTTTTTACATTGTTAGGTGAAGTTTCAGAATAGTTAACCCCCTCCTCATATTAAGAATGGCTTTCAGCATGATTCTTACAATAGTGCTATCAAAGTTTATTGATTTTTCTTATTTAACAAAAATTATAAAAAAGATAAAAGAATATTTTAAACATTTTTTTCGTTAAATCGTTATTTATGTGAAGGTTTAGAATAGTAAAACCCTCTCCTCTTATTAAGAATGGCATTTTATTATTTCAGCATGATGCTTACATTTTTCTTAATATAAAAAAAAAGATACAAGAAAATGTTAAGCTTTTTTTTTTAATTAAAATGTTAGATCAAAGTTCGGAATAACTTACTTTATAGCCAATTAGCCAGCTTACTTAACTATATAACATTGACAATAAATTTGATAGGTATAACCTACCTCACATCATTTTGATTATCGAAAAATCAAAATTTAACTGTACTTCGTAAGATTTACAGAAACACTTCATTTTCTATGCATGTAATACACAAGAATCTGAATATTATAACAGATTACAATGTTTTTATGGAAAAAAACTTTTGTACAGAAAATTCAAAGTGTTCTATTTATATTATCAGGAAGTTTTGATGCATTAATTGAAATCTATATCAATAATTCGACTTAAAAAATATTTGTGAATTTCCAAATCTTTATTGAATAAAATTCAAAATGAATAGAAAAGTCTATCGCATATATAAAAGTTGACAGTTGCTTATTTAACTTCATTAAAAGCCATCAAAGTCAACTAAGAGCTGCTCAATATTCTGGCTTAATGGATCATTTAGCAAGGAATGAAGATGTTATTCTGGTGTACCAGTTATTCTACCATCTACATTTACAGGAAGTCCTAGGAATCTACAAAAGCTTTATCAAGATGCAATGGCAGTTTTCTGTGACCTATTCATTACTCACCCATGTAATCCAAAATGTCCTGAAATATTAAATAACTTGGGGTCATCAGAACTTGCACAAAATCGATGTCAGAAATGTCACACAGTTTTTTAAATTCACAATCTGACTCCCAAGAACCTGTTGACTGACCACTATTCTCACTCCAAGCAGCTGATCGACGTCCCTGTCACCGCCTCAATCATCACCAGCATTCCTGACAATATCAACAGCATCAGTTACGATCGCATTGACCTTCAATAAAAGTTTAAACTAAAGTTCTTTGTTTGTTCTACTAGCTTCCATACGTTCATTTTTATAAGGAATTTCTTACTGATGTGTTTTAAAAGATTCTAACTACCGTGGAATTTCCACGGGTCCTGCTAGTTATTATTATTATTATTATTATTATTATTATTATTATTATTATTATTATTATTATTATTCCAATGTTCATATGAACTCTATTTTGTTTTTGTTATTTTCAGATCCAAAAGATGCAGAAGAAAATTTAGAGGCGTACGTACTTTTTCTTCAAAACACGTTATTTAAATATCCTCTTATGCTCAAGCAAGAGAATACACACACACACACACGCACACACACACACACACACACACACACATATATATATATATATATATATATATATAGTGCCGACAAAAAGAAAGTCCGCCCTTGTATTTAAAAAAAAAAAATTGAAAATGTAAGCGAAATGTAATGTAACTGTTTAAATAATCTATGCCTCATTTGATTCGCCTTTTGTTCCTTTATAATTTTACCTGTTCATATTTAACTTTTAATCGCAGTATTCTGGCGGTCACGTCAATTTAAAAAAATGACTTATTATCGAGAAGGAAAAAAGAAACCCCGCGCAATAGAAAATTCTTATTTAAATGTAACTTAAGAACATTAATGCAATAAAAATACAACAGGAACACAATGAACTAGTTCTGCATTTTTACAGCTTGCAAATTTTAGGGCATTCTCTCAAATTAGTCTGCGGCAATACTCCAGTAAAAGGGCATCCCACTTCTCTTTTATTTTTGTCGAAAGTTCTTCCAGATTTGAAATTTTATCATTGCGTAGCTGTTTCTTAATGCAATGCCATACGTTTTCGGCGGACTATTGCTAGATTAATTAAAGATTCGTAGATTTTTGTGAAAAAAAGTAGATTGATGATATGATAAATGTCGCCCGATTTCTTACTACAGAGAAAATTTTTCCAGTTATCAGAGAAGTAATGTTCATCAAGATATTTGTTGAAGAGTTTAAAGAGGATAAGGGACAGCTCAGAAGAGCATTTTCTTATTACTATAATAGGGAAAAGTTCGGCACACATGCTTTTGAGGTGTCCAGTTTTTTTATGTTATCTTTATGGAAAGAGGTGATGATCAGGTCATCAAGTGTAGCTTTTGGTTTGCAATGGAAAATGGGATGACGTGGTTTGCGATATTCAATGTGAACCGCTCGCAAGAAATTTATCCTTTTCAGTTGTATTAAAAAAACACTAGTGTAAAGTCGAAGGCATGGCAGAGGAGTGATGCGTCAGATTGTTGGAACAAGCGTCCGTGTCATCAAAAGCTACAAATAGTGATGTTATTTTGTGCTTGGAATTTTAAAAATATAACATTGGTTATTTAACGCGTACAGACATGTATTGGCAAGTTTAAATGCAAACTGTTCTTTTCAACTTGCTGACATATTTTTTCTGCGTATGCTCAAAATCAATAAATTTCTTTCAAATCGTTTAATATTAAACATTTCTTACCTATATCTTAGATAGCTACATAATTAGGCCACGCGGCTGGAGTGCTAACTATTTTCGTTTTGATTCCAGACGATGGCCCATCAAGCTTTGAAAACACTACTATGTATGAGGTACAATATAATATGCAATAGAGAATTGGCTCTGTAATAATAAATACGAAATCTGCATGAATTAAAATATATTTAAGCGTATTTTACGACCCACCATGGCCGAGTGCCCCCCCCACAAGTTAATAAATAAAATTACTACATATGTGAATGTGTATTATTTGTTACATTATAAGTTAATTAAAATATGAACATATCTTTAGTTCTAATAATAATGGAGATGTAATATGTGTCTAAAACCGAAACAGTACTATTATTTTTTATTAATGTATTCGGATTAATATACTATCCTCCAATGTTAAATTCAGGATACGGTATATTGTAAGATATGTTCTAGTGTCATTAGACCATCTTCCCTAGAATTACCTCCTCTTTTACGCATAGTGTAGTATTTGCGTTGTTGTCATGAGAAAGTCTAACCATGCATTTCCTCCTCCTTTGTCATCATACCATCCTACTCAACATTCACTCCTCATTAGAGAGGTAATATATTATATGTACAGTCGTTATAAAACCATTCTTCCAGGCATTATATTCTTCCTTTTGGAGAGAGGGTATTGTAATATGCATTCTGTAATCATTATGTCATCCTTCCAGGATTACCTTTTATTCATAAAAGTGGGTGTGTATTAATATACTAGCAAAACCTAATTTCGACTCCTCATAAATAATTCAGTTGTGTCTTGTAAATTTTAAATTTGTGTCTCATCGCAGTTGGGTTTCATAATGGATGCTTTCAAACATATTATGCGATGCTGAGTCATAGTGTATGTGCGATGCTTCCTGGAATTGGTACTGACTATTTTGGAAAACGATAGAGGATTTAGTTATTGCCAAGAACCACATTAATATTTTTACAGGGGAATCACCACTTATCGAGTCGCTAAAATAGAAGATAACTGTTAATGGCTATAACGGTCACTGAGACAACAAAGTTGTGATCGTAAGTGGTGGAAACGGGGTAGTATTTGATTATTTAATGAAACGGCTCAACAAAGACTTGTTTAAATTGAACTTGAAAACTTGTAGTCAACTGGAAAGATTATTTTCTATTTTTGTTTATGCAACCAGCATAACAGATTCTCACAAGTGTCTACCGGTGGAACACTGTTATGCTGGCCGCATAACAAAAAAATAGATAATAATCTTTGTACATGGAATTTGCGTTTATATAGGCACAGATAGAGTGAAAGACATTTATCGATAGTAGTTGTACCTAGACGAGTGTTTTTGTTAAAGTTGTGCGGAGGGATGATGGGTTGAAGCTCAAACAAGCACGTGCAATGAAAACAACGATGGAGTAAAAACAGGGAAGAGAAAAGAGCATCACATACTTCATTCGATTCTCATTCTGAACTTTGTCAAGGCATGATAGAGTCCTCCGTGCAGCACCAGCGCAGATGTGGCAACAGTAGTCCAACAGTAGTCCAACAGTAGTCCAACAGTCTATGGTAAATATATAACTTGTGCCTCATGATGACAAAAAACGGCACGCAGTTGGGTTTAGAAAATATACACGATGGAAAGATAAAATTGTCGCCCTAGAAAAGACAACATGATTTCATTTCTGTTTGACGAAGACCAGTTTTTCTTCTTTTTTTTCTTTTGTTTCAAACCGCCTCTTGTGTACAAATCCCAAAAGCGATAGGACCGTTCTATCATGTCTGAAAGAGACGCAATGTTTTATGGGTGAGATCGGAGATGCGCCGCTGTAAAACTCATGCTATCTACTGATCCAAGACATGTAAACAGGACCACGGCCAGCACCCTTAAAATGAAAATCCGGACGGTTCAACCCTTGATGACGTTTCCAGAGTGATGAAAACAAAGTTTTCGGCCACGGTTATGGTATTTGGTGTGATTTCAAGTTAGGCCCACATCATACCACCTTCCATCTTTGAAGTCGGCTTGAAAGTCAACACCAAAGTCTATCTGGATGTGTTGAAAAGTGTGGTGATACCCTGATGCAATCAGGTGGCCGCAGACAGGCCCTGGGTGTGGCAGCAGGACTCGCCTCCCGCCCACAAGTCCAAAGAGACTGAGGCTTATCTTCAGAAAGAGTGCTACGACTTTGTGCCCTTCTCTTATTGGCCCCCTTCCTCCCTCGACCTGAACACGCTGGTCTACTTCGCTTCATCAACATACCCTCCCACAACACCAAAGACAGCCTGATTGCTGCCACCCACCGAGTATTTGCTGAGCTCTCGCCGGTCCTTGTGCATGCTCTCGAAGTTCCGGACTAGTATCGAGGCGGTGATTAAGAAAATGAAAGGTCACCAGGTAATAAGTGCTAGTTAAAGCACGAACAGAATTTTGCTAATACAAAATAAAAAAAAAAATGGAAATTTTATAATAAGAAATTTTTATACTAGAAATTTTGTAATAAAAGTTCTGTTGATATTAGCAAGCGCGTGTTTGGTGAAAAATTGGGTTAAAACTTACACAACTTCGTAATATGCAATGTGTTCATAGTGTGAATATATGCATATTTGTTTTGCAATATATGTATGTAAGTAATTGGCAGCGTAGTATTGGGTATGTACTTTTGGTACATGTGAGTGAATATTATCAGTTTTTTTTTGTTTGGCTGTATCTTGCTAGTGTGTAGGAACGTGGGCGCAAGATGAGAAATGTTGGCACGTGAGCCATTGAGTACATTCCGCCTCCTTCTGCCAAACTCCATGGCAATGGGGTGTTAAGCAGACGTTCTGAAATCATATTCAGTGTGCGACGGCTGAAGTCCCTGTATCTCTTGCGTTTATCTTTTTCTTTCACAGGAGTTTCTAACTTCGTATTGGCTTACTATTTTCACATGTGTGTGTTACTTTTCGGGGTTTGGAACAGTTTTTATTGGTTGAAAATAGTTTGAATTAAAACATACATGTAAAATATACTTTCTTTAGGAAGTGAGGAAGAAAACGAATTCAAACAACGCGGAGGGAAGGAGGGTAACTATTGGAGCCATTATACCATTATATTGACATTAATAAGTAGTTTCTGTTAAAATTACCCGATTAAAGCCAAACGGTTAATACGTTGTAAAACAAAAAATGAATAAATAAGAATAAAATCAATACAAAATCATTGCGTTAAAAATGACGCTGCAAAATTTATATCTGAAAAATAAAATAAATAAAAACAATATCAGTATATGAAACTAAATCTTTTTAAAAACTACTGCATAAGTGAATTATATTGTAAAAGACTCCGTATTTTGACAAACTTCTGGGCTTAACATTTTATCCTGATCTGAAATGAAAACATGTACATAAATTTCGTTACCTATGTCGCTAGAAAACTGGTGGAATCCTTCTACTGCTCCAGCAGATATCTCACTGCTGAGGCTGCTATATACAGGCCAGGTACGTCCAAGGATGAAGTACTATTTCCGCATCTGGGCAGGAGCTGCTAGAAAGATCTTACCCTGCCTTGACAAAGGTCAAAATAGACTTCGTAGCCTAGTGAGGGATGCTCTTTCCTCTTTCCTGCATTCTTTTCCCAGTATTTTCATGACACGTGCTCGTCTGAGCTCCAATCTATGGACACCCTCGCTTAACTTTCACGAAAAACCCTCGTCTATCTGAAACCACTATTAATACTTTCCTACACTCTTTATCTGTGCATAAACGTAGATTCCATGAACAAAGTTTCTTTCTTAAAACCGTACGCCTGTGAAACTCTTTTGTTGGCTTCCCAGCTGACTACAATTTGGTAGTCTTCAAGGTCAACCAAATTCTGGATGAATCATCCTTTTAAGTAATCCAGTTTACCAAATTTCTATTATTAACGATTACGACAATATTTTCCCAGTGACTACTGTACACTCATTAAAGGTTATCCTTGAGTGGCCTCCAGGGCATGATAAGTGTTGACTCCTAAGTTAAAAAAGACATAATGAATTAACATTTAGGGAGTAACATTTTCAATAAATAAAACAAGTTATTAATACGAACAAACATAAAACAAGGGAAACATGCTTTTTACAACAAACTTGTGGGTTATCGTCGGTGAGCGATCAAGCAACACAATCAATTAAGAACATTATTTTACATACGCATGTGCTCTGGCCTTCATTCTATACCATCGCCTTTTCCATGCGTCCGTTTCTTGCATCGTCTAGTTGCTGAGTTAAATAAAATCCATGCATGGAAACACAAGATTTGTTGGTGGTTTAAAAGGTTTTGTAAAGGAGAAAGTTTCATTCACAAGAGGAGAGAGCAGTTTTCTTTTTCTTATAAAAGATAAGCTGAAATTAATTTATTTTTACTTAATTTCATTATATAAAAATTGGTCCACAGACAGACTGCCTCGAGAAGATTCACTTAGATTCATACATTGAGTGTACATTTGGATTGGATGCTCCATCACAAGAAAAATAAACATAGAACCCCATCCTCCAACGTAGACCTCTACTACCAGGTCTTCTTCTCCAACATCAGGGGGTCTACGTTCCAGCCTTCCAGAGGTTGAAACACAATTACAGGAGACAAAACCGGACATATTCTTTCTAAGTGAAACTGGCATAGGGCCAACCACTTCCCTAGACGAATTCATAATTAAAGGATACTCTAATTTAACATCTAAATCTGACCCCCAAAATCGTCATGGGCATGGAATATGTGCTTACATTAAAGATGGCTTTCCATGTGGTAAGGATATCTCCAGAGAGGACCATAATTTACCTTATATGTGTTTTCGGGTTGCACTAGCTTACACCACTGCATTTATATTTGCCCTCTATCGCCCCCACAACATTGAGGTTACTATCTTTAAGAGCCTATCTGCGAAAATTGACTACACCGTGTCTGCTCATCCTTCAGCTAACATTCACATTTGCGGTGACTTCAATGTCCATAATGTGGAATGGCTGACCCCATCAAATAAGACCAATGACTAGGGGAGGTTCTGTCATAAGTTTGCCACTGCCTACGACCTCACTCAGATTGTTCACAAACCCACCTGTGTGCCCGATATTACCGGTCAGTATGCAAGCATTCTAGATCTTTTCCTCACATCTTCCCCTGAACTATGTTCATGTTTCGTTCTATCTCCTCTGGGATCCCCCGACTACTCTGTTGTAGCAGTTAAGATAAAAATGAAATGTAATAAGTCTCAGACGTACCTCTCCACCATAATGTATATCGATATTCTATGGCTGACAGGGATACCTTCCGTACATTCATATCTGATCTACCTCTCCATTCATTGTTTAAAATTTCCAACAAAACCTAACAGCGAGCCATGGTTCTCCCCAGGATGTGATGCTGTTATCGCGCACAGAAATCACTTTTTCCATAGCTACCAACGTAATAGATGTACTGAGACTAAAGCTGCTTTCAGGACTGCCAGCAACCACTGTAAAAGAATAATAAAAAATGCAAGAGAGCTATATGCTAAGTCCGTTAAATCCAAAGTAGGTGGGCAGCTAAAACTTTGCAGCTAATTCTACCCTAATCGACAAAGGCCATCAACTCCCCGTATTTCCTCCTATAACAGACACCACGCTATGCAACATAGACATATCTGTGGGTGAGGTCGCCAAGCTAATAAAGAAACTTGATTCCAGTAAAGCAACTGGCCCTGACGGCATTCAAGTTATAGTTCTGAAAAAGCTCCAACCAGAACTTGCCCACACACTTACAAAACTGTTTAAGCGTTGTCTTTTAGAGAAGTGGGTTCCAACATCCTGGAAAACCTCATCAGTATGTCCTATATTTAAGAATTCAGGTGAAAAGTCATCTCCCTCTCAGTACAGACATATAAGTCTCCTGTGTGTCATGAGTAAGTTGTTGGAATCCATATTAAATAAAGAAGTAGTCATTCACCTCACCAGAAACAACTTTCTTAGTGACATGAAATATGGTTTCCGCTCCGCAAGATCTACTGCTAATGTGCTAACGGTTATATCTCATAGGATTAGTGAATCTCTTGACAAAGGCTTCATTTTCATGGCAATTGCTCCTGACATATCGAAGGCCTTCGATAAGGTATGCCATAAGAGCCTACTTCATCTACGGTATAACTTGAAATGCTTTCTCAATCCTTAAGAGTAGGGGTTGATGGACAGAAATCAGAGGCCCACAGTATTAATGCTGGAGTCCCTCAGGGGTCCATCGTGGGCCCAACTCTCTTCCTTATCTACATCAATGTTCTTCAAAAACAATACTTATATCATTAGTTGACATCTATGCTGATGACACGACCATCTATGACAACACATCAAAGGCCGTAAATGACAAAATTCTCTCTAATTCTCTCTCCTCTGATCTTGAGCGTGTGATACAGTGGGGGAAGAGGTGGCTGGTTACTTTCAATGGATCCAAATCAAGCTTCTATGTTTACATCATCGATGCTCTGATCCTCATCTGGCATCAATTAAAATGGATGGCTGTCTTGGGGAGGCTCCATGTTTTGACAAGCTTCTGGGTTTGACCTTTACTCCTGATCTGAAATGGAACACGTACATCAAGTCTGTTGCCAATGCCGCTGGGAAAATAGTAGGATCCTTCTACCGCTCCAGAAGATATCTCACTACTGATGCAATTCTCTATCTGGACAAAAGCTAAGTACGTCCAAGGATGGAGTACCGCTGCCACATCTGGGCAGAAGCTGCTAAAAACAGCATAACCTGTCTTGACAGAGTACAAAATAGACTTCGTGGCTTACTGGGGGGTGCCCTTTTCTCTTCCCTGCAACCTTTCTCCCACAGAAGAGACGTTGCGAGCCTGTCTTTGTTTTATCGTTATTTCCATGACAAATTCTCGTCTGAGCTCCAATCTCTCGCCCCCCCCCTCGCCAATCTTTCACGAGAAACACCCGTCTGGCTAAAACTGCTGTCAATAATTTTCCCCACTCTTTATCTGTGCCTAAATCCAAACCTAGATTCCATGAGCAAAGCTTCTTCCTCAGAAGTACACAATTGTGGAACTCTCTTCCGTTCGCCTGTTTCCCACCTGACTACAACTTGGATGTCTTCAAATCCAACATAAACAAATTCCTGACAAACCGATCTCTTAAGTAAGACACTCTATCAAATATCCAATACTAATGATTACTACAATACTATCCCATTGATTACTGTGCACGCAATGACCCTTATCCCTGAGTGGCCCCCTGGCTTTGATAAGTGGTGACCTCCATGTAAAAAAAAGCCTCAGAAGCCTTTTGTCGAACACACGACACAATTTACATCCAACAAACCGACACCTGTTTCTAGCATATTTTTTTCTAGGAAGTTGACATTGGAACTATTCACATCAATCACGCTAGGTGAACTGGGTTCATTTGTGTTCGCCGTCAGGTCGTTCTGACATGTACTTAATGAAATACTCCCGAAATTCATACGAGTTGACATAATCTAAATTGCTTCGTAGTTGCCCAGTGTATGAAATACATTAATGTGTTTGTTATTTCACGTATTGTTTATATCCATGCTAACTTCAAACAAAATATATCGCCATTTGTATGCAAGAAGCTATTTTACTATTTGAGGGCATGCCTAAGAAAGATTTACAAAATGTTATTTTACGTTACATTTTAACTTCTGCACATGGTACAGTCAATGAAGCATGTAGCAGGAAGGGAATTCCAAAGTTTAGCTGTTAGAGTAGAGAGCTTTCTGAAATTTACGGACTCGAAGAGTGAAAGGGTGTGGTTTTGTTGCTAGGCGGGTTTGTCGGGGATATGTACGCCGAGGGGGTACGTGCAACGATATCATCTGAACACATTCCATTAAAAACCCTGTAAAGCAGGCACACGGATGCAACGTTGCGGTGATGGGTCAGAGGTTTGAGCTTAGTTGATAAAGTGGGACCTATTAGATTGAAGATTCTTTTTTGGACCCTATCCAAGGGGAAGAGACTAGTGGAAGATGAATCAACTCAGATGTGCAACAATACTCTATGCGTGGGCAAATCGTGGCCTTGTAGATGTACAGGATACTCTCTGGTGTGAGCAGTCTTCTAGCACGATAGAGGGAATTCACCTTCTTTGCAGCAGCTTTCGCACAATATAAGGAAACCCAGTGCCCTTGATGCAGCCTTCGCAATGTCTGTTTCTTTAAACGTATTTTCAGGCATAGCAGGTTTAAGAAGCTTAAAACGATGTTTTTTTTTTTCAAGGAGTCGCCACTTATCAAGTCCCGGAGGCCACTCGAGGATAAGGGTTAATGGATATACATTAGTCAATGGGATTATAGCGTAGTAATTATAAGTAGTAGACATTTTGTAAACTGGATTACTTAAGAGAACGGTTCATCAAGAACTTGTTTACGTTGGACTTGGAGACAATCACATTATAGTCACGCAGTTCCACAGGCGTGCAGTTCTAAGAAAGAATCTTTGTTCATGAAATCTACGTTTAGGGTTAGCACAGATAAAGAGTGTTGGAAATTATTGATAGAGGTTACAGATAGACGAGTGTTTCTCGCGAATGTTTGGCGAGGGGGCACCATAAATTGAAGCTCAAACGAGCACTTGGCATAAAAATAACGACAAAGCTGAGACAGGCTCGAAACGTCTCTGTGGGAAAGAGGTTGCAGACAAGAGAATAGGGCATCCCCACTAAGATACGAAATCTATTTTGAACTCTGTCAAGGCAGGATAAGTTTGCTGCTAGTAGCTTCTACCCAGATGTGGCAACATTACTCCATCATTTGTCGTACCTGGCTTTTATATAGACATGTTTTTAATTAATTTTATCTTATTTTGATAGTTCGTGCATAGTGTCTCAAAATATATAATAGTAGATGTTTTATATTATTTACATATTTTGAAAGAAAGCTAGTCGCCAGACAGTGCTGCCGTAGCTGATACTTGAACTAGATAATTCCGTTACCAAACACGTTCAGTTCATGTCCTAAGGCTTCAGACGTTCTGAACTTGCGCTTAAATACATAGTTGCCTTAAATATATTAAACATCATAATCATAATATTTAACCCTTAAATGAAACCAGAAGTTAGTACATTGCAAAAAAAAAAACACAAAATCAACAACACATGTGAACGGGTCCTTTGCCACAGGTCACCAACTGTGACCTTGTTTGAACCCTCACACACACGTCTTGATCGTCTTTCACAGAGAATTCTCCACGAGGTTTCTCGGCGCAGCGGGATCTGGTTGGTCGGGGTCAGCGTCGATTTCACCTTCGGGTTGATATGCCGTATCACGGTGGAAGTGAAGAAATTTTCAGGCACACAAACGAAAGACAAACTCAGATGTCTCAATTCTACGGGTTAATTCAACTTAAATTAAAAAAAAATATTATATAAACATTTATACAAATGTTCAATGTTGAATTATTACCAAACACACTATTGAATGTTGCCCTCCGTGTTTTGCGGTGGCGAAGGATGGGGAAGGGTGTATGACGCCGACTTTTTGATTAATGTTAAATTCTCTCAAGATCCAGCTTTAAGTCTCTGATTTTGGCGCGTGTATTCACTTATACTGGAAGGTGATAAGGTAGGAATGGTCGCTTACTAAACCAATCATGAATCAGTACGTCATTCCGGGGAATTCCCGATTGTCTGCGTGTTTGCTGGTTTCTGTAAACACTTGTAGGTTTCGGTTCCCACGAACAGAGAGGTCAACCCTTGAGCTCTCGTCTTGCCCCAGAACCGAAATCATATTCATTATGATTTCAAAGTGCCATCGAATTGTCACTTTTTCCAACAATAAAAAGTATGTCTATTTTTCAAAAACACAATAAATTCACAACTTAACTCTTCCTTTCAGCAAGATTATCTGCCGCGGCCCAGGCACTCAATAATGCTTACCAGTTAATACAAGCATAGTTGCCCGGCCTTCTTCAGTATTTCAGAAGTCTTAATCTCCCCCCAGTGGGAAGCTCTACCACTCCCGGATGCGGTCACGCCAAACGTACACATAAAAAGAAACACACGTGGGCAATATCCTATTCTTTATATATAAACTGTTCTCGCACTTCTATAATATCGTCTCGTATACCCAGGGGGTGCGAGCACACCGTCTCGTATACCCAGGGGGTGCGAGCACATCAAGTTGGGAGCGTCTGTTTAAGAAAATGAAGAAACATTGTCCCAAACTGACGAATATAAACTTTTCAAAAATAATGATCACCAGGGGAAACAATTCTTGCTTTAATTGTTTAAAAATGTATTCGTTTTTGTTGTACATTTTGCCATTAATTACACGAAACAAACATATTTAAAACCATTGTATTTTTTTTTTATTTTAATATGTATATTTATATCAAGGAATATTTTTAGTTTATAATAATTAACATTTTATGGATTGTAATTAGTTTGGAATTATTTTTCACATTTCTTAAACATCTTTCAGATGTTCAGACGGAGAATGCAACACAAGTTGGGGCTGTAAGTATTCTTTTTTTGCCTTTTTTTAACTTTAAATTATTCGTCGTTTCCTATTTTACATGTGTTTTTTTCGACGTGCAAATCTTACATGGTTTTATTATTTACAACGGTGAATGCATTTAAAGGAATTTTGACACCAACCTGTTATATATATATATATATATATATATATATATATATATATATATATATATATACATATATATATATACATATACATATATACAATTTAAAGGGGGTATGAACAGTAGTATAAAGAGCAAATTGTATTTTAATGTGATAGTAAAATTACTAATTTAATTAAAATACAAGAAAAATATTGCTCGTTGTAATGCAGATATATAATAAGCTCGATAGGAAAATCTCCTAGAGCTACTTTAATATTTAGAAATGTGATTGATAATTTAAAATTCAAATTAGAATTAAAAATTAAATATCTGTTTCATAAGTAGGAACACAACAAAGCCAATAAATTTGTACGATCGTTTCGGAAACGATGTTTTTATTGCGATAGACATTAAGTCATGGACAATAATTTTTACATATAGTTTTTTTAACAATGTCTTCTCATCAGCAAAAGTATTGGGTTTTTTTTAATATATAAAAGACGCCATAAATAAACCTAGCATTTTTGAGTAAGGCAGATGTATCTGGGAAATATTAAAATACAAAGGAAAATAGTTATTAATGTTGATAAGCAAAGTAATATGTGTTGAGAATATAAAATAGAATTCAATTATAAATCTCAATTTGGTTTAAATATGACGTTATAATCATACACTTTTAATAAAAGATAACATTTTTTTTACACAGTGATTACCACTTATCAAGGCCCGGAAGCCACTCAGGGATAAGGGTTATTGCAAGTACATTACGTTAGTGTGAAGATTTGATGAAGTGTTTACTTAAGGGGGCGGTTCATTAGGAATTTGTTAACATTGGACTTGAAGACATCCAAGTTGTAGTCCGGAGAGAAGCAGGCAGACGGAACAGAGTTCCACAGGCGTGCAGTTCTGAGATAAATATATATATATATATATATATATATAAATATATATATATATATATATATAAATATATATATATATATATATAAAATAAAAATTACAATTAAATTTACCAAATATATATATATATATATATATATATATATATATATATATAAAATAAAAATTACAATTAAATTTACCAAAATGATCCAAGATGGTAAAATTAAAGTATATTATAAATATTAAAGAATTAATATTTATAAAGCTGTCTCAGCCAGATGTAAAAGCTCGATAAAACCAAATAGGACATAGAGCTTATAATACGAGCAAACAGTTAATAAAACATGTTTAAAAACGCTTTGAAATGAGTTAAAACATATTTAATCTGAAAAGGAAACACTAGATAAGTGGATAGTCCTTAATCCGCGGAGTTTCGAAGAAATACTTTCCTTCTCATCAGAGGGTAGGAATTAGCATATTTTAAAATCTTAAGGGTCTCAGATATACAAACTGCAAAGAATCTGTCCCCCTGCGTATATCCTTTATATGATCCTATTATTTCCCATTTCAAATTGAAGGAAATATTCTTATCTTTGAGTCGCCAAATATGCTTAGATAGAGTGGTTTGGTTCAAGAGGGAGGGATTTTTAAAGGAATGCTTATGGGTTTAAATCCTATGCTTAATAAATCCAGATGTGGAACCGAAGTAGATTGCGTTTTGTTTAATGCATTTATTGCCAGGTAGATTAGGGGCGGCATTGGTATGTGAAGGGTTAGTCTGTATTTGATTTTTGGTATTTGAGATTGGTTAAAGTGGGTGTAGTTATTTAATCGTGTGGGCGAGCTATGGTTGTCATTAACCTCATTTAAATTTGGGGTTTGTGATACCATGCAGCTATAAACTACATTTTTTATGTTGCATACACCTTGTAGAGGGCATCTATTTTTTCTTCTACAATTATAGCCTGATATATTTTCTGTATTTGTATTATATATATATATATATATATATATATATATATATATATATATATACACATATAATTATTTTTTTAATACTTACAGCCACTAGTGTCTCATCCTTTTAGGAATCATCAGTGCAAAATGTCACGATTACCACCGTCAACTTTTTTCAGACCCGTTTCATTATGCAGACACAAACAGTTATTATCATGTAAATACCGCCTCTTTTCGTGTATATCTTCTTCCGAAATATAAGCAAATAATTTCTATTTTATGATGAGTCAATGCACAAAAAGACACAGTATTGACATAATAATAATTAGTTACTTCATAAGAAAACGGATCTGTAAAAAATGTACCGAAATTTTGCATGAAAAATAAATATTTAGATCTTTTAATGTAACTATACTGTTATATATATATATATATATATATATATGTGTGTGTGTGTGTGTGTGTGTGTGTGTGTGCGTGCGTGTGTGTGTATACAGTGTCAGATTATAGGAGTTTTAGCGATATATATATATATATCCGAATATTGGCTGAAGAGAGATTGATAAGGATACCTTAAACGGGCCTTATTATCGGGCTTGAAACCGACGGTACCAATGATCTGTCTCAACTAACAACTTTCTGTACACAATATATATATATATATATATATATATATATATATATATATGTGTGTGTGTGTGTGTGTGTGTAGTGAAACGATAAAATTGTCGACGTAGAATATAAGACATAATTCCATTTCTGTTTGATCAAAACCAGTTTTTTTATTACAATTTCACCCTAAACAATGTACATTGCCACTTTGATGTAGGGGGCTACTATCAGGGGAATAAGTTACAGGGGTACTATGTAGGAGTTGTGCAGCAAGATGTCGGTTCACGTTACACTTGAACTTCTGCATGTCATGACAGTTGGGGAAGCATGAACCCGGAATGGAATTCCAAAGTCTAGCGGTTCTTACATCTAGGGAACTCTATTGTGAAGGGGTGGGATTTAGTTGCTTGTCTGGTTTGTCGGGGGTATTTACGTCGAGGGGATACAAGTGCTTGAAGTTCGTCAGAAGATTCACCGTTAAAGTACAGAGGAATGCTACATTTCGTCGATGGGACAGAGGCTGAAGCTTAGATGACAATTCAGGACCTATCAGGTTGTGGACTCTCTTTTGAACCTTTTCTAGAAGCGAGAGACTAGTAGCAGATGCACCAGCCAAAATATGACAACAGTACTCCATACATGGGCGAATGGTGGTCTTATAGAGGTACAGGATACTTTCGAGCGTTAGTAGCTTTCTAGCACGGTACAGAGAACCTACCTTCTTCGCAGCGATCCTAGTAATACTCTTAATGTAATTGTTCTAACTCATGTTTCTTGTGAACGTTAGCCCGAAGAGTTAAAAGATGTAGTTTTCCTTTTTTGTTGTTGTTATTGTTGTTGTTATTGTTGTTATTGTTGTTGTTATTGTTGCTATTGTTGTTGTTGCAGACCACTACTAGTTGGCAAATTGTGTACAAATCTTAGGAGCGATAGTAGCGTTCTATCATGTCTGAAAGTGAGAGATGCGCCATTGTACAAATCTACCGATCAAAGCTATGACAACAGGACCATTGCTAGCGCCATCAAAATCCATCGCTTGGTTTGCCACGAATAACGGACGTACCCAGGGTGAGGGAAACAAAGTTTTCGGCCAAGGTTATGGTTATTAGTGTGATTTCAAGTGAGAGCCACATCATCCGGCCTCACATCTTCGAAGTTGGCTAGAAAGTCAACACCAAAGTGTACCTGCATGTGCTGATGTGTGTGGTGATCCTTTATCATAATCAGGTGGCCGTAGGCAGGCCTTGGTGTGGCAGCAGGACTCGGCGACGGCCCACAAGTCCAAAAACATTTGGGCTCGGCTTCAGAATAAACGCTACGACCCTGTAACCTTCTCTTCTCCTCTGACCTAAACCCGCTGGACTACTTCGCTTGGGTATACGTCGAGAACATCACCAAAGTGATCTCTCACACTACCAAAACTAGCCTGATCGCCGCCATCCGCCGAGTATTCGCCGAGCTCCCGCCGAAAAAAAGAAAGGCATGCTTCCAGTACTGGACCCATATCAAGACTGTGATAAAGGCTGTATAGATGTCAAATACTACATAATGAAGTCACCTGAATTGATTTCGCCAATAAAAGTTTTTAAATAAAGCTGCAGTGTTGCTTTTTTTAGGGCAACAGTTTTATCGTTCCAATGCATATATATATATATATATATATATATATATATATATATATATATATATATATATATATATATATATATATATTGTATCTCTAAGGTGTAAATATCTACAAAGAGGAGAGCTGATGCATATGCCGTAAACCTGCGCAGCCAAGAAAAACTTAGGATAATAACTCTACCGACTGTTGTCACTGATACTTTGGTTTGTTATCTTTTTGTAGTTCGTTTTTTCGGATGCTTTTCTTTATGAGTCATTTTCCTTTGACGACGAAATGCAGGTTGGAATATCATTTAAATTCCTTTTTGACTTTCATATGGACGCATGTCTCAGATCTCAACGAAAAAAAACAACTCAAGTACTTAAATATGAGAAAAACATCGCGTGTCTATTATTATACGATATGCGAGTTATTCATCGTTGTTTTTAGTTGTTTTATTTTTACTAATAGCTTATCAAGGCCCATAAAAAATCGAGATTATAAGTTATAGATCTTGAGTTGGACGATTAACAACAGGAATGGAATCATTGAGTGGAATGGGCAAAAGATTAATAAAATAAAATGATTATCCTAAAGGACGACAAGTATTTGTTTACATTTGACTTGAAGACAGCCAGGTTTCAGTCAGTTGTGAAGCATCTTTATGTATTATGTTCCACAAATCGGATGTTCTAGGAAAAAAATTTGTAAATCTTATTTTTTAATTAAGAGGGGAATATTTATTGCTGTGATTGCGCTGAAGAGAGTTAATACTATGTTTGTTTGGGGGGGGGAAACTAGGGATTGGAGCTCTGTCGAACGTCTACCATAAATATGCATGTAGCACCTCTGCTGTTTTTTACGATCGGCGACCATGACTTTCCAAATTGTAGAGCTATGGTAATCTCGGGAAGACTAGTAAGAACTGTATTTTCCCGTTGTTTTCCGTCTTGATTCGGGGGTATATCTCCCCGCTCCCGAGAGATAAATGCACCCCCAGATACTAACCTGGAAATTTCTAGGATGCGGCTTGGTACATACTGCGCCTAGGCTTCCCAATAGTCACACATCTGGTACTGGCCAGACACATCGTTGCTTAACTTCGGTGATCTGGCGAGGACCAGTGTGTCAACGTGATTGTGTTGTACATAGCATTAATATAACGATACAATAAAAAAGGCTTGCAATATCACTAATTCACAAGAGGCTGTAAGAACGAGAAGAGATAATTTCCAATCAGATTGTTAAGTCGGTTTCTATTTTGTTATCTTAAAATTTGTTTCTATATATTTAACTAGTAAATATAAGCAATAAATATAGCATTAATTTAAACTTGAATTTTTTTTCTCATGTGTCATATATTTTGGCGGCATGTACCAAGTGATAAAGTTTGCAAACAAAACATATAATTCATCCACGTTATTGACACTGTTGTCTAAAATACATATTCCATAATTCATAACGTAAGTTTTATAGTTTAGAAGTTTAATAAACATATAAAAGATAATGACGCGAGCGCCATGTTCTTTTCACTTTACATTACCTAATATAACTAAAAAATTGTATCAGGGAAATATTTCTTTTATTAAACGTTTTGTATTTAACCGATATAAAAAGTTTTTGTAGGTGGTTGCAAGTTCATATAGATATGTTCCAATATCATTATGCCGTATATATATATATATATATATATATATATATATATATATATATATATATATATATATATATATATATTCAGTAAGATGATTGATAATTTATAATTAAAATTACAATTAAAAAATTAAAAATCGGTTTTATGAGAAGGAACACAACGAAGCCAATAAATTGTACGATCGTTTCGGAAACGATGTTTTTATTGAGATAGACATTAAGTCATGGACAATAATTTATTTTTGCTGTCTTTAATAACACCCCACCCAATATTTTTGCTGATGAAGAGACTTTGTTTCAAAAAACTATATGTAAAAATAAGTGTCCATGACTTAATGTCTATCTCAATAAAAACATCGTCTCCGAAACGATTGTACAATTTATTGGCTTTGTTGTGTTCCTTCTTATGAAAACGATTTTTAATTTTAATTATAAATTATCAATCATCTTACTGAATATTGAAATAGCTCTAAGATATATGCCTATTGAGCTTATTATATATCTGCATTACAACGAGCACTGTTCTTTTATTTTAATTACATTAGTGATTTTACTATCACATTTAAATACACTCTGCTCTTTATATTACTGTTCTAATCTCCGTTTAATATGCATATATATACATATATATATATATAGATAGATAGATAGATAGATACACACACTATTAGGATTACTATATTAATATTAATATTTATAATTGCTTACAGATTACAGAAGCTTTAGGATTGTTAATTTTTACTTATATATATATATATATATATATATATATATATATATATATATATATATATATATACAAATATTTATTATTTAAAAAATATACATACATATTCCAAATACGAACCAGCGGTTTCATTGTATAGGAACAATTTTCTGTGGTTGGCTTAAATCCTATACAAATCATCAGCATCACGTGGAAAGAGGAAAAACAAACGGAAATAGGAACGGGCAGTGCATTTGCACTAATATTTCTGTTATAAATTAGTCCTGTGAAAGTGACACAAAAATATTCTGTCTACGGAAAGAAGAGAAGAGGGACAGGTAGGGTGATGGAGTGGTGGTGGTGAAGGTTGAGAGAATGTACGTGGGCGCATGTGTGAGTACGTATATTCAGCAGGGAATATTGTGGGTATGGAAACACCCTTTGGAAACACAAAGTCTGCCTTAAAAAATAAATAAACAAACGAACACATAAAAATAAAATAATATATATAACAATAAGGATAAATGATTATTGATTTTTTAATAATTCTTAATAATAATAATTTATTTATTTATCTTTAATTATTTATCTCTATTGTTATATATATATATATATATATATATATATATATATATATATATATATCGTTAAATATTAATAATGGGAACATTACTAATCTTAGTCAAATTAAATTCACAGTTAAGAATATCAAATTTTAAATATTACGAACCCCAAATTCAATACAGGTAACGGAAACGTTTTAAGTAAACAAAATTATACTATGACGTATTTAACTTAAATAAAAGTGGAGTAATCGATTAAAAAAGCTTAATTTCGTTATATAATGTTATATGAATATATTTATATAATTAATTAACTAACTAGCCCCAAATGAATATTTATTAATTTAGTGTTGGTAATATTAATGTTGTAAATTTAAACGCCAAAACGAACACGATTGCTTTGCACTGAGTTGCCTACTTACACCGTTTAGAAATATTTCTATCAATTACTACCCCTCTTAATATATTATATTTATATAAACTAAAACCCTTTCAGAATAAGTTACATGTTTTTTACTGATATTAATAAATACACTCCGGTTAAATGAACTATTATTACCACATATTCAAATAGAGAAGTTAACTAATACTCATTGGTTACAGAAAAACAAAGAAAATAATTCCAGCATTAAAAACTCAAATCAGGTCGACCGGCCTCAGATTATATGGCATAATCAGTTTACACATCGGATCTTGTGTGATCACCAAAGTTAAGCAACGTTTAATCTGGTAAGTACTAGGTGCTGTATGTAGAAATACGTCGATACCTCTCTGAAACAACTGCAAAAACCTAACTGTGTCATCTTTCTTAACGGGGATATGCATGCGACTGGGAACCGTTTGTGAATTTCATACTCTCATGAAACTTCCTCCTTTGGAGGAAGCCGGTCCAATCCGCCTAGAGTGAGTGCCACTTCAGTACAGTCTAAGAGCAAATTAATATCCATAATCAAATATTGTCACTGGAGAATAAACATTACTTCTAATCATCTCTGTTACTTATTAAAAGAACAAGATACTTTTTTCATTGACTTCTGATTGTAGGGACAAGTATAATTGTACGGATTCAAACAACCCACGACTAGCGATGCGGCAGTCTTATGAATAACACGACACTTTCACTGAAGGTTAAATTATCATTTTGCGTATTCGTACGCCAGGTGTTTTGCTTGTTATAGTAAAGTCATACAAACCGTTAACACGTCGCATTATGCCACAAACCTCTGATACAAATCTACACATCAGATCATAGTGAAAACAACCTAGCTACCCATAACTCGCCACTCCGACTTCCCGTTACTGATTAACTCCGTCTTCTGATTTCTTCTGGCTTACGTGTCTTTTACGTCACGCAAAATGGACAATCGCATTTGTCACGTAAGCTACATCGTTGTTTTCTAAACCAAATTCCAAACTAGATTAGTTTATACCTTTCTTCTATTCATACCATTTTTTCCCTGAGCCAAAATTATCCAGTTAAATATTTAACATAAATATTATAACTAACATTTTTTTCTTTTAAAACATTTTTCTGAATATCTTTTTAACCAAAATAATTTAACCATTAATCATAATACTTATCTTGAACCTGGACATTGCCCGCACCAACATAACACAGATACTACGCTGTGATCATAGTCAAAGGGCCACAGCATAACAATAGTAACACCATATCAACCGTCAACATGTCGTATCATGCAACAAGCCTCTGATAATAATCTACGTAGTGTTCTGTCCTAACTCATAGAATGTTTTGAAGAAACATGGTTACAAGCCAAACTTGCTCAATACTTCATATTTAAAAATTGACTTTCCCTCATGTTAGACGAGTGGCTAGGCGGTTCGAGCCAGGTATATATACGTACGGGATTAACAGCACAGTTTAGATGAGGGGAGTTGAAAGTTGTGTAGCGTCCATTCGTTGTATTTTAACCATACTCGCAGGCATTATAACCTCTTTTTTGACAGTAGATATTATGTTATAATATAATAGTTTTCAAACGAGCCAATATGAAAAAACTGCAAATTCATTAATCAAGGTGTTTCCTAATTTATTTCAAATTATCGTGGAGATAGAGAGGTCACAAGGTCATTAATAGCAACAATACGAACTGAATTACCTCCCCTGACTTGATGCTGTTTAATCATGTATAAGCTCGAAAGTTATTTTGAAAACTATTTTCATTATTAATTTTCTATCTCATCGTTTTTCGCAATTTTGTAATATGTTAGTAAATTCGACGTTGTAATTAAGTAAATGCCATTGGTTTTACTTGAAATTCAATATTTTGATTTTCGTATTTCGGTATTATAACGAAGAAGCGCCTAAAATTACTTATAAGTGTAATATATATGTATGTATACGTATAATGTTGTATATATGTGTATGTCCTAATATATAGTCTAACCTATAGTGGTTACTAAAAATTACATACAAATATAAATAATACGCACACACACACACACATATATATATATATATATATATATATATATATATATATATATATATATATATATATATATATATATAAAGCTGAACGTGCGTGTGTGTGTCTGGTCACGAATAGGCTCCTATATGGTTGACTCTTATAGAAAACTGATCACATTTAATGAAAGAAGATCTATCGAGACACAGGAATGGGTATGTTTGATCTGGCATAATGATGATTCATTAAAATTGTGGGGTCTGCGTACGCACCTGATCCACAAAGTCTGGAAATAAAAAATTTAAAATTATAAAAAAAAAAAATGTTTACAAGTGTTTTTGATATAGATGTACATAATAATACTTTGATAAGTATGTTTTAACTTAAATAGAGCTGGTATAATACAATTGTGGGGTCTGCGTTCTCGCCTGGCCTCCATAGAATGGAATTAGGCACAACCTTTAATAAAGACTTTTCATATCTATCTGCGTAAGTATACTTTGATAATTATGCCTCAGTTTGAAAGAAATATGGTATAATAAAATTATGGGGTGTTCGTTCGCGCCTGACCTCCATAGAATGGAAATATGTCACAAGGTTTAACAAGGTTTTATAATATAGATCCACAGAATATTGTGATAAGTGTTTCAGTGTGAACAGGTATGGTATAATAAATTATGGGGTTTATCAATTTTATTTTTACTTTCATCATATTCTTCTTTGGTTTTGATACCCCCAAATTCGAAGCTATCTCTTTACAACCCCTTCTTTTCATAACCTATCATACTTTCATAAATCAGCGTCCATTGTCTGTAGGCTGTTTTTGAACCCACTAAACGACGGGTACATTTGCTAGTATATATATATATATATATATATATATATATATATATATATATATATATACAACTAAAAACTAAATGTTATGTTGCATTAGGCACTGTGTACCCAATTTTGTTCTATGTTTTTCATTTTGCAGATATTACGTTGCCGTTATTAATCATAACAGTCCTGCTCCTTCTGGTTGGTTTTGAAATATTTTCTAAAAGAAGAGAAATGATAGCCGAAAAGTAAGTGGTGCATTTGTAATTCAAACATTTGTTAAATAATAACATTTATTTTTTTTTAGATGAGGATTTAATATTTGAATTATTTGAATTATTTCGACTACTGTTCTCATCTTCGATGTTATTCGCACTTCCGACCTTCATCCGCATCTTATTGAAATTGGGAATATTTCTATCAGATTCGTGAATCTGAACAAAATCCCGGACAAAACACTTATTTAATCCATGAGGGTTACATGTCCTCGTTCTGTCAGCCATGATCCGGCAGAAATCTTAAGGACCTGTAGCATGACGGATAAAATACTAAATAAAATTCAGTTATAAGTGACACTTTTTTGAAGGTCGAGGGTTCAATCCTCACTGCGGGCGATATGTAGAATACAACTGCTAATTATGTAAGACCTCTCCACAGTCATGACTGATGGAATGAGAGCATACAACGTGAATTAAATAAACGTTTTCGTTCGACAGAAATATTTCCGAGTCCGACAGAAAGATTCCTGAGTTCAACAAGATAGATCTGGAGAATGTAAGAGGTAATGTAACAGAGCTCGTATGACTGCATGAGCTGTAAGATAGCTGGCTTGAGAGGTTATAAGCAGTGTTAATCGGAGAAAGCACGTATGCAAATTAGGAAGTGTACGCGAGTTAGCATTTCAAGAAAAAGCCTCCCCCCCAAATAGGAAAAAAAATGGATACCATGGGGTGGACAGAAGAAAAATGCCGTGGAAAAAGGTTGACATGTAAAGTCGAAGACAAGAAATGGTTGTCTACGGCCGACGTGTAGTAGGGTAGAAGAGATGGACATGTAGCCCCGGAGTGACAGATTTTAAGTAGGTGACGAGACGAAGGAGAAAGAAAAACGGGAATAAACAACTTGTGTTAAAAAAGAAAGAAAAACCGAGTCGGATTTATCTTTATTTCATTCTCTTGTTTGTTTCTGCGACATTACAGTAATAGCTGTCGAAACTTCCGGCGTTTAACACCCAAGATCAGAACAGTAGTTATGATAATGTAAATAATACAAATTATGACAATGTAAATAATACAACTTATGACAATGCAAATAATACAAATTATGACAATGAAAATAATACAAATTATGACAATGCAAATAATACACATTATTATAATGCAAATAATACAAATAATGACAATGAAAATAATACAAATTATGATAATGCGAATAATACAAATTATGATAATGCGAATAATACAAATTATGACAATGAAAATAATACAAATTATGACAATGCAAATAATACAAATTATGATAATGCGAATAATACAAATTATGATAATGCGAATAATACAAATCATGACAATGAAAATAATACAAATTATTATAATGCAAATAATACAAATAATGACAATGCAAAAAATACAAATTATGACAATGAAAATAATACAAATTATGACAATGCAAATAATACATATTACGATAATGCGAATAATACAAATTATGATAATGCGAATAATACAAATCATGACAATGAAAATAATGCAAATTATTATAATGCAAATAATAAAAATTATGACAATGAAAATAATACAAATTATGACAATGCAAATAATACAAATTATGACAATGCAAATAATACAAATTATGACAATGAAAATAATACAAATTATGACAATGCAAAAAATACACATTATTATAATACAAATAATACAAATTATGACAATGAAAATAATACAAATTATGACAATGAGAATAATACACATTATGACAATGCAAATAATAGAAATTATGATAATTTCGAAGAATACAAATAATGATAATGCGAATAATACAAATTATGACAATGGAAATAATAAAAATTATGACAATGAAAATAATACACATTATAACAATGAAAATAATACAAATTATGATAATGCGAATAATACAAATTATGACAATGCAAAAAATACACATTATTATAATGCAAATAATACACATTATGACAATGAAAATAATACAAATTATGATAATGAAAATAATACACATTATGACAATGCAAATAATAGAAATTAGTATAATTTCGAAGAATACAAATTGTGATAATGCGAATAATACAAATTATGACAATGAAAATAATACAAATTATTACAATGCAAAAAAAATACAAATTATGACAATGCAAAAAATACAAATTATGACAATGCAAATAATACAAATTATGACAATGAAAAAAATACAACTTATGACAATGTAAATAATACAAATTATGAAAATGTAAATAATACAACTTATGACAATGTAAATAATACAAATTATGACAATGCAAATAATACAAATTATGATAATGCGAATAATACAAATTATGATAATGCGAATAATACAAATCATGACAATGAAAATAATACAAATTATTATAATACAAATAATGCAAATTATGACAATGCAAATAATACAAATTATGACAATGCAAATAATACAAATTATGATAATGCGAATAATACAATATAATATGAAAATGCGAATAATACAATATAATATGATAATGCGAATAATACAAATTATGACAATGATATGATAATGCGAATAATACAAATTATGATAATGCGAATAATACAATATAATATGAAAATGGGAATAATACAATATAATATGATAATGCGAATAATACAATATAATATGATAATGCGAATAATACAATATAATATGATAATGCGAATAATACAAATTATATCAATGATATGATAATGCGAATAATACAAATTATATAATATGATAATGCGAATAATACAATATAATATGAAAATGCGAATAATACAATATAATATGATAATGCGAATAATACAATATAATATGATAATGCGAATAATACAATATAATATGATAATGCGAATAATACAAATTATATCAATGATATGATAATGCGAATAATACAAATTATATAATATGATAATGCGAATAATACAATATAATATGAAAATGCGAATAATACAATATAATATGAAAATGCGAATAATACAATATAATATGATAATGCGAATAATACAATATATTATGATAATGCGAATAATACAATATAATATGATAATGCGAATAATACAATATAATATGATAATGCGAATAATACAAATTATGACAATGATATGAAAATGCGAATAATACAAATTATGATAATGCGAATAATACAATATAATATGATAATGCGAATAATACAATATAATATGATAATGCGAATAATACAAATTATGACAATGATATGATAATGCAAATAATACAAATTATGATAATGCGAATAATACAATATAATATGAAAATGCGAATAATACAATATAATATGATAATGCGAATAATACAATATAATATGATAATGCGAATAATACAATATAATATGATAATGCGAATAATACAAATTATATCAATGATATGATAATGCGAATAATACAAATTATATAATATGATAATGCGAATAATACAATATAATATGAAAATGCGAATAATACAATATAATATGATAATGCGAATAATACAATATAATATGAAAATGCGAATAATACAATATAATATGATAATGCGAATAATACAATATAATATGATAATGCGAATAATACAAATTATATCAATGATATGATAATGCGAATAATACAAATTATATAATATGATAATGCGAATAATACAAATTATGACAATGAAAATAATACAAATTATTATAATGCAAATAATACAAATTATGATAATGCGAATAATACAAATTATGACAATGAAAATAATACAAATTATGACAATTAAAATAATACAAATTATGACAATGCAAATAATAGAAATTATGACAATGCAAATAATACAAATTATGACAATGCAAGAAAATACAAATTATGATAATGCAAATAATACAAATTATTACAATGAAAATAATACAAATTATGACAATGAAAATAATACAAATTATGACAATTAAAATAATACAAATTATGACAATGAAAATAATACAAATTATGATAATGCGAATAATACAAATGATGACAATGCTAAAAATACACATTATTATAATGCAAATAATACAAATTATGACAATGAAAATAATACAAATTATGACAATGCAAATAATACAAATTATGACAATGAAAATAATACAACTTATTATCATGTAAATAATACAAATTATGACAATGTAAATAATACAAATTATGACAATGTAAATAATACAAATTATGATAATGCAAACAATACAAATTATGATAATGCAAAAAATACAAATTATGATAGTGCAAAAATACAAATTATGATAATGTAAATAATACGAATTATGATCATGCAAACAATACAAATTATGATAATGCAAATAATGCAAATTATGATAATGCAAACAATACAAATTATGATAATGCAAAAAATACAAATTATGATAATGCAAAAAATACAAATTATGATAATGCAAAAAATACACATTATGATAATGCAAAAAATACGAATTATGATAATGCAAAAAATACACATTATGATAATGCAAAAAATACGAATTATGATCATGCAAAAAATACAAATTATGATAATGCAAATAATGCACATTATGATAATGCAAAAAATACAAATTATGATAATGCAAATAATACAAATTATGATAATGCAAATAATGAAAATTATGATAATGAAAATAATGCAAATTATGATAATGCGAACAATAAAAATTAAGATAATGCAAAAAATACGAATTATGATAATGCAAATAATGCAAATTATGATAATGCAAATAATGCACATTATGATAATGCTAAAAATACAAATTATGATAATGCAAATAATAAAAATTATGATAATGCAAATAATGCACATTATGATAATCCAAATAATGCAAATTATGATAATGCGAACAATAAAAATTAAGATAATGTAAATAATACACATTATGATTATGCAAATAATGCACATTATGATAATGCAAAAAATACAAATTATGATAATGCAAATAATAAAAATTATGATAATGCAAATAATACACATTATGATAATCCAAATAATGCAAATTATGATAATGCGAACAATAAAAATTAAGATAATGCAAAAAATACGAATTATGATAATGCAAATAATGCAAATTATGATAATGCAAATAATGCACATTATGACAATGTAAATAATACAAATTATGATAATGCAAATAATAAAAATTATGATAATGCAAATAATACACATTATGATAATCCAAATAATGCAAATTATGATAATGCAAATAATAAAAATTAAGATAATGCAAATAATACAAATTATGATAATGCAAATAATGCAAATTATGATAATGCGAACAATAAAAATTAAGATAATGCAAAAATTACGAATTATGATAATGCAAATAATGCAAATTTTGATAATGCAAATAATGCACATTAGGACAATGTAAATAATACAAATTATGATAATGCAAACAATACAAATTATGATAATGCAAATAATGCACATTATGATAATCCAAATAATGCAAATTATGATAATGCGAACAATAAAAATTAAGATAATGCAAAAAATACGAATTATGATAATGCAAATAATGCAAATTATGATAATGCAAATAATGCACATTATGACAATGTAAATAATACAAATTATGATAATTCAAATAATAAAAACAATTTTCTTTTTCATGTTATTTTCCAATCACTTTTCTGTGTAAATATTGAGGGCCAAATGACACGAGATGTAGCGCTTACTCCTCTTATTAAATAGAACCGGCAGTGACAATATGGGTATATTTATACAATGCAGAATATACATTGAAATAACGTTTATGCATACATACCTCTACATGCGGCAGATAAAAACACAGAGAAGAAGAATGAGTTTACAAAAGAGGAATGAGCGAATGGAACAAAATCAGGACATGATATGTAACGTTATACGCACGTTTATACACGGGACCCAACACGAAAATTTCCCGGCATTGCCCGATGTTAAACGTAACGTTTAATACCTTAAAAAATGAAGGAAAGAAACTGAGACATTTGCATGTGTGTATTATTATTTTTTAAATATTTCATTTCTTGTAAGTAAAACAAATACTCGCGCTGAAATCAAAGCCAAATCGTAAATATAGCGAGTCAAATACGATTACTATTAGACCAGCTTGCTAGGATCTTTAAAAGTGTTTTCAAACCTACTTATTCTTAACATAAGGAAGCTGACACGACCACGCATACGCAGTCGATAAACAGTTGACGAACAAAAAACATCCGATGACGCCAAGTACCATTTTTTTATTTGCCCCCCCCCCAGCAGCCGTTTTTTTCGGATAAAACCTAATTAAAATGTTTCCTACATGTCTAAATACCCTATATACCAAATTTCAAGTCTGTAGATCAAAATTACATTCAGAGTTGTCCTGACACACATATTCTCACTTTTATATATCGACTAGCGGGGGGATGTACCCGGCGTTTCCCGAGTGTTTGGAGGTGTGTGTGGTCGGGCGGGGGGTGTTAATCAAAACATAAGAATAAGCGAAGTAAAAAAAACAAAAAAAGAAAACAGAAAAACGAATGTTAAAACTTCGTTAAAAAAGCTGAAAAATAAAGCGGGGGTGTGCTCGGGCGGTGGAGGGGTAATCAAAACATGAGAATAAGCGATGTAAATATATTTAAATATTAAATAAAAAATAAAAAAATCGAAAAAAACACAAAAAACTAACGTAAGTCAAACGAATGATGTTAAATGTAAAAATCGGAAAAACAAAAACAAAAAAGAAAACAGAAAAACGAACGTTAAAACTTCTTTAAAAAAACTGACAAATAACCCCCCCCCAAAAAACACGTGAAAAATGGCTTAAATAAGCCTGTTTCAATATTAAAATTTAAAAAAATCGGTGGGTACCCGACGTTGGCCGGGTGTTTTTGGGTGTGTGTGGTCGGATGGGGTGGGGGTGTTAATGAAAACTTAAGAATAAGCAAAGTAAAAAAAAGAAAACAGAACAACGAACGTTACGTGAAAAGCGGCTTAAATACCCTGCTCAAATATTTAAATTTAAAAGCTCGAAAAAAAAGAAAACATCTCACACCACGATTGGAACCCAAAACCTTTAGATAATGACCCAGCGCTCTAACCAACTGACCTAACACGACGTACACGAAATTAGGTCATTATTTTTAAATCTTTAAACTAAATCAGGTTACGACGTCGTATGACGCATGCGTAGAAGCGACTTCGTTATGAGAGGACGGTTTTTGCTGACCCCCCCTGTAGGAAAGTGTTGATTTCAAGGTGTAAAATTAACGTTTTTGGCCAATTTTTCGATATTTGTCGGGAAAAGGATGGGGCTTTCATATGAGCCCAAATTTGTGAATTTTAGTTCTGTCTATCGAAAGTTTTTAGCAGATATACAAACACACATACATACATTTTCGCTTATATATATATATAGAGAGAGATTAAAAGGTATTTATGATCTATAGTTTCCTTGGCTCTTACAAAATAGAAATCTGCATCAAATGTCTGTTTTTTCCATGAATTGTTGTACGTATTCAACCATTAATTAGCATTCAAACTAATTGACTTTTTTCTATAATATTCGTACAAAATTTAAGGTTTCTTATAAATGTAGTCTAATTTTTCCCCGTTCTTTTTGAATATCTGTAACTTTTATTTAGTAAACTGTGTCTAATATTAAAGCACATTCTTTCTTCGCCGAAATGAAATATTATGTATTGTTCTCTTTCAGTAATCGATACAAACAATTTCTAGCAACACTTAGAAAATCCGAACATAGTGGATCAACAAGCGCATTAGCTCCAAACGACGGTGGCCCGACGTTAAATGACGGTAAGTAAATCAGAAAAGCATTATCTAACATATGAAGTTATATTGCCGGATATAAAATAATAAAATCCAAAATAATAACCTATCTCACATATCGATGCTTGATTCGAACTAACCTATTTCCAATTTAATTTTCATCATCAACGCTCTGACCCACACCTAGCCCAACTAAAATAAATGGCTCTTGTATTGTGGAAGCTCCATGCTTTGACAAAGATCAAAATCTAACCTTCAATTCTGATCTAAAATGGAATACATACATCCAATGAGTTGTAAAGGCTACTGGAAAAAATATTTGGATCATTCTACACTCCAATTGATATTTCACTGCCGATGCACTCCTCCACCTTTATAAGCGCTAAGTACGTCCCACCCTATGCAGGAGTTGCTCGGAGCACCCTATCCTACATTAATAGTTAAGTTGAGTAAAAACTGGCATAGAAACACTCGACTAACTAAAACCACTATCAATAATTTTCCCCACACTCTATCTGTACCCTAACCTACACGTGGATTCCATGAACAAATCTTCTTTTCTTGTCTTACCCGCCGTAAAACTCTGCTGGCCTGTTTTCCAGCCATCCTCAAGTCCAATGCAAACAAATTGTTATTGAACAGTCTCCTTAAATAATCTAATAATACAAAATTCCGGCTATTAATGATTATTACGCTATTGTTTCAATGACTACCTGGCACTCATTAACCCTTATCCTTGAGAAGTGATGATTCCTTTATAAAAAATTATTCGTACAATTTGTTTTATATCAAAGGATTCGATCCCCATAACGATTTTTTCACGCCAAGACAACCTAAAGTGTCTGGTCATAAACCTTAACACAAAATCTAGCTAATGTTTGTTGTTGTTGCTGAGTATCATTCATTAGTTTTCGTATGAATTGGATGATAATTGTTGGCATTCGTTTTTCCAATATCTCTCTAGTTAGAATGTATTTTTAAAACTATCGGATACTTACGGGAGCAAGCACATGAACGTTACTAACACCCCTAACTGAAAGTGTTTTGTGGAACGAAGTGGAGTTGAACTTGACACACTCGCGTTCTCAGACTGTGTCGTTAAGCACTAAGCCACAGTAATCCCCATAGTGTTGTTGTTGACAAAAAAACAAGATTTTACAGATTTTGAAATATTTTTTCAAAATATGAATAAAGGGTTATAAATAAAATAGTTACCACTTATTTGAAAGTTAGATTCGCTTTACTTATGTAAAATAATATATTGCTCATTTTTCCACGTACAAAATTATTGTCAGCAAAATGTTCTTTGAATTGATATAAAAAAATTGTATCTGTGAAGTCGACAACAATAAGATTCTATTTATATTAAAAATAGTTAAATTTTTAATATAAGCAAATAAAATACATTCAAAACCGTTCATAAACGGATGTTGTAGTTTGCTTGAGGTGTAGTAAGAGATTTAAAACTTAAAAAGATATGATAATGCAGTGTGATATTATGTGGATGTCGGAAAACAACCAGATGATAATTGATGAAAGATTGCGTACAGTTTTTCGTGGCTGAACGATATTTTTTTCGATAATTAATTCCTATTTTAGTAACATAACTTATTTCGTGTTGAGAACAAACGGCGTCAAAGTTGTGTTCGTATTTTACCTACGACAAAATGTTCGCTTATTCCCTTAGGCTGCAGGAATCCTCTTTTCTTCTTTCACGCGAAGAACGAAACAACGAACAAATAGAAAAATCAGTGAGCATTAACACTTTTTAACGAGTTATTTTTTCTCACAATTCGACCCTTTAATCGACCGCTTCATATGCAAATTACTGACACCTGCGTTACTGTTTTTAAAAAATCCATCTACGAAATCACGTTTCTCTTCATTTCTCCCCGATCTCTTCACCTGACAAATCAAAAAGAGGCGCGGTCGCTTGTGCGAATAATACCTTCTACTACAAAATATATATAATGACTATGTGCAATTTAATACATTTCTTGTGTTTGATTTAATTTATTGTCTTGTATTTTCATTCAATTGTCTGTCAACATTTTTATATTTCGAGATTAAAATCATCGTTTTCAAATTAACTCCATATCGAATATGTGATCGCTGCAAAATTGGTTGGATCACTCTACCGCTCCAGCAGATAGCTCACTGCAGATGCTATTCTCTATCTATATAAAAGACAGGTATGCCCTAAAATGGACGACTGTTGTCATATAAGCAAGAGCTGCTCGGCGTGCTCTATCCAGCTTGATAGAGTTCCAAATCAGCTTCGAAATCTAGTAGGTGATGCCAATTTCTCTTCCCTGCAACCTCTTTCCCACAGAAGAGACGTTGCGTGCCTGTCTATCGTTATTTTCATGGCAAGTGCTTGACTGAACTCTAATCTATGGTTCTCCCTTGCCAAACTTTCACATAGAACACTCGACTAGTTACAAACACTATAAACGATTTCCCCAACTCTCTATCTGTGCCTTAATCTAAACGCAGATTCCATAAACAATGCTTTTTTTCCAGAATTACCCGCCTATGGAACACTGCTCCGCTGTCCTGCTTTCCGGCTGAATACAACATGTTAGCCTTCAAATTCAATGTAAACAAGTTTCTGTAAAGACGTCTTCATAAATAACCAAATTCTACCCAAGTTATACCATTAACGATTACTACACGACCATCTTACATTCATTAACCCTTGTCCTCGAGTAACCTTCTGGCCTTGATAAGTGATGATTCCCAAGTAAAAAAATGTATTTCGTTGGCTGGATGTAACTATATATTGCTGTACTGATAAATGCATAGCCTCGAGGGGTAAATTTATATTTGAAATTCTATATTTCTAATTAAAACGTTCGTTTTCACCATTTAAAAATATTTAGCTCATATGTACTTTTGCTAATAAAAAAGGAATGCGATAGGTAAATCGCCGTGTAGTTTAAACGGGTTCAAACTATACATATTATTAACGTATCTATTCTGTTAGCGTTTTATATAGTATACAAGGTGTACGGTCTTTTCAGCACCCGACATTTCATCACACGATTATTAATTGCGGACTATTAATCACAAGACATTTAATCACATGATTTTTCCATCACGTGGGACCTTAATTGTATCGGTGTCAAGTGATTAAATGTCTACATAATGGGGGAAATGCATGATTAAATGTCTAATTATTGTACGTCTGTGATTAATAGTCGAGTGATTAAACGTCAGGTGATGAAATGTCGGTAAACCAGTGTATAACATTCAATATTTTTTATTTGATGCTAATTTTTTTACATTTTATTTCTTTTTCAGATTTTTATTCCAGTCATCGGTAAACAACAAAATGGACACCTAGGAAAACAAACAAAAAAAAACAACATAATTTTGTAATTTAATGATAAACTTTTTTTACATATATTTATGTTTGTCTTGCATAACGTCCATCTTTTTCGTTGATTTCTATATTTGTAATTGCAATACCGGTCAACCTTCTTTGAGCAGATGTTTACACGTTTTCAAAACACGCCGGACAATTTCAAATAATGTATTTCGATTCGGGAAAACCCTCGGAATACACCTCAGCCATCAAACAATTGATTATTTTTACGTAACACTATGAAATTTCACTGGCTACAAATGTCATTTTTAAATATAATCATCTGTATACGCGGATACGTTCGCGCACTTGTATCGTAAGCTGTTCGCAAGATAATGGCACGTTCCCATGTATAGAATGCTGAGTAAGAAACGAATTCTGATTTCAAATGAATGTAAATGACCATTTAAAAATATGTCACAACAAAATATAAAGTTAATTAAATCGTGAAATATTAAAATAAATTAAAGGCAGGGGCAAATGTGCCGGTGTTCGTAGCCTATGAAATTCTAATTAATAGAAATCAGACGAATCAAAGATCTGAGGAAAGAAGTTTCAACAATTACTACGAAATAAGACATTTATTATAGACTGAGCCAACACAAATGCCATCCATGCAATCGTTAATAAAACTCATCTCAAATCGTTAATAAGACTCATCTCAAATCGTTAATAAGACTCATCTCAAATCGTTAATAAGACTCATCTGAAATCGTTAATAAGACTCATCTCAAATCGTTAATAAGACTCGTCTCAAATCGTTAATAAGACTCATCTCAAATCGTTAATAAGACTCATCTCAAATCGTTAATAAGACTCATCTCAAATCGTTAATAAGACTCGTCTCAAATCGTTAATAAGACTCATCTCAAATCGTTAATAAGACTCATCTCAAATCGTTAATAAGACTCATCTGAAATCGTTAATAAGACTCATCTCAAATCGTTAATAAGACTCATCTCAAATCGTTAATAAGACTCATCTCAAATCGTTAATAAGACTCATCTCAAATCGTTAATAAGACTCGTCTCAAATCGTTAATAAGACTCATCTGAAATCGTTAATAAGACTCATCTCAAATCGTTAATAAGACTCATCTGAAATCGTTAATAAGACTCATCTCAAATCGTTAATAAGACTCATCTCAAATCGTTAATAAGACTCATCTCAAATCGTTAATAAGACTCATCTGAAATCGTTAATAAGACTCGTCTCAAATCGTTAATAAGACTCATCTCAAATCGTTAATAAGACTCATCTGAAATCGTTAATAAGACTCGTCTCAAATCGTTAATAAGACTCATCTCAAATCGTTAATAAGACTCATCTGAAATCGTTAATAAGACTCGTCTCAAATCGTTAATAAGACTCATCTCAAATCGTTAATAAGACTCATCTCAAATCGTTAATAAGACTCATCTCAAATCGTTAATAAGACTCGTCTCAAATCGTTAATAAGACTCGTCTCAAATCGTTAATAAGACTCATCTCAAATCGTTAATAAGACTCGTCTCAAATCGTTAATAAGACTCATCTCAAATCGTTAATAAGACTCATCTCAAATCGTTAATAAGACTCATCTCAAATCGTTAATAAGACTCATCTCAAATCGTTAATAAGACTCATCTCAAATCGTTAATAAGACTCATCTGAAATCGTTAATAAGACTCATCTCAAATCGTTAATAAGACTCGTCTCAAATCGTTAATAAGACTCATCTCAAATCGTTAATAAGACTCATCTCAAATCGTTAATAAGACTCATCTCAAATCGTTAATAAGACTCATCTCAAATCGTTAATAAGACTCATCTCAAATCGTTAATAAGACTCATCTCAAATCGTTAATAAGACTCATCTGAAATCGTTAATAAGACTCGTCTCAAATCGTTAATAAGACTCATCTGAAATCGTTAATAAGACTCATCTCAAATCGTTAATAAGACTCATCTCAAATCGTTAATAAGACTCATCTCAAATCGTTAATAAGACTCATCTCAAATCGTTAATAAGACTTATCTGAAATTCAATTCTTTTTTAAAGAAACACTCCAGTCCATGCTTTATATGCCCGCCATTCTTAAATAGTGAATATCCAACAATTTTAAGCATTTCATGATAAACAGTGAAAAAGAAGAGGAAAAATTAGATACAAGAATTTGGAAAGTGAGATTGAAAAGCTAGCGCCCCCGAGAAAGAGCTTTCTGACCTGCACAAAATGTCTAGGCAGCCCTGTGGGAATTCCACCGTGGGGGCGTCGAAGGCGATTAGCAATAAACTACCCCCTACTCAAAGACAGAAGGCAAAGCTTCAGAGAGTGGACCTCCTAGAAAAGCACAGGATCAGCATCATACCGAAATCAATAAAAAATATGTAATGCCAAGAAGGATCGATGCAATTACACTATATTAACGAAATTCGAAATTTTGAATGTTGAATTTCAACACAAACTAATTATCTCTACTTAATTATCATGTTACAGTAATGAAATATCCAAGAATTACGAAAAAGGATAAGATGTATATATATATATATATATATATACATTGCAGAAAACATTTTTTAAAGAAAATTAGCGAAAAATAAATGTTTCACTAAAAATAACAACGGGGAGTTCTTAAGAGAGGTAAAACGCGTGGAAACTTTTGCCATTTTTTTTTAAAATAAATTCTGCATTAACAATAATAAATGTATTGTTTTTAGCATAACTGAGTTATTTCCTTTGTTATTATGCTACGGATACAAAAAGAAATATGGCGATCGAAAACTCGTGTTTTTATCTTAAAATAATGCGATACAATTGAAGTACTTCTGGCATGCCAATTAAGTCGATGCCGCTACTTTAAGTTGAAATCGACAATAAGTTAGTAGGTACGCGATACTGTCAATAAGTTTACATATTTTTAGAACATGCATATTAAAATTATCTTAGACTCTTGAAAAATCAGTATGTTATTGCTATACACCTTTTGAGATGACAGACCAATTTTTATAATTTCAGGTTCAGGAACAGTTATAGCAGGAATTAGAATACCCACTACTAAAGCTTGATTGTCACAGCTGATGAATTTAATATATGCAATCTAGACTTAAGGTCATTTAAAAGAACGATATGCAATAAAATTCTGTTTTAAACTTGGAAAAACTTTACCAAAAATGTATGGAATGTTTCAGACTGCCTTTAGACCATCTTGCATGAATCGAGCATCAGTTTTTGAATGGCATAAGAGATTCAATGTAGGCAGAATCTGTGAGAGATGATGAAGACATGGGAGGAGTAAGGAAATCAAAACACCAGAGTTGATTGGCCAAATAAGGAATTTCATGGATAAGGATCGTCATGTGTCTATAGAGACAATAAGTGCACAGTTTGTTATCAGTTTGGGAATTGTACACACAATTATTTGCGTCCCAAGGTAGCTCAGACAAGATTAGAAAGAAAGACGTTAATATAACAGGAAGGAGATGGTTGAGATGATCAATTCAGATCTCACAGTCTAGACCTTACTTCCTGTGACTTTTTGTTATTCCCTAAGCTCAAGGAAAACCTTGGAGACTGTCATTATGAGACAACGGAGAAGATGAAAGAGGCTGTAATAAGGAGTCATTGACATATGAACAGAAATGTGCTTTCATGAGGCATTCATGAAGTTGTTAACACGGTTCACCAAGTGCATTGCAGCCGGAGGAGATTATTTCGAAGAGGAGTAGAGTTTAATGTGTGTAATGTGTGTACTATCAATAAAAGTTCTCATACTAAAATAGTCTGGAAACTTATTTAAGACACCTCGTTGCCATTGTCTTTGGTTTTAATAGATTTTTTTTTCGTTTTCCATATTGTTATAGATATTGTTATTATAATGTAGTTGCACAGAAAGGTCTGGACGTCGTCGATGTTTGTGACGATATATATATATATATATATATATATATATATATATATATATATATATATAACAACAGGAGTATGAAATGAAGTCACAGAACTATATATTGGTGGATATAGATTGGTTCATTTATTGAATAATGGAATACAAGCAAAATTTGGGGGATAGAAGGGACTCTTTATGCCAAGGCATTTCGAAGCCTAATGCTTCTCATCAGAAGTGTAGAAAATGTGCTAGGTAGCATGGTGGAGATGCGGCATCTAGTGTAGGGTTCATTAGGAGCAAAAGAGACTAAGTGAAATTATATTTTCTAGTCGTCACTTCTTACTGATAAACTCACTAGATTGAATACAGCTGAACGACGCCAGTTCGAGAAGGTTCCACCACACGACTTTCTTTTGAACAAATACCGTTTTTGCCATCCAACATAGGAGGAAAAAGAATTATTCACACACACACACACACACACACACACACACACACACACACACACACACACACACACACACACACACACACATATATATTTATGTCTCGGCAGTAGTGTGAAAAGCATATCTTATTTTTTCTTTTATTAATATTATTGGAATTTTTCCCCTTTTCCCTTGTACATATTTGTGAATTATTCAATGGATTTCGGTCTTTGGATTATTTTTGACCATCTTCCAATTACGGGATTTCCTTGGATTTTTCTTGTGCAAATGGCAATTCAATTAACTTTCTTGAAGTTATATTTTTGGATTTTACCGTCTTTGGATTATTTATCTTCCACCAGACTATCCATTCACATGTAATCACCTTTTTCTTCACCATATTCCCTCTGCTTCACTTTTTTGTTTTCAAGTAAGATCTTTGACTTACTTGTTGTTTCATCAAATACTTTTGTATGCAAAATCCGATCCCGCATTTTGCTAATTCCTACCCTCTGATGAGAAGGAAAGTATTTCTTTGAAACTCCGCGGATTAAGGACCATCCACTTATCAAGTGTCTCCTTTTTAGATTAAATGTTTTTAACTCGTTTTCAAAGTGTTTTTTAACATGTTTTATTAACTGTTTGCTCGTATATATATATATATATATATATATATATATATATATATATATATATATGTATATATAATGTATTTAAATATATATATACATATATATATAATGTATTTATATATATATAAAATAAAATGACGCTGAAGAGCGACTAACGTTCAAAATTGTCAACTGAGAAAGTCCTCTCTTGCCGTTGCTTTTGATTGTGATGCTTCTTTTCTGTCCAGAAATTGTCTGGGAATGTTTTGATACGATGGGCATTCCAAAAGTAATGCTTCCTATTTTTTTTATTTCGGCCAAATAGATAAGAGAGTATTGCAAAGTACATTGTTAATATGACTGCATTCATGACCTGATATTTTCATCTCTCTGTTGCGGATATTTACGGTGTGAGACTCCCAGAAAGAAACCGTTGTCATGGACGTGCGTCAGAAGCACAGATGCTGCATTGAATTCCTGACAGGAGTTCATTGAGAATGGTGGTGACTATGTAGAAAAATAAATTCTGGAGCAAAATTGGTCGCTCGTTTTAATGTCTTTAATTTTTTGAGTTAAAATAATAGGAGGATTTAGTTTTTAAACGACCCTCGTAGATAATGTTTTTTTAGATAATTCTACAGTTATAATTGTGAGAGGGTTTGCATTCTAGTTAGCATGAAACTCATTGAAGATTATAAGACAATCATGAAAAATGATCCTGCATATTATTATACCAGATAAAACAAAGACCTTTGGATATTCCCGTATACAACTTAGTGGACAAGTCAGCATATAACGATTCCATCACTTTCTATAACAATGTGTTTTGCATATTTTTTTAAAATATGTTCTTTTTTATGAATTTCTTGTCAGTTTGTTAACGCTAGGGATGGGGCATCCTACCAAATGTGAAACATTTACTAGCTAACTCAGATATTCCAGCAGATAGATTTATTTAAGATTCTAACCGTCTCTTTAATCTAACTCTTCAAATCTTGCACTAGGTTCACCGGGTATATTTGCCAGGTAGTTCCGAGTACTTTGCAAAGTGAAATGTTAAGTTACTGTCCCAAGACATTCTCGGGGGGGCATAATTGTTATATGTTTTTCTGTATAAATTTGTTCATATCTGTCGGGGATACGTCCTTGACAATCAGCCTGATAGTTGCTTTGTTTCTGTTTGACTTAGGTGTGGTTTTGTTTGATGATAAGAGATCAAGCCTACCCAGGCTTTACCTTATCTCCGAGCTAATCACTTGATGAGCCCCCAAGCGAGGAATGCTGACAGATCTGCTCATGTATTTCCTGTTGGCCAGAAGGAGCTTATCTTAGTGCGCTGGTGTCTAAAATCTACACCTGAACTTGTGTCTAATTTTCTGATAAGTCGATTTATAACAAATCCACACACACACACACACACACACACACACACACACATACATATATATATATATATATATATATATATATATATATATATATATATATATATATATATATATTGGCCTTCGGGTCAAGATCACAGTGTAGTATCTGTTGTGATGCTTCAATTAAGTTAAGTAAATTGGTTCTTGGTCAATACTGAGACAATTACTATTTTTGGGATATTAACAGAGTGCTCCCTTTTTGCCTTTGTGTTAGGGGAGCTGGTTTTCCCCCACATTAAAGACGACCGTGTGTCACATTTGCTTTTGTGGGGAAGTAGGAAGTAACTAAATACACACACACACACACACACACACGCACACACACACACATATATATATATATATATATATAGACATATGTCCTTTGAAAGGTTGTGTTCTTAATCCTTCTGGGAGACTAGCCACCCTCCTCACCAGACAGGCTGGTGGGGGAACCGATTTAGTTGCCGGTAACCCGACCATGTGACAGGTAGTACTAGGTTACATGGTACCAGTAGCATATGACATGACCGTACGAACCCTCCTTGTTAAGAGGTCAACGGCCAACTAGCATCATGCATATATATATATATATGCGTGTGTGTGGGCATGTGTGTGGTGTGTATGCGTGCCTATAAGCACCGGTCACATGGGTGGTGTGATTGTTTATAAGTAAATGTTTATAATAGGAAGTTTCCCTGGATTTGTGGATGTATATGTTGTTGGGTGGGTGTTTGTAAATATACAGGTGCATCTGTGCATCTATGCGGGTTCATGCAGGTTTTTAAGATGTGTATATGTGTTTATGTATATATTTGTACATGGGCGTATACTGGTTGGTGAATGGATGCGGATGTGCTTTTCTGTGTGTTTATGAATATAGGTGCTTGCGGGTATACGCATATACATATGCGTGTGTGTATATATGTGTGTGTGTATGTGCTCGATTGGTTCCATAACTCGATCCAGTGCATCTCTTCGTCTGTCATCCACCACCACTGCGGAACCGATCACCCAAGGGATTGACAGATGTATGGAAGTGTAGCTGTCAGTCAAGACTCTGTGCTGGCCTCCTGGTGGACGCCACTGGAAGCTGAACTTCAGGCTAACAGTGCAGGGATTTATGGGAAGCTCAACACAGACAGAAAAACCAGAAACTGTGACGCTCTGTTAAAGCAGTTTGAGAAAGTTGATAACACTCATTCTGGCTAGTCACTGTGATCAATGAGCTGCCGACTCGTCTTGGGCAATCCTTGCCAGTCTGGCATACCTCATTGGAGGAAAGGAGTGAAATGGCAACTGACAAAACCCACTTCATCCTTAAACTATCTTGTCAGCAAATTCCTTACGAACCATGAAACTAAAACAGAAAAAGAACTCATACTGGCAGGGCGCCGGCCAGGATAATAAGGCCCACAATACACCCAACTTCAAGTTTGCATCGTGGAACATACGAACGATGCTTGACAGGTCTGATTCGGCAAGACCAGAAAAAAGTGTGATTATATTGTGCGAATTAGAAAAACATGACACCAATATTGCTGCTCTGAGTGAAGTCAAGTTCAAAGAGAGCGGTTCCATTAAAGAATCCGGCTACACCATTTACTGGAGTGGAAAGGCCTCTAATGAGAAAAGAGAGTCCAGTGTCGGACTAGCCATCAAAAACGAGCCAGTGACGAAAATGATAGAAGTACCCCATACGATAAATGACAGGCTGATGACACTCAGGCTACCTTTATCAGAAGACCGTTAGTGTACCCTGATAGCTATATATGCTCCGACTATGACAAACTCTCAGGAAACTATTGATATATTCTACCATCAGTTAGACAGTACACTTGCATCCGTACCAAAACCGAATAAGATTATACTCATGGGAGACTATAACGCCAGGGTAGGACAGGATTATATCATCTGGCCCAGAGCACTAGGGAAGTATGGATGTGGTAAATCAACTCAAATGGGGGGCTCCTCCTTTCACTTTGCACTGAGCATCAGCTTTGCATCACTAACACCTCCTTTAAACATAAGCCTGTTCACAGGAACTCCTGGATGCACCCTAGAAGTAAACATTGGCACCTCATTGACTTCGTCATCACTCGTCAATGTGACCTCCCAGATATCCTGCACACGAGAGCAATGAGGGGAGCAAACTGCAACACTGACCATATTATGATCCGGACACAAGCAAGATTCAAACTGAGACGCAAAATAAAGATAAAGAACCCCCCTAAGAAGCTGGATGTCAACGGCTTGAAACGTCAAAATGTAAGAGAAGAGCTGGTGAATGCTCTCAGTGAGAGACTTGCTGAACAAACCGGAGATGTAAACTCAGATTGGCTGTCCTTCAAAGAAGCTGTTTATGAAACATCCAAAGAGTGCCTCGGGCTGGTCGGGAAACGCCATAAGGACTGGTTCGATGAGAACTGCGAAGAAATCAAGCAACTCATCAACCAGAGAAACGCTGCAAGAGGTTCAATGTTGTTCAGGAACACTAGATCCATCAAAGCAAAGTATGCTAAGGAAAACAGCAAGCTCCAGAGCAGGTGTAGGGAACTTAAGAACAGTTGGTAGATTGCTAAGGCTGCTGAACTACAGATTCTGGCTGACACCAATGACATGAAGTGTTTCTATGGGAGTATGAGAGTAGTCTGGGGCCCAAATGTGAGCCATCCCAATCAACTACTTGCAAGTGACAATTCCACTCTCCTCACTGACAAATGCGAGCTTCTAAAACGATGGCCTGAGCATTTCAAAACATTGGTAAACGAGACGCCAGACATTAACGAACGAGCAATAATCAACCTGGAGCAGTTCCCAACACAGCACTGGATGGACAGATGCCCTGAATCAGATGAAATAGCAAATCAGCTGGGTCTGACGGCATATAGCATGAGATCATCAAGCGAGGAGGACAAAAACTACTTAGCACAATCATAGAGAGTGCCTAGACCACTGCAACTGTCCCTCAAGATTGGAAAGACGCAAAGCTAGTGACCATATTCAGAAAGGGAGATCGCAGGCTGTGCGGTAACTACAGCGGTATATCACTGCTCTCAGTCCCTGGGAAAGTGTTCACTCATGTTCTCCTTAACAGGCCTACAGCGCACGCTGAAACCTTGCTACCTGAGGCACAATATGGATTCTGTGCAAACAGAGGCACAGCGGATATGATCTTCTCACTCAAACAGATCCAGGAAAAGTGTGTGGAGCAAAATATGGAGCTGTACATGATCTTTGTGGATTATGCTAAGGCTTTTGACACGGTGGATCTCTTTGAGAAGTCTTGCTGAAGCTTGGCTTTCCTGCACACTTCACCAGCCTTGTCAGAGCCCTTCATTCAGGCATGAAATCCACAGTTAAGCTGAAGGGCGAGCTCTCCGATCTGTTTGACATGCAGAATGGTATCAGACAGGGTTTGGTCCTCGCTCCAACCCTCTTCTCACTCTACCTGTCAGTTGTGCTTCGGCATGTCTTTAGAAATTGTGATAAGGGTGTTTTTATACGATCTAGGCCGAGAGCAGACCTTTTCAATGTTAATGCATACAAATCCGCAAATAGAACAACAACTATACTCATACGGGAGCTCATGTTTGCTGATAACACCGCATTTGTAGTGCATAGTCACGAGGATGCTCAGGACATAATAACTCGCTTCGCAGGATCAGCCAAGGCCTTCGGATTGAAGATTAACATCAAGAAAACCGAAAAGATGCACCAACAATCCCCTGGATCACCAGCAACAAGCCAGCCAATTAAGATTCAAGACCAGGAGCTTTACAATGTCAGCAAATCCAAATACCTAGGGACCACGATCATGAACAACAACAAAATAGACGAGGAGATTTCTACAAGAATGGCTAACGCCTCCATATCCTATGGAAAACTCAAATAGAAGGTCTGGCAAAATAAAGACCTGACTTTCAGAACTAAATGCTTGGTGTACCACGCCATCGTCCTCTCGTCACTCTTATATGGTGCAGAAACTTGGTCAGTAAACTGGTAGCCCGCAGGCTCAACACCTATATGATGAAACACCTCCGACAGATTTTAAATGTCAAGTGGTATGACTTTGTCAGCAACAGGGAGATCCTATCATAAGCCAACCTCCAAAGCATGTATGACCTGCTCATCCGGAAAAACCTGAGATGGGCCGGGCACGTAAACACAATGGAGAACTCCCGACTACCAAAACAGATACTGTTTTTACAACTGGAGGATGGGGTACGAGGCATAGGCAGACCCTAGCTCAGGTTTTGAGACACCGTCAAACGAAATCTAAAGGACAGGTTGATCCCTACTGGAAGCTGGCAGACCTTCAGTCGCGACTGTGACAAGTGGAGAATGATGGTTCACAGGAAGTCGTCTTCGAACACGAAGGACAGCACATGACATGACATATATATATATATATATATATATATATATATATATATATATATATATATATATATATGTGTGTGTGTGTGTGTGTGTGCGTGTGTGTGTGTGTTTTGCCTTTTAGTCGAGATCAAAGTGTAGTATCTGTTCTTATGCTATACTTCAATTTTTTATTCTCGGTTAGTGGAAGAGAAATCCTTCACGATGGAGACAATTTTTTTAAATTTTTGTTCCTTTTCTTCAAATTAAAAAACGACTTTGGTGTCTAACTCTTCCTTTGTGGGGAGGCAACGTAAATCGGAACTATAATATTTTTTGGTACATATGAATAATTTGTTATACCTACGGACGTTAGTGTTCTATGTTCACGCAATCAGTGCCGGAAGTGATACTTAATGCCTGTTGTAGGATTCGAACCCAGTCAACAAGACTAACCTTTGATTTGCGGAATAGCCATTTCCTCGGTATCAGAAATTAACCTTAAATGCAAATAAATTTTGAAACTTATGAAGCCGTCTAAGCGAGTTTGTTATAATCAGCGGTCATAAGAATATTCGACAAACGGGAATTTGGAATAATGCATGTATGATAATTGATTGCTTAGTTCTCAATTCACAAAATAGAACTCAACTAAAAAAAAAAAAACAATATTTTTTGGGTTTTTCTTTTTTACTAAAAAGAGCCAGGGTTACTCGAAGTTTGGGATTCAAGGGATCGAAGTGGGGTACTTATTGCCTCTACAAGACAAACAGAAACAATCGGCGGAATGGGGATAAAATTACTTAAGAGGAATTGAATTATCCAAGAGGAGAACTCAAATGTTTATTCACGTTTGATACAAAGACGGCTATGCTGTAGTCGGTTGAGAAGCAAAGTCATGATATCCTATTTCACACGCAGGAAAGAAACTTTGTTCATGGAAGTGTTTTTTTTTTTGCTAAGGGCACAAAGAAATTAACGTTTTTTGTTGTCACTGAGACAAGACTAGTTTGTGTACCAAGTGTTAGAGCTCAGTCGAGCGCCTATCATGAGGACAAGTGTGTGTGCAGTCAGCACCAACCCTATTCAGGGTTTAACCGGCTTCCTCCAAAGGAGGAAGTTTCATGGGAGTATGAAATTTACAAGCGGTCTCTAGTCGCATGTATATCCCCGTTAGAGGAGATGACGACGTTAGGTTTTTGCAAGTTTTTGCAGGGAGGTGTCTACGTCCTCCTACACACAGCACCTGGACTTCTCAAATTGGTCACCCACTTTAGTAATGACCAGACTCAACGTTGCTTAACTTCGGTGATCTGACGGGAACCGATGTGTCAATGTGATTATGCCGTATATCATAAGGATAAGAATAAAGTAGAAAGAGGCTTGCAGCATCCTTTCTGTGTGGAAGGTTGTGCGGAGGCGGAAAGAATAAGGAATCAATTTTATCTTTTATCAATACAAGAAAGAGTATTCCTTGCAGTAAGTACTCAGATATGACAGTAGTACTTTATCTTGGAATACATGTGTCTCCAATGCAGGGTGACGATCCAACTATTTTTCAAGCAACCGCAGCAACAGATTTGATGTACGATTTCCATTTCAAGTCTAAGATGAAAGTAATTCCTAGAAGTTTATCAAAGAAGTGGACTTCTTTGAAGAGAGAATCGTTTGTTTGGACGGGTGTGAAGTGAATATCGGGGCGTTAATGATGAAAAATAAAACCTTGGTTTTATATGCGCCGGAAGTAACAAACAATCTTTCCTCCCCAATTACACCACGTATCTCAAGTAGGATGAGGGAGAGAGAGAGAGAGAGAGAGAGAGAGAGAGAGAGAGAGAGAGAGAGGTTAGAGAAGGAGAGATAGATAGATAGAGATAGATAGATATAGAGAGAGAGATAGAGAGAGAGAGAGAGAGAGAGAGGAGAAGGAGAGAGACTTAGACTGATCTTGATCATCAATTTCCTTTGAAGTGTTTCCCTAAATAATTTTGTTGTCTTCGTAGATGTCAACGATTGATTCGAAAATATGATTTGGAAGATCGTTTATGAAGATCAGAAAGAGGGTTGAACCCAAAATAGATCGTTATGGAATGCGAACATTGATGTTATATACGTCTGACTTTTGCCAGTTCTCAGGTATTCATAGTTAACAAGTCCCGCATTTCAATAACATATTATACTCACACTTTTTTATCTAAAATACTGTCATTGTTTTATCGAAAATTCACCCATTATACAAGGAATATAAATAGTAATCAATAGTAAAAGAGCTTGGCGTTGTCCGGGATGCAAGTGCCAAAAATGGTTCAAATTGGAAAAATATTTAATGAAAAAAAAAATGACTTAAAAACATCATTATATATCGGAAAAAAACTGGGTGTATTGACTTTGGATTAATGTTAAACTCTGTCAAGTTTTTCAGCGAGTTTTCTTTGTCACTAGTTTGTTTGTGTACAACCTAGCGTTCACATCGCTGTTTTTATAATGTAGGAGTCACCATTTATCAAGGCCCGAAGGAAACTCGAGGATAAGGGTTAATAAATGTAAGCTGGTAATGTAGTAAACGTTAATGGTGTAAATTGGGTAGAACTTGATCATTATTATTTATTATTATTATTATTATTATTATTATTATTATTATTATTATTATTTAAAAATAACAACCTACTTTCAGTGATTGCAAGAGAAGAGATTGAATGGATGGTTAGGAATGAAATGAATAACGAAAGTAAAATTGTTGAAACTAGCTCTGATGAAAGAACTGAGAGAGTGGAAGTGCAGAAGGGAAATATAAGCGATGATGGGAGGCGGACAACTGAGGAGGAATGGAATCCTATGGTTAGGAGAAGTAATGAGAAAGAGTTTGAAGGATCTAAGGCAGATGAGATCATTCACTCTGAGACAATGGAGCCAGTGAAAGAAGCAGATGTATGGAGAAGTGGTGATGAAGTTCGAACTTTGACTTCTGTAGAAAAAGAAGTACTTAAGAAGTTAAGAGAGGTTCTTCTTAGAGACGATATCATATAGATTCCAAGTATGAATAGTAGTGATAGGCGGAAGGTGAAAAACGAGATAAAAATAATTCAAGGAGTAATTCACAACATCATAAGAAAGAACATATCGATTACGGAACTTAACAGGCTTCTGTATGCAGCGTCATATGTTATTGCGAATCGTCTTGGCTTATTAAAGAAGAAAAAGGGAGAAATGAAGGATAGAAGGCCACACTGGCAGAGGCGGCTTGAAGAAAGTATTAAACGGTGGCGAAAAGACATTGGTAGAATCGAAGAAATAAGAAAAGGAGTTAAACTAGGACAGAAAGCCAAGGACAAGCTTGAAAGGAGGTATAGATTGCTGGAAAAGGGAACGATGAACGTTCTAACAATGTTGAAAGAGAAGGTCCACACTGGTGGTATGAAAATTAGGAACTTTGTTGGAAAAAGTGTTGCGTTTCGGTAGAACACCCTTTTCGGAACAATCAGTCTCAGCTGTATAAAGAATTAAATGGTAGTAAACAGGCGGGAAATAACAGCACTCCAAATGCAAAAAACTGCAAGGAAGTTCTGGAGTTGGATTTGGTCTGTCGAAGGGTGATATAATGAGAAGGCTAGCTGGTTGGGAGAGGTCAGAGAAAGGCTATCAGAAATGCAGCAGATGAAGAACGTTGAGATAACCATCGATGACGTTAAGGCTGGCATACGAAGGATGACAAACTGGAAGGCACCTGGTCTAGATGGAGTGATGGGCTTCTGGTTTAAATAGTTCCCATGCCTTTATCCACCTATAACTGCTGCTCTGCAAAGGTTTGTAGAGTCGGGAGATGTCCCTGATTGGCTTGTGAAGGGAAGAACAACGCTGATTAGGAAAGACCCTGCAAAAGGAACAGATACCAATAATTATAGACCAATTACATGTCTGCCATTGATGTGGAAACTGTTGACTGAAATATATGCGGAGAAAATTTATGAACATCTAGAGAGTAATGGTGTTTTTCCTGACGAACAAAATGGGCGCCAGAAAGGCTCGAGAGGTACTAAAGAGTAACTACTAATTGATAAAGCAATAATGCAGGATGCGAAGAAGAAGAAGAAGAAGAAGAAGAAGAAGAAGAAGAAGAAGAAGAAGAAGAAGAAGAAGAATCTGAGTGTAGCATGGATCGATTACAGAAAGGCTTATGACATGGTACCTCATTTATGGATACGTGAAACACTATTGATGATGAAAGTTGCTGAGAATGTGGTAGGGTTTTTGGAGACAAGTATGGCTCAATGGAAAACGATGCTGACAGCAAACAGAGAGGTGCTGGAGCAGGTTGGCATTAAACGTTGAATATTTAAAGGAGATTCGTTTTGTAATGCTAATGATGCCACTGAGCATCCTCTTGAAGAGAGAAAAACTTGGGTCTAACTTTGGATCCTGTGGAAAACGCCTCAACCATCTACTGTTTATGAATGATTTGAATATATTCGGTAGAAAGGAAAAGGAAATGGAGAGACTGGTAGAGCTCGTGGGGACATAATCGGAAGACATCAGGATGGAGTTTGGGATTAGTAAATGCGCGGTGCTAGTGATGAAAAGAGGAGTAAAGGTTCATTTGAATGGAATAGTGCTGCCAAATAGAGAAATCATGAAAGAAATAGAAGATACAGGATATAAGTATTTGGGAGTGCTGGAGGGTGTAGGCATCATGGACAGAGAAATGAAGGAAAAAGTTAGGAAGGAGTATCTTAGAAGAGTGAAACTAATTGCAAAGTCGAAACTGTATGGAGGAAACCTAATGAAAGCAGTAAATGCATCGGCAGTCAGTGTTTTGAGATACTTAGGTCTGAGCGTTATTAACGTCTACGATCTTCGAAAATATCATAATGTTGCTTTATTTTAATCGCTGCCCCGTTTTTTTTTGCACCCATAACAGAATGCGTCGTAACTTTATTTTAATAATGTACATATTTTTGATATTTCTTTTTAAATCCTTCGATATAACTATTAAAAAGTTAGGGTTAAACCGGTCAGCTGACCCCTCCCTCCTTTATTTTTTTTCTTCTTACCCTCCTTTTTTAAACGTGTTTTACGTATTTCACTTTTAATCATGAATAATAAGTCTCTCCTTCATGATTGCAATATTTAATTTTCGTACCTCCCAAAGAATCATGAAATATACAGTAGCGTCCAAAACTAAGGGACAAAATTTAAAAACCTAATATTTGTTAGAAATAACAACTATGAAAAGCTGAAATTTTGACAACTGGTAGTCGTTATCATCCATAATAACATACTAAAATGTGAATCATTTGTAAAGGATAGAAAAAGAATTATAACAATTACTTATTTATTTTCAAAATAGGAACGTCCAAAAGTAAGGGACAAAACTGAGGGATACAGATATTGATACCGACACCTGGGATTGTAGTACTTGGCAGAAATTGGTAAAAAATGGCTGTGGTTCTCTTCAGATTAAGAGGATTGGGCATGCAAAGCTGAAAAGGGTACTTAGGAGGGGGAATCTGGAATTCTTGCCAGGCAAATTGGATCTGTGAAACGTGTGATTTTTTTCGCCTTTTCAAAGCAGGGTATGTGAGCCACTTGAAATTTCACAATAGCAAACCAATATTCCACAGCAACCTCATAGCACAGTGTGTGCAATATGCAGTAACGTATGCAGTTCTACATACAAACCCTGTTCAATCTTTCAGTTTGTAAACGCAAGTATATAGGCTCCTACACCTAAAAAATAAACAAATTAGAAAATCAGTGAAACGGCTCTTTTTTTCTTACACAGGAGTCACCACTTATCAAGTCCTGGAGGCCACTCAAGAATAAGGGTTTATAAGTATATAGTGGTCAAAGGGAACATGTAGTCATCGTTGGTAGTGAAAATTTGGTAAATTGGATTACTTAAGGGGATGGCTCATTAAGAATTTGTTCACATTGGACTTGAATACAACTATATTGTAGTCAGTTCGAAAGTAGGAAAATGAAACAGAGTTCTACAGAGGTAAATGTTCTGTAAAATGTTCCACAACATAAACCAAGTACTTTTGAAGCTGCCGGATAATATTGTGTCCGAGATGGGTATATTTGCTGATGATACAAGACTATATAACATGCCCGAGAGAAAATACATGTACACAATTTAAAACAAGGACAGAATCGTTTGAAAATGACTTCCAGACCGTAGTGGAATTGGTCCATAGATGGATGGTAACATTTAATGCTAGTAAGAGTAAGCTGCTTTCCTTTAACAATTAAAAGAAGCTTCTCCAACCACCGATATCTATGACAAATAACACCCTACCTGAGAATTCTTCCTTCAAACTCCTTAGCTTAACATTCACAGGCAATATGAACTGAAACAAATATACTGACGACATTGAGAAGGCTACTGCCAAGAAGGTGGTTTCCCTCTATCATGCTAGAAGACTACTAACACCTGAGAGTATCCTATATCTCTACAAAACCACCATTCGCTCATGCATGGAGTATTGTTGCATCTACTATTAGTCTCTGCCTATTGGATTTGATCCCCCCAAAAGTTTTCAATCTAATATATCCCACTTTGTCAACTAAGCCCTAACCCCTGCTCCATCGCCGCAATGTTGCATCTCTGTGCTTGTTTTACAAACATTTTAATGGAACATGCTCTCATGAACTCGTTGCACTTGTGCTCCGTTGATGTACATATCCCCGATAAACCTGATTAGCACCAACATCTCACCCCTTCACTGTTGAGGTATTTATAATAATGCTTTCTGTTCTAATAGTTTCTTTTTCTTTCAAACAGCTAGACTTTGGAATTCCCTTCTTACTACATGTTTCTTTTTGCTGTACTGATATGCAGAAGTTCAAATGTAATGTAAACTAAAATCTTGCTAATCTTTCCTAGGCATCGTCCCAAATCGTAGTCCCCTTATGTCCAAGTTGTAGTATGCCTTGTTAGAGGTGAACGCGAGTAAAAAAAAAATGATTGATATGATAAAGAAAATGTGTATCTGATGTTTGTAAATGATTCTGTTTTCAAATGCATGGCTGAACGGACAGACAAGAAGACATGAATTTTATAAATAATGAATAATCAAGTGGAAAACTTGCCTATGCTATTTTAAACTTCTCAAATGCACTTGTGATGTTAGGTTGTATAATAATGTTTACTTTGGTCAAAATCGGATTTCCTTCTTTAATCTAATTTTTAAGCTTATCAGTTTTTTATACTTATCAGAGGCATTCCGATACAAAACCTTTGTAAGAACACTCACAGACACATCAAGCACCTTGGTTTGAAATTTAAAAAAAATCAGCCCAGCAGTTTCCGAGTCTATAGTGAACAAACTCACGCACACACACACACACACACACACACACACACACACACACACACACACACACACACACACACACACACACAAGTCTTTTTATATAATGGATGGATGGATGGATAGATAGATAGATAGATCATGAGAATATTTGGTAAATTCCATATACAATAAATATTTATATACAAAAATGATCAGTAACAATTTTGTGTGATAAAATGTTTTTAGATTGAAGTACGGATTATACGGTGCTAGTTTTAAATGTAATGTCTCCTAAATTTTTAACTCAAATGTTTAAGAGCTACAAAGACGGGAATAGTAATATTAAAATGGAAGCATATATATTTACAAAGATAAATTTCTGTAATTATAAAACTTTCATAGAATGTGCTGTAATGAACTTACTACACTTGTAGTCTCGAAACATTGTTTTTTATTTTTTTTTACATAGGCATCACCACTTATCAAGGCCAAGATGCCACTCGAGGATAAGGGTTAAAGAGTGTACAGTAGAAATTGGACAATATAGTAATCATTAGTAATGAAAATTTGTAATCGTTAGTAATGGAAATTCGGTAAATTTGTTAACAAGTGGAATGCCTCATCGAGAACTTGTTTACGTTAGACTTGAAGACAACCATATTGTAGTCAGCTGGAAAGCAGGCAAACGGAAGACAATTCCACAGGCGTGCAGTTCTAAGAAAGAAGCTTTGTTCATGGAATTTACGTTTAGGTTTGGACACAGATAACGAGTGAGGGTAATTATTGATAGTGTTTTCAGCTAGACGAGTGTTTCTTGTGAAAGTTTGACGAGGGAGGACCATAGACTGAAGCTCAGTCGAACACTTTCCATGAAAATAACGATACAGCAGAGACAAACTCGCAACATCTCTTTTGTGAGACAGAGGTTGCAGGGAAGAGAAAAGGATATCTCCTATGAGGCTACGAAGTCTATTATTCGGAATCTTCGAACTACTGTTCTCACCTTGAGTTTTATTTGCACAATGTTTCGGTGGATGTAACCTCCGACCTTCTTCAAATGTATCTTGTTTGGAATCTTTCTGTCAAACTTAGGAATTTGCACATAATTTTGAACAGAGTCCTTTATCAAATCTGTTGGGGTAGAATGTTCTCGTTCCATCAGCCATAACTGGGTAGAGCTCCTAAGTAATATGCAATTATACTTTTTTTGTCACTTGCACTGAGGATTTAACCTTTAATTTCTAGAAATGTAATTTTTATAACTGAATTTCACCAAAGTACTCTATCCATTGTGCCACAGGTCCTTGCATGCTTAGTGAAATTAGAGTTGTAAAAGATACGTTCCTGGAGGTTGAAGGTTCATACCTCAGTGCGGGAAGTCTCCCCTCATTGTGAATTACATAGGACTTCTAATCGGTAATGGCTGACAGAAAAAAAGCAAGTTGCTCTTGTGGATTAAATAAAGTTTTCTTTCAATAATATGTGCAGATTCGTGACGTCGACAAGATACACCTGAAGAAGGCCGGGATTTACATCGACAGAAACATTGTGCAAATAACTCACAAGACGAGAACAATAGTTCGAAAAATTCAAATTATATGAAGAAACAATCATCATCGCAAAAATTCAGATAAAATTTATTTAAATTTCAAATGCAACTAATTTCAATTTTTTATAAAACAAATCTTGTGTTGATTGATTTTCATCGCTCATCAAATACTATGATAGAGTAACCTATGTTCATCATTATTTCCATGTCGCAGCAAGAAATGTGACACTCGGATCAGAAAATGTGATTGACGAGTCACCGCCCTGGCGCCCTAGAGGAGAAAGCACTTTGTTCTACAAAAAGATGCCTGGGAAGCCCGGTTAGGCGATTAGCAATAAACTAGCCCCTTTTCAAAGAGAGAAGACAAAGCCTGGGATGGTGGGCCTCCTAGAACTGCATAGTATTAGCACCATACTACAATAAACAGGGAAAACCTCATTAGACTAAAATCTATTGTTTTTGGTGCCGAGGGGAAAAAATGTCACTGTTGGTTGGAGTAACCTAGTTTTAAAAATTAATTTATGCCGCTTCATTTACAGAATTCCCAGTCATTCGCCTTAAAAAGTACAGGATAAAATTGCTGCTTTTTTTTTAATTAAAAAAATATATATTTTATTTTGGAATATAATTCCAAAAGCATTTATAAATATATAAGAAACCTTAAGGAATTTAATCAAAAACACTTTTGACTTAATATAAATAAAAAGTACAGTTCAAGGGAAATAACTCTAGAAAATGATTTAAGTTACTTCCCTTAGAGCGTTTTTTTTTTTTCTTGAGTTGAAAGATTTTTTAAAAATTTTTTCTACTTATCACACCCATGGGGGTAGGGGTTATTTACCGATACGCACTGTATCAAAGTTTAATGTGTACTGAAAGGGGGAAGTCCAGCTCCCCCGAGGGGCACTTAAGGAAGATTATTAACATAGCTATGATCATACTACACTCATACATCCTACAGCATATTATGCCTCATGTGTTCTGACCGCGGTTAGTAGATGGAGAAATCTTTCTAGACCAAGGGAATTTTTATTTTTGCCTCAATCAAGGATGCTCCTTTGGGGGAAGAGCTTGATTTCATAACATTAAAACTGATTTAGTCTAACTTTGCTATTTTACCGCGCGGACGACGGGAGAGGCCCCGTGTTTTGACAAGCTTCTGGGTTTGACCTTCACTCCTGATCTGAAATGGAACACGTACATCAAGTCTGTTGCCAAGGTCGCTGGAAAGATGGTGAGATCCTTCTACCGCTCCAGAAGATATCTCACTACTCATGCAATTCTCTATCTATATAAAAGCCAAGTACGTCCAAGAATGGAATACTGCTGCCATATCTGGGCAGGAGCTGCTAAAAACAGTCTATCCTGCCTTGACAGAGTACAAAACAGACTTTGTGGCTTAGTGGGGGATGCCCTTTTCTCTACCCTGCAACCTCTCTCCCACAGAAGAGACGTTGCGAGCCTATCCTTGTTTTATCGTTATTTCCATGGCAGGTGCTCGTTGAACTCCAATCTCTGGTCCCCCCTCGCCAATCTTTCACGAAAAACGCCCGTCTAGCCGAATCCACTGTGAAAAATTTCCTCCACTCTTTATCTGTGCCTAAATCAAAACGTGGATTCCATGAATAAAGCTCCTGTCTTAGAACTGCACGCCTGTGGAACTCTGTTCCGTATGCCTACTTCCCACCTGACTATATATAACTTGGATGTGTTCAAGTCCAACGTTAACAAATTCCTAATGAACCGCTCCCTTAAGTAAACACTGCATCAAATCTCCACACTAACGTAATGTACTTGCAATAACCCTTATCCCTGAGTGGCTTCCGGGCCTTGATAAGTGGTGACCACCATGTAAAAAAAAAAAAAAAAAAAAGACTTAAGTGATCGGCAATGACCTCCACCACACACACACACACACACACGCACACCTTACAAAAGAAGGTTGGTGTCCTAGGGTCAAAACATGCAATATCTGATTCTGATCCAAGGATTAAGTCTCGGAGCAGACCAATTATTTACTAGCGGGAGTACCTGGCGTTCGGGTGTGGAGAGGGTGAGAAGGAATCACAACAACAGTTCATCCCTAGTGGAGAAAGGTGTTTAAAAAAAAGTGATAGTAGCTGGGGGGGGGGGTCAAAACAACAGTAGGCAGCCCGGGGGTGGGGAGGTGTTATATTTGAAAACTTCTTTTTTAATATAAAAGCATGTTGTGTTTGTACTGTAATTGCTTGAGGTATTACCGTCTGTGAATTTTTGATTAAAGAAAATAATCATTTTATATCCAACACTTAGTTAAAAAAAGTTTTATTTTAAATTTTATTATTTAAAGTGACTTGAGTGAAATTCAATTTTTTTTTATTTCGACAAAAAAAAATAATCATATTGGCTTACGATTTTATTTTTTCCATAATTAATTATAAAGTTTCATTGAAGTGGCGTAATATTCCAGCTTTATATTGCGAAAATAATAGATATTTTAAAAATGTACCGACACACGTACATTTTTCAATCTTATAAATAAATTTCTTTCTAGTAAACAAAAAAAAAAAAAAACATAAAAAAATTTAAGTGCGTGGTTTGAACCTACAGACCACATCATGCAAAAAAACAAAACAAAAAACAAAAAAACAAACAAAAAAACACACTATCGACTTTACCCATAGTAAACTTTTCACTGCTCGTTGTTCTATCATTATTGCTTAGTTACAACATGGAAAAATAGCTTTACCGATGATGGATACATTAAAATAACAGTTTAGATTATCGCTTATCAGTAATTATCGGGGGTATTCTGAGAGAAAACTTAACTAAGATCACTCACAGACTTATACATAAAAATTCCGTAAATTTTAAAGAAAATCTGTTCAGCCGTTTCGTAGTCTATAAGGAACGAATTCACGCACAGAGACAAACTTGCATTTATATAATTGTAGAGACAGATATTTTTAAAGATTGTTATCGTTGCATTCCTAGATCTGTTTGGAATACTGTAACTCCTGCCCCTACACACACAAACAAAATACTTTGATATAATAGTAGAGATATACCTCTCTATAAAAGGAACTTTGTGCTCAAGTGTGTGTGTGAGTGTGTGTGTGTGTGTGTGTGTGTGTGTGTGTGAGTTCCCTATAGAAATAACTGGGCCGGTTTTAAAAAAAAAAATCACACGAAGATACTTCATGTGTCTGAGTGTGTTCTTACATAGGTTTTGTATTGAAATGCGTCATTATCAAAAAATGTATAATTGTAAACACCCGATTAAGGAAGAAATTCCAACATTGACTAAAGTTAACACTTTTATACAACCTAACATAAAATGCCCATGTGAGAGGGTCTTTTCAGTACACGAGCAGAAAGGCCCAGTCCATAAAATCAACTGTAAATTTTTATATAAGACGAGGCGCGTTCGAAATAAATTCTTTTTTAAAGCACAATTGAATCATAATACTTGACTTTTGTACGTTTAACTTTAGTTCAAGTGATTATGTAAAAATCATTTAATAAAATCAACAGGGTCTAATTTAAAATGAATGTTTTTGTGTAGAGCACAATTGAAACGTGATACTTGAGATTTTCATTTTAAACTTAAATTCACGCAATTATTTACAGATAATTTTAGGAAATCAACAGTAGATTCTCTACAGTGCAATGTATACTACAGGGTATTGTAGACTAAATCATTGCTGGAAGGCCATGTTAATTTTCCTCCCAGTTCACTGCAAGGCAGTGTCGCTTCCTAGAAGAGGCAGTGAATTGATTTAGTTAAAAAAAATGGCGGATTCCACTGATTTTGATGACAATAAAGGTGTGGGAGGGTGGAACATTTATTGATCCTCATTCAATCCCGGACAACGTCGGGGTTCCCTGCTTATATATTGTTAAGTAAGTATGTATATATATGTTGCAACATTTGACTCTTTGGATAACCCATTATAATTGGTTTGAACCAGGAAAATATAAGTGTGCAGACCCAGTTAAATATAAGAAAATACTAAAAAGACAATATTCAAAATGGGCCTAGTATATATATATATATACACTTGTGCCCGATATTATTCATACCCCCCCTTGAAAATTGAGTTTATTAGGTGTAACTTTGTAAGAATTTATTGTTTACGTCCATATTGATACATATTCTTAATAAACCTCTTCTGATCATTTTCGTCATTTTAGAATCTCGGGATACTTGTAATAAAAGAAATATACAGCTATTTATAAAATCTGCAATGTTCAAAAATAATCATACCCCCTTATTTTTTGAGTATTAATCGAGTTTCTGACTGTTTGTTTCTTGTTTGATTCTTATTTTGAATGCTTTTATACAACCTTTGATTAATTTCATTTCGTTTTTTGCATTTTTCAGAAATTAAAATGATATCAACTGAAAACCAATAAAAGAATAAAAATTATTAGAATTGGGAAGAAAAAAGAGCTTAGTAATGATCTTAGGACTAAAATTGTGAATTCACATAAGGATGGTTTAGGTTACAAGTCAATTTCCAAGAAATTTGAGGTCCCTACAGCAACAGTACAGATCATCATCAAAAAATTCCAGAGCCACCACACAACAAACAACTTGATTTGTAGAGGAAGGAAAAGGAAACTGTCTGCTAGAGCCACCAGGAACATTGTAAGAAGTGTTAATGCAAATCCAACCACCACTACTAAGGACATTTTAGAAAATCTGGAGTCTTCTGGCATAAAAATATCAAGGCAAACATTGCAAAGGACTCTGCATGAAAATGGTCTGAAAGGAAGAAGACCACGAAGGACTCCATTGCACACCGGAAAACACCTTGCAGCACGTCTAAAGTTTGCTAGGGCCCATGTGAATTCTCCAGAGTCCGTTTTCTCAAGTATTTTGTGGACTGACGAAAGAAAAATTGAATTGTTTGGCCATATGGATGCTTCTTACGTTTGGAGGAAGAAAGGAGAAGCTTACAACCCAAAGAACACCATACCCACGGTGAAACATGGTGGTGGTAGCCTAATGTTTTGGGGCTCCTTTACGGCTAGTGGTCCAGGTAGTTTGGTCAAGATAGATGGAACCATGTAGAAGGAGCAATATTTGGAGATACTCCAGAAAAACATTAGACAGGATGCGGCGAAGCTCCATTTAGGACCAAACTGGGTCCTTCAACAGGATTATGATCCAAAACATACTGCCAAATAGTCAAGAAATGGTTTGAGGATAATCAAATTAATGTTTTGGAATTGCCTAGCCAGAGTCCCGACCTGAACCCTATCGAAAACCTCTGGCTCATATTGAAAACTGAGGTTAAAAAGCGGAAACCTAGAAATTTGAGGGATTTGGAGTACTACTGCATTGAAGAATGGTCAGAAATCAGTGTTGATGCTTGTAAAAACCTTGTTGATAAATATCCAAAACGGTTACAGGCAGTTATTAAGAATAAAGGGCATGCTATTGACTATTAGTAAGAGAGGTATGAATAATTTTGAACTAGTGCCATTATTGTTTTTCTTTGTATAATGTTTCAAACTTGCATAATTTATTTATTTGTTGAGTTTAAATTAAATGCTTATGCTTGATTTATTGTTTGAAATCCCTTTAAGATTGTCTAACTTCTGGTTTGAGCAATATTCTTATAGAAATCTCAAAGATCCGAGGGGTATGAATAATATCGGGCACAAGTGTATATATATATATATATATATATATATAAATTCGCATGTATAGCCATTTAATACTCATCAGCGTGGCTAGTGATAATCGTAATCTACCCAGATATTCACTTTGTATTACGGTAAAAAATTTCCATATACATTTATATATATATATATATATATATATATATATATATATATATATATATATATATATATATATATATATATATAACATTAATATTTTATTTCGACAGAATACTCCAAGAAAAAATCTGCGCTCAAAGGTTTTTTTCGTTTATAACTAGTTTTCATATAATGCAGCTTCAATAAATGTCAGTACCAGCAAATTCATATTTTCGTTATCATAATCATTTGCTAATATCTTTCCGCTGATGAGAGCAACATATTTCTTTGAAACTCTGTGGAAATATTAAAATTTCTCATTTGAGTATTCCATCTAACAATAAATTCTTGTAAAGTATAATTTACAGTCTTTAATTGTGTTCTTTAAAGACCAACTCTATTTTCTATTTAGGTGTATTAAGCTTTTTTATTTGGTGGGGATTACTATATAAATGATATCTATATTCGCTTTTAGTTTATATTACCTATTGGCTTGTAAACTTAATTTTACTTTTTGTTTATATATATATATATATATATATATATATATATATATATATATATATATATATATATATATACACTAGCAGAGGAAATTGCCGTTACCCGGGATTGAATTTATTGATTTATTGCCATGAAAAGGGGTGAAATCCTCCATTTGTAATCAAATCGATTGATTGCCTTATCTTGTTTGAAACTCATTGCGGTGCACCACGACGAAGTTTGACATACCTCCATGCAGTGCCCTGTTTGTGTTAAAATGTAATTAACATATATATATATATATGTGTGTGTGTGTGTTTCCTTTTTGGAAATTAAACATGTTTTTAGTTCTTCTTAAAGTTTTTTAACATATATATATATATATATATATATATATATACACACACACATATATATATATATATATATATATATATATATATAAAGCTGGATGTGTGTGTGTGTGTCTGGTCACGAATAGGCTCCTATATGGTTGACTATTTTAAAAAACTGATTACATATAATGATAGAAGATGTATCGAGACACAGGAATGGGTATGTTTGATCTGGCAGAAAGGTGGCTGATTAAAATTGGTCCACAAAGTATGGAAATAAAACATTAAAAAATTAAAAAAAAACATTTACAAATGTTTTTGATATAGATGTGCATAAGAATACTTTGATAAGTCTGTTTTAACTTAAATAGGGATGGTATAATAAAATTGTGGGGTCTGCGTTCGCGCCTGGCCTCCATGGAATGGAAATAGGCGCAAACTTTAATAAATATTTTTCATATCTATCTGCGTAAGCATAATTTGATAATTATGTTTCAGTTTGAAGAAATATGGTATAATAAAATTATGGGGTGTTCGTTCGCGCCTGACCTCCATAGAATGGAAATATGTCACAAAGTTTAACAATGTGTTTTAATATAGATCCGCAGAATATTGTGATAAGTGTTTCAGTGTGATTAGGTATTGTTTTGACAAGCTTCTTGGCTTGACCATTACTCCTGATCTTAAATGGAACACGTACATCAAATCTGTTGCCAAGGCCGCTGGAAACATGGTGGGATCTTTCTATCGATCCGGTAGATATCTCACTGCTGATGCTATTCTCTATCTATATAAGAGCCAGGTACGTCCAAGGATGGAATACTGTTGCCACATCTGGGCAGGAGCTGCTAGAAAGGACTTGGCCTGCCTTGATAGAGTTCAAAATAGACTTCGTAGCCTCGTAGGAGATGTCCTTTTCTCTTCCTTGCAACCTCTATCCCACAGAAGAGATGTTGCGAGTTTGTCTCTGATGTATCGTTATTTTCATGGAAAGTGTTCGACTGAGCTTCAATCTATGTTCCCCCCTCGCCAAACTTACACAAGAAATACTCGTCTAGCTGTAAACACTATCAATAATTCCCCCCACTCTTTATCTGTGCCTAAACCTAAACGTAGATTCCATGAACAAAGCTTCTTTCTTAGAACTGCACGCCTGTGGAATTGTCTTCCGTTTTCCTGCTTTCCGGCTGACTACAATATGGTTGTCTTCAAGTCTAATGTAAATAAGTTCTTGATGAGCCGTTCCATATAAGTTATCAAATTTACCAAATTTTCATTACTAATGATTACTATATTGTCCAATTTCTACTGTACACTCTTTAACCCTTATCCTTGAGTGGCCTCTTGGCCTTGATAATGTGGTAATTGTTTTTAGCAAGAAAGTGGAGCCAACCGATGGAGTGAGCATGATAGCGACTTTAGTCAGGAGAACGGTAGGTCGGTTCCAGGCAAACAGAGCTGAATATTATCTCTGCTACTATAACACTCACGAGCAATACACAAAGTTCGTTTTTAATGTGACGAAAAGTCCCACACCTTAAAAAGAGAAGCCCTGGATTTAAACAAAAATAAGAATTGCCTCAGTCTAGAAAGATTTCTCCTTCACTGATAGACGAGAGAAAAGACTAAAAGTTGCATCAGAACAGATGCTACACTTTGGAATATTTATTTTGACAAAATATGAAAAATTACATTTTCACATTTTCAACAAATTAGGCACAAGGCCATTTAAAAGTGTAGAGAAATGTCATTCTTGGTCAGCATGTTAGAAACTGTGTACTCTCTTTTTTGTTTGCCTTTTTTTTATACTCCTATTCATCCCTAATAAGGCGTATCGCACCAGCCCAGATGTGACAACAATACTTCATGCTTGAATGACAGACTTGTAAAAGTACAGGATACAATCAGGTATTAGTTGTCTTCTAGCATGATAAAGGGAGCCAACCTTCTTTACAGTAGTCTTTGCAATGCCATCAATGTACTTGTCCCAGTTCAAATTGCCCGTGGCAGAGGTGTATGAAGGAAGATTTATCAGGTTCGGTGTTATTTGTCATAGATATGATAGTGGGAGGAGCGCTAAAGAAGAGCAGCTTAGTTTTACTAGCATTAAATGTTACCATCCATTAGCGGCCTCATTCCACTATGGTGTTAACTATAATCGTTAATCACCATAATACCACATTTACTCTAGAAGGGCCACACGTCTATCTCACCCGGTCACTTTCCCTCTTCTCTCTCACCTCACGCTGGCATTAGCCAACCATTTCCTGCTTTCAACTTTACTGGTCCATCTTCTCTGGCTCGGACTTTGCTTCTCCCACGTCGAGTAGTTTCTTTTTTTCTTCTGACGCAAGCCCGTGCACACTTTCTAATTTGCATATGTGCTTTTTTCGGCTACTGCTGCTAATATCTTCACAAGCCAGCTATCCTACAGATTTTTCAGATATTTTCCCACACACTTATGCACAATCTGTTACACTCCCAACCGTTTCTAAATAATAGACTGTTCACTATTTTGCGGTTAATTTTGAACTGAAATCAAAACAGTCTCTAATTAGGGTGAGATCTAATTGGGGGTGGGGAATGAAGAGGGGGTGCTTTCCTTCCAAGATGTATAGAATTTGGGAGAGGCTGAAGGTGGGGAGGGCAAGGAAAAATTGAAATGAAGAGTAGGCATATTTGAGGCTTTCTATTGGGTGGGTGGGGGTTATTTATTCATTCGATTAGCTGAGAAGTTAGAATTTAAAGTTTGCTTCCTAGCTCAAGATTTATTTTCAGCAAATAATAAATATAAACAGTTCTGTACTGATGGAGAGTTTCCAAATAATGTTAAAATTCATCTTGAAATCACAATCACATTTATTAATGCTCATATTTCCACGTCATACGAATGTGACGTCATGTAACCAGGCAAAATAGATCGTTCGTTTTGATTGGGCAGAAAAAATTAGATATGTTTAAAGATGATTCGTATTATTGGATTCTGCACACAACTGTTCTCATCTTGAATATTTTTTTCACAATGTTTCAGTTGATCTAATCTTTGATCATTTTTCAGGTGTATCTTGTCAAACTTGGGAATCTTCTGTTGGGGATCTTTCTATCGAACTCTACATGGAATTATTTAACAGAAGGCTTTCATTTAATCCACGAAGAAAAGCATGCTCTTATTTCGTCAGCCATGATTGGGTAGAAGTCGAAAGTAATTTTCAATTGTATTTTGACTGTTGCCCACACTGAAGATTGAACCTTCACCCCCCCCCAGGAAGTTATAACTTACAAATGAATTTTACCAAGTACTTTATCTACTACAAAATGGGTCCTTGCGGACAATTCTATCCTGATGTTCCTAAAATTCGATAAAGTTCGATAAAAAAATTCCAGAGTTCGATAGAAAAATTCCAAAGTTCAATGGAAAAACAAATTCCAGAGTTAAATAGAAAAATTCAAGAGTTCAATAGTAACATTCACGATTTCGATAGAAAAATTTCAGCGGTCGATAGAAAAATTCAAGAGTTCAATAGTAAAATTCACGATTTCGATAGAAAAATTCCAGAATTCAATAGAAAAACTCCAGATTTCATTAGAAAAATTCTAGAGTTCAATAGTAAAATTACAGATTCGATAGAAAAATTCCAGAGTTCAATAGTAAAATTCACGATTTCGATAGAAAAATTCAAGATTCGATAGAAAAATTCCAAAGTTAATAAGAAACATTCCTAGGTTCAATAGAAAAATTCCAAAGTTCGGTAGAGAAATTCCAGTTTGATAGAAAAAATTCCAGAGTTCAATAGAAAAACTCCAGATTTCAGTAGAAAAATTCTAGAGTTCAATAGAAAAATTCGAAAGTTTGATAGAAAAATGCCAGAGTTCAATAGAACAACTCCAGAGTTCGATAGAAAAATTCGAAAGTTTGATATAAAAATTCCAAAGTTCAATAGAACAATTCCAGAGTTCGATAGAAAAATTCCAAAGTTCAATAGTACACTTACAGAGTTAGATAGAAACATTCCAAAGTTCGATAAAAAATGCGAAAATTCAATAGAAAAATTCCAAAGTTTGATAGAAAAAAAAAAAAAAAAAAAATAGAAAAGAAAAAATGATTGATTAATAGCTAAAGATTAAAATTAATATCGTGGGAAGGAAACATGATTTGTTAACAAATTATAAATTAAAGTAAGAAAGAAAATAATGATAAATGAATAAATATATAAATAAATAAATATATAAATAAATGAATATATAAAGAGAATCGAAAATAAAAATTAATTAATAAAGAAGAAAATTAAATCACAACATCATTTATTAATGCATAAATAAATGAAATAAAGAGATGAGAAAAGACTGATTGATTAATGAATAAATAAATAAAACAAATAAAGTCGGAAAGAAAACTGATTGGTAAATAAATAAAATAAATATAGTAAGAAAGAAAAATGATGGACTAATAAATATATATATATAAAGTGAAAAAAAGGATAAATGATGGATTATTAAATAATTAAGAAATATTAATAATGTGGAAAAGAAAAATTATTGATTAAAAATAAATATTTAAAACAAATAAAGTGAGAGGAAAAAAAGGATTGATTAATAAAAAATATGTAAAATAAATATAATAGAAAAAATAATGATTGCTTTGTAAATATATAAAATTAATAAAGCGGGAAAGAAAATATATTGCTCAATAAATGAATAAATATATAAAATACATAAAGTGGGAAAGAAAAATGATTGAATAATTTTAGCAGTGGATATATTGTTAATGGCTGTTACGATATCTTATTTTGTTTGATATAGATATGTAATTCTCTTGAGGTTTGGAGTGAATCTCAAGTATCAGGCTTATCGTACAAATGCTCGTAAAATGAAGCCTATCTTTCTCAAATTTTTTACCTGAAAATTAAGATTTTTCTGTTTTTGTCTTTGACACCCCAGCTAATATTACGTTTCTGAGTTTTGAACTTTTTCATAGCGAGTAAAATTGTTTATCTGGGGGCAAATTAGAAATATCATCAAAATCATTATTGATTAATTTTATCGCTTTTGACTAGTTTTTTGTTTGTTTGTGATTTGCTGCTTTGTATCGAGTTGAATTGTCTCCATACTTTTGACGAACACGTTTCTTGTTATCGCTTGCTCTTCTTGTATCGGATTGAATCAACTGTGGAACTGGTTATTTAACAGATGGCGTAACCTTTTCAGCAGTTTTAATGATTTTCATGTTCACTTCACCTAAAAATTTTTAAACGTCAATAGGAGGAGCATCTATTAAAGGTTGAAATCAGTTTTGTAAACTCTAATTGGAAAAAAAAAAACATCGCTAGTTTCAATGTTTTGCAAGGCTTTGACATTATGTTTCATCATTGGAGTTTTGGATTTTCTCCAAATGCATTATAATTCTATCTCGACGAAATTATTTTCGTTTACATTTGAAATAAGTGTCTTCAAACTAATTATTGGAATACAACTATGAAATCCATAAAAAAGAAATAAGTAAAACATAGGATGACTCGAAGTGTCGATTCTCTGCTTTCCAAAAGAAAACAAGTGTACCTAGAATAGAAATAGAGGTGTCTTTACATTATTCGTACATACCAAAACAATTGAACGAAAAATAGTAATAAAACACAACAAAATCATAAATTGTTTATAAGTTGCTCGGGATAATTTGGACAGTTTTTGAGAAGCAAAATCATGAGATGTTAGAACAAGTGAAGTCGTACATATTCAAGATAGCTACTCTGTTTTCTTTTCTGAGGTGCAACATTGCTGTTCTCGAACCACCTTTCCACAACAACCACCTAACACAGCGCTTGACAAACGTTAACGGCAATGCATCTAATTTCTATGTAGTCTAAATCCCTTGTCGAAAACAAGGAGCACTATGCTGTGATCTTCGCTGACAATTCACGCAAAGACGAACACAGTTTGTCTTCATAACGTGCAAGACCTCACACGGACCATAAGATAGCCGCTTGTTGCTTCACGTGTTCTGAAATATTTTCCGAGAAGAATAAGAACATACTGTTGAATAATTAACATTTAAAAAAATAATTAATTATTATCGATCTATCTGTCTATCTATCTATTTATTTATCTATTCAATGATATTCTTAAACTAGCTTATATTGGGAGTTATGTATTGTTTATAGAATAAAGTGTAGCAATGGGTTTTAGCTGAGTATGTTTACATAAATTAGCTAGGTTAAATAAACAAAATAACCTTGGGCAGGTGTACGTGACGGAAATGTCACGTTAAGGGAATGTCTCTTTTTATCGGTTACCTCACCGGAACTAAGGTCAAGAGGTCGGGAAGTTTAGAGTCAATAGTTGGGGTTTGAACACGAGAGTGAACAGACGGGAGAGTTAGAGTTTTATCACGAGAGTGAATAGACATACTTGAAGCCAGGAAGCGAGACTGGGTAGAAAAAACATGTGGGCAAGAAATGTAGACCCTGTGAAGACTATTTGAGACAACTGAAATAAATTTATATTTTCAAAATATAAAGTGCTGTTCTGTGATTTTACAAAAGAAGAAAGAACAGATGTCTCAATTGGATGGTGTTGGTCATTTCATGTTTCATCATGGAGCTCAGCAGTGAAGATAGAAGATCTCTTGAAGAAAGAAAGGTATGAAACATATTATTCTATTATAAAAAATGAACTGTAAAATATACCCGTGTGATAACTCTCTGATACAACATGACTATATGTCGATATCATATCCTCTGACTAAACAACAATACATACAACTTATACGTTTATAAGAACGATATCTTCCCACATCTCAATACAATATAACTGTTTTATAATATACTAGCGGGGGGTACCCGGCGTTACCCGGGTGTTTTTCGGTCTGTGTGGTCGGGGGGTGGGTAGGAGTGGGAGTGTTAATGAAAACATAAGAATAAGCGAAGTAAAAAAAACCCAGAAAAACGAACGTGAAAAATACCCTCCAACAAACACGTGAAAAATTGCTTAAATAACCCTGCTTTAATATTAAAATTAAAAAAAAAATCTCACACCACGGTTCGAACCCAAAACGTTTAGATAATAAGGCCGCGCTCTAAGCAACTGAGCTAAGAAGACGTCACCGAAATTGTACCGCTATTTCAAATATTTAAAGTAAATCAGGTTACGACGTCGTATGACGCATGCGTAGAAGCAAACTCGTCATGAGAGGACGGTTTTTGCTGACCCACTGTAGAAAACTACTGATTTCAGGTTGAAGGAATTAATGTTTTGGGCCAATTTTTCGATATTTGTCGGGCGAAGGTTGGAAGTTTAAAATGATACCGATCTGGCGAAAATCTGTGACCCGTGTCGAAATCTTTTGCGAGACATACACACACACACATACATACATACATACATACATACATACATACATACATACATACATACATACATACATACAAACAAACACACACACATACATACATACATACATACATACATACATACATACATACAAACGCACATTTTCGCTTTTATATATATATTTATAATCCCACTTGACAATATAATAATATCTGGCTTGCATGCTTCACCTTCTTTAAAAATGTTTAGCTTTCGCAAGGAGGTTCTCCTGAGCATTGTTACTCAGTAGGTGGCGGGTATTTAGTTCTCTCTCACTGCACGATCTGTTTACTAGGGTCGTATTTACACATCCATCTTACCCGGTCACAACTGGCTTTCCCTCGACCGTGGGGTGTATTTTTTCTTCTATTCCTGTGCCGTAGCTCGCGTGTACTTACTAATTTATGTGCTTCAACGACGAATGTTGCTAATACCCTAGCGTTCTGCTACACACTTGTTTTTTTATTTAAATTTGTATCAATAAAATTCTTATAAAAACAATTTTTTTGGATTCTTATCGTAACCCTAATTTTTAGTAAAATATTCTTCAATAAAACAAATGCCATTGTATAAAACAGATGAATTGTATTTATTTAACTGGACGCGAATATAAAATTTTATTTTGAAAGAATTCATTTTAAAATGTTTTATTGTTTGAAAATTTTTACCTTGTTAAAATCATTTTTTCTTACTCATGTTCACCCCTTACAAAGCATATCGCCAGTTGGACGTAAGGGACTACTATTTGGGGTCATGTCTAGGAAAGATTAACAAGATATTGTATTTAAACTTTTGCATATCCGTACATCCAGGGAAGCAGGCAGCAGGAAGGGAATTCCAAAGTCCAGCTGTTCAAGTGAAGAAACTATTAGAATAGAAAACTTTCTGGCATTTAGGGACAACAACAGTGAAGGAGTGAGATCTTATTGCTAAGCGGGTTTGTCGGGGATATGTACGTTGAGGGGGTACCAGTGAAACAAGCTCATCAGAACACATTCCATTAAAATATTTGTAAAACAGTCACAGCGATGCAACATTGCGGCGATGAGACAGGGTCTGGAACTTAGTTGATATAAATCGACAATCACAATATTTTCTGATCGGATAATATCTTTTCTTAAAACATGTGTGAAAGGTGATAACGTACGTACGAACATGAACTGGCTTCACGTATTATTATAGGGACTATCGAAACCCGAGGAAATCCCCTAATTGTATCCATCATCTGTTGTATATTGCTGTCGTGTTTATAGTGTTTATCTCTAAAATCTTTTTCGGAATTTGTGATATTTGCATTTATAGAAATCTAGCGCGAACGCAGACCCCACAACATTATTGTACAATCTTTGTTCGAAGTGAAACTGGTTAATGTAGTGTCTAAATAAATTTGATTATGTTGTATCGCAAACTTCTCGAATATGTTTGTAACATATTTTCATTTTATGAATAGTCGATACGAATGGAGACATCACGTATGTACAAATATAGCATTTTATTAACGTTTTTTATTTGGTTTTAGACAACTTATATATACGTAAATTGGAGAAACGTAAACGAAATGTAAAAATGTATATTATAAAAATAAACGTAGATATTTCAAACTCACTTCATTTATCCCGTGTGCAAATGTAACTTTGATGAGTAAAATAGAAAAGTCTAAATCTTTATTTCTTGATGAAAAAAAAAAAAAAATGAAAGAAAGGATTTTTTTTTACTTAAAACAAACATTTAAAAAATAATTCTCTTGTAATAAATATTTTGCGAGAGAGAGAGAGAAAGAATGAGAGAAAGAGAAAGAGAAAGATAAAGAGAAAGAGAGAGAGAAAGAGAGAGAGAGAGAAAAAGAAAGAGAGAGAGAAAGAGAAAGAGAGAGAGAAAGAGAGAGAGAGAGAGAGAGAGGGAGAGAGAGAGAGAGAGAGAGAAAGAGAGCAATTAGTTTATTTTTAAGTAAAAATTTACTCGCATCACTTTTTTGTAAAATTTCTTCGAATATTTGTGATGTGTGTTAAATTTAACAAATGTTGTTTTTTGTTGTGTTTTTTGATGAGAAGTAAATTTTAATTTATTTCCGTTTTGATAAATTTAACTCACTTTTCACAAACGAACGACAAGAATGCATGACCCCCCCCCAACACACCACGTGACAGCAGTTTGCCTTGTACAAAACCACACAAGCTTCACACGATCGGATAATTATTATTGGGAAGTCGAATCGATTTGTAATGAATCTCAAGTTGATCTTCGATCAGGTTTGATTCCTGATATAATTGAATCTAATCAATTAATTAACTAATCATTTTGCCGTTTAATGTGATCAATTAAATAATAGTCAACTGATTAAGGATCTAAACATTCTTCGCATGTGTCAAATAATACAAGGCACCAGTAGATAATAATTGGAGCCAATTTATGCGCCCTCCAGCTACAACCCGCAATTACATAAGCATCCGAATTGTAAGTTAACATGTGCGCGATTCGAGTATAAATATAACTATTCTAATTATTATTAGGTTTTCCGGATAGCCATTAAATATTTAAAAGTATAGGTTTCTGTATCAGTGTATAAATCACCGACGAAACTGAGCATGTGTTACGTATATTTTTCTATTGCAGACACAATTTTTCGAATTTATTATCTTTCAAATACACCTCATCACAAGCAAAATGATTGCAACAAATTCCATGTTCGGGTAGTAAGGCTTTGGCTTCTTAAAACTTTCAAAGAAATTTCGCAATTTCTAGTCGTCCTGAACCTACACTTGCCGTCTATTCAGGAGAGGTGTGGTTGTTGATTGCGCAACTCTGGCTTTCACCCGCAGGCAAGATTTAGTGTGTATCCATGATATGTCAATTCTCAAGGAAGCTAATATATATATATATATATATATATATATATATACATATACATATATATATATATATATATATATATTTAGTAGAAATGGTAATTAATAAAAACTGAAAAAAGTGCTCAATACTGTTGTAGAGCAAATATGCGTTTTATTAAAAAAAAAAACTATTACCGTATCTTTCTGTTAAGTTACATTATTGTTTCAGCTACCCGGCCGTTTTTTTTGGACGTCTGTAGCTTCCTCAGACTTTTACAGAAATGTTCGTTATGATGGGATGAAAGAGTGAATGATGTAAGGGGAGGGGTGCGAGAAGAGCGGAAAAAAGAGGAAGGGAACAAGGGGGAATGGTGGGAGGGGTTGCTTGGTATGTCGGTAATGTTTTAGTTTTGGAGTTTAAGGAACTTGTGGGGGAGGGTCTGGGAAGTTTATTTCTGGTGTGGCTGAGGGCATAGGGATATATGGAGGAGAAAGGGGAATATGTGGGGGTAGGAGGAGGGGGTACTTTAAAATTCGAGTGTTAATGTTAAAGTCTTTTGCGTCTCGTTGGTGAGATGATTTTTTGACAAGTATGTGTTGACTTGTTGGGTGTTCGCTTAGGTTCGGAGGCGGGGGGCTATGATTCGGTTTATTTATTTGGTTTTTATTTGTTGTTTGGGGGGGTTAGCTAGCGGCCGCGCGCGCGAGCACATGCATGCGCACGTACACACATATATACTTAAAGACACGTTCACATGTACACATACATCTCCGCCCTGGCGTGCAAATATGTGCACATATGTGCGCATGCATGCATAGACATTAACAAAATAAAAAATAAAACGTATATATATATATATATATATAATTATTATCTCTATATAAATAAAATGAACTTATTTTTTCCCCTCCGACTTTGACCTTTATAGGACTGCGCCTGTATACATTGGGTGCAGCCGTATCATTCACAAACTGAATCACGACATCTGCCGTATGTTATAGGCTTATTACATATCCAGTATCTCGCTGATCAGAGTTTCCTATATTCTGTCTGGTGAGAGTCCACTGTAAAAATCGGTTAAATTTAATGGAAGTAGTAAAGTATACTCTCTCTACTAAATTCATCCTTCCACCGCCACTCACTTACACCGTTCCAGACCGTTCACAGGAGACATTTAAAACCGACTACCGGTTAGAATTTATCTAAAAACTGGACTGGACTAACGCTGAAACGAACCACGCTTACTTTGCCATTGGTTAGCATAAAACATAAACACAATTTATAAAGCATTTATTATAATAAAATTAGATTAAAACAGAACACAATCCGTTACCTGGAATTGAATTCACAATTACATTACTTCGATTTCGTTATAACCCGCGTGGTTAGAGTTTTATGAAAACCTGAATTGACATTTACGTGAAACGCACCAAACTTACTTTCACAAACACAACTTCCGTTTTGCTCTTTCCTTTCGTTCTTTTTTTTTTCTTTCTTTCTTTCTTACCTTTCGTTGTCTTTTTCGCTTTTTGGGTGATGGGGTGGGGGTACTTCCCTATGTTTCTCTTTCTTTCCATAAACATAAATACAAACTAAACGCTATACGTTATGTTGAATTGTATTACCGAACACATTACTTCGATTACTCGACTTACATTAACTTCAGACTCGCATTGGTAGGGTTTTCTAAAAATCAGAACTGCGATTTACGGGACGGCATGTTTAACATCGTTACATTTTTACTTTCATTTTCTTTTGTTGTGCTGATGGTAGTGGGGGGACTTCTTTCCTATGTTTTCAGTCTACACGATACTTCACTTTTGTAAAGCTATTTCTTACCAAACTTCCTTTATAATCTTTCCTTTCGGTCTTTCCTTCTTTCTTTCTTTTCTTTCCTTTTTCTGCTCTTTCCCATTGTTAAAACGAAACGAAACAACCTGATATTCCAGGTTTTACTTACACTCTATCACTCTACGACTCTTACTTGTGTATCCAACTCTATTTGTGCCACGTTCCTTTACTTTTTCATCGTACCAATTACCAGACGACATTCAGGTAAATAGAGTTTTATATGCGGCGATATTCACGTACATGTAGTTCCCTTTTTGTTCTTTTTCTTGGGGGCCGGTTTACGTTACTACACGTTAGCCATGGATCGGGCGATCGCTGTCAGACGGTAATACTTTTATATTATGCTATGTTTCCACTAATTTCGCAATTCATACTCAGGGGACGGGTGACTTATTACATCAGTGGTTATTTATTTATTATTTTTTTGCAATTTATTACTTTTTTTTCCTTGGTGGAAGTTTCATTAAACCATTGATACAAAGCCTATCTGAATGTCAGCAGACGACATTCGAATGGGAAGAAACCGACTACGACTACGACTACGACCACAATGCAGACAAACAGGTTTACTTCAAAAACACATCGTCTGCAACGGATCACTTACACAAAATAAAATATACCAAAATAATAAAACAACAACAACAACAACCAATAAACCAAAACAAATACACAGTTACTTAAGAAAAAAAATAATAATAACAATAACACCAGGAGATAATACAAAAACTATATCTGGGTAATTACTTTACCCTACCAAACTACATAAATAAAAACTATAAATTTAAATACTAACATGAAATACACATACTTACATTTTTCAGCGTACGATTCTTGGGGTTATTCAATATTGTTGCATTTTTATTCTTTCCGGTTTGCAGTAGAACCTCTCTTTCTCCACTTTTTATTTCGTTCTTTATTTACTTCCTTTTTTTGGGGGGGACATCTACCAATTATTTTAACACACATTTTCCATTGCGTCATGTACGAAATTTTACTTTGTTGTTTTTTTGCGAACGCCAATATCATTCGGTTTGGCTCTAATTAATTCATGTTTTGTACTAACAAGGTGTTTTTTTTACAATGTCTTAGCACTTCACTTTACTAATTAACTCGGAAATAGACCCAGAAAACTTTATTTTTCACGTATACAATTACTTTTTTCCCCTTTGGCACATTAAGTTTACTCCTTACTCTTTCGAATACAATAGAAAACTCATAGGAAACCTACAAAAAATTTAGGATAAATCGGCTTGCACAACTAAGTCCCTCATTTTTGCCCGCCCAGTTTGGCACAGTTTAAATATTTGGGTCCTTCTGTTTGCCGGGGGGGGGGCGATTATAACTTTCCCAAAACCGGGGTATTGGAAACATCCACAGCAATGTTTTTTTTTCCACAAAAATTGGCCACTACAAGAACTATGATTATTTCCATTTTTGTCCGCAATAAATAACAAATAAATATACATCATTACCGGTTTATTTCGTTTGCAAAATACAGTCCGATGTTTGCATTTACATAAACTTTACTCCCCTCATATATTATCTACATCGATTCATAATGTGGTAGACTCATACATTTCGTTCATTAATGGAAACGTTGAATTTATTTCTTTCGTCGATAGAAGAGGGGGGGCAATAAAAACATAAACTTAATTCTGTCAGTTTTTTCTTTTTCAGTTGAAAAGGCAATCAAATATCAAAAGTCAAACATCAAGACCATAGAGCTCATTAGTTGAGTATATAACAATTTTTCACTTTTTACACAATACAATCTTTTATAAAATATGCCACCAAAAAAGACTTCCCTTAGTCGTAATACAACAGCAGTTGCAACCAGAAAAAGAAGTCGACAATAGGAACATTATGAACAGTCTCAGGAAGACACTTCTGGTACTTCCTTGAACGAAAATGCAAATCAGGACTATCAGTCACATCAAGTTACTTTTGACCCAGACTTATATGAGGCGGACCAGTCACAACCTACGGATATAAACACATATGTGGAACATAGGGTTGCGCAAAACAGACAGGCTATATTAGAAGCAATGCAGAGACACACATTACGCACAACTGCTCCTAAATCATCTTTCTGGTTGCACGAAGGACGTACATATGAGGCTACACGTACTTATCAATTACGCTCAGATGTTCAAATTGGCACATTGAGTAATGGGACACCTTGCAGACAATGCAAAGCAAAGAAATGGAATCGGGAATCACCAGGTATCTGTTTTCTGGTGGAAAAGTTATTCTTCCAGATTTAGGTATACCTCCTGAACCATTACGCTCACTTATTGATAACAATTCAATTAACTCAACACATTTCTTGAACAACATCCGGAGTTACAATAACTGCTTCAGTATGACAAGCTTCGGTGCTGAACAAATACGTGAAGGAGCCTACATGCCGACATTTAAAGTTTGTGGGCAGATTTCTCATAGACTTGGTTCTTTGCTTCCCATTGATACTGGAAATCCACAGTATCTTCAAATATATTTCATGGATGATGATCAGCAAGAAGCTACGACAAGATGTAATTATGCTCCCAAAACAAAGTTTGACATTGTTCTTGATTTGCAAAATATGCTTCACCGAGAAAATAACTTTATCAAACACTTCAAGATGGCTATGGAGCATGCTCCATGTGATGATTTCAAAGTAGTTATACATGCTGATAAAACTCCAAGACAAGAACATAAACGTTGTTTCAATGTTCCAGATGCACCTGAGGTTGCTGTTGTAATAGTCGGTCAAGAATTTCATCAGCGAGATATCATCTTGCATCGCAGAAACCATCAACTACAGCATATTGCTGTAACACATTGGGCATATGATGCTTTACAGTACCCAATCATTTATTGGACAGGTCAAGAAGGTTATAATTTCTTTGTATGGCAGACAAATCCTCGAAATAAAGAGTTAGTAATAGGAAAAAAATATCAGCTAATGCTTTCTACGCATTCCGAATTATGGTCCGTGACGACAGTTTTAATATTCTGATTAAATGTAGGAACCTATTCCAACAATACATAGTTGACATGTATGCTAAAATAGAGCATGAGAGGCTTATCTACATTAAAACTCATCAGAGGGAGCTAAGAGTTGCTGATTACATTCACTTAAGAGATTCTGTAAATATCGTTGGCAACATTGAAAATGTGGGCCGTTTGACCATACTACCAGCAATATTTACTGGGGGACCACGATATATGCATGAACGCACACAAGATGCATTGGTCTATGTGAGAAAACATGGAACTGCTGATTTATTTATAACTTTTACCTGCAATCCCAAATGGCCAGAGATTGTGAATGAACTCTTTCCATATCAACAACCACATGATCGGCATGACCTCATAGCAAGAGTTTTTCATCTAAAGCTACGTGTCCTTATGGATTTACTTACAAAAGGAAACATTTTCAGAGTGGTTGTAGCATATATGTACACTGTTGAGTGGTAGAAAAGAGGATTGCCACATGCTCATTGTCTGGTTTGGCTTCAGCAAAAATTGAGATCCTCTGACATAGACTCTGTTATCAGTGCAGAAATTCCTGATCCTGTAACAGATCCAGTTTTACATGATATCATTAGACACAACATGATTCATGGACCATGTGGAACATTAAACAGCTCTGCACCATGTCTCAAAGAAGGAAAATGCTCTAAGAGATATCCAAAGAAATTTTTAAATGAAACTCGGTCAGATCAAAATGGTTACCCATTATATCGACGATTGCCTACTGATGCTGGAGGCTTTGAAACAACAGTTACCCTCCCTGGGAATGCAACGTTTCATGTAGACAACCGATGGGTTGTACCATACAATAAACCCCTTTGTAAGATTTTTAATGCACATATCAATGTCGAATATTGTAATAGTGTAAAATCAATTAAGTACATTTGTAAATATGTAAATAAAGGCAGTAATCAAGCTGTCTTCACATTGGAAAATAATGCTCATGATGAAGTTAAGAGATATGAAACCGGCCGTTATATTTCCACTAATGAAGCCATTTGGAGAATGCTTAACTTCCACATACATGCACATCATCCCACAGTTATTCACCTCGCAGTGCAGCTAGAAAATGGACAGCGGGTTTACTTCACTGAAAATAACGCAGCTGATAGAGTTGCACATCCACCTCCAACTACTTTAACAGCGTTTTTCAATTTGTGTAAAACAGACGCTTTCGCACGTACACTTCTGTATGCTGAAATTCCCGCTTATTATACATGGGACACTCATAATAAAATATTCAAGCGACGCTTACAGGGTAGGTCAGTTCAAGGCTACCCGTGTGTTAAAAAAACTGAAGTTTTGGGCAGGGTATACACTGTGCATCCAAATCATTTTGAATGCTTCTGTTTGAGACTGCTTTTACATCATGTTAGAGGTCCACAGAACTTTAATGATCTAAAAAATATTAATGGTCAAATTATGAATACATTCAGAGATACATGTGCTGCACATGGACTGCTTGATGATGATAACCACTGGGATGCTACATTACAGGAAGCATCTACATCTGCCTTGGCACATAATTTGAGACATTTGTTTGCTATCATGTTAACTACCTGTGCAGTATCTTATCCAACACGACTTTGGCATACACACAAAGAAGCATTAAGTGAAGATTTCCTTAGGGAACGCAATCAACATCCTGGGGCTGGTATAACTTTTACAGACAAAATCTTCAATACTGCTCTGGTTCATATTGAAGATATTACATATAAGATGAATGGTAAAACACTGACAGATTTGGGTCTTACCTCACCTGATAGATCTAATACACATCCTATTTTTACTGCTTGGACACGTGAAATTAGCTATCAACCACATGAGCAAGCATCAATTGTTCGGGACGGTATTGAAAAACTAAATAGTGAGCAAATTCATGTTTTTCGAACTGTAGTTAATACTGTTGAAGATCAGCAAGGTGGCCTTATATTCCTTGATGCACCAGGAGGAACAGGAAAGGCATTTGTTACCAAGTTAATTCTTGCAAAAGTAAGGTCAGAAGGAAAAATAGCTGTAGCTGTGGAATCATCAGGTATTGCAGCAACCCTTCTTCCTGGTGGTAGAACAGCTCACTCCACATTCAAATTGCCATTATCATTGATAAAAGATTCTATTCCAATTTGCCATATAGAACGAGGATCAGATTCAGCTAAAATTTTACAGAATTGTTTCTTGATCATATGGGATGAATGTACAATGGCACATAAAAAAGCATTTGAAGCTCTAGATAAAACATTGCGTGATCTCAAGTCACGTGATGTTGTCATGGGTGGCATCACACTTTTATTATCTGGTGACTTCCGACAAACGCTTCCTATTGTTCCACGTAAGAAAAAAAATGAAAGGAAAAATTCAAGATGGCGCCGACTCTCTCTTTAACACGGTAAGATATCCTCAACACGGCACAAGAAGCAACAGCCACACGATTCCCCAGCCAACTCAATCGTCACTCCCCCACGTCTTTCCCCTCACCCGCTTTTATCGTCGTTCTAGGCCGGCTAAATTTGCATATTCCGAGAATTCGTGTGACTTTGCGAGACATCATACTTTACAAAAGACGGCGGTCGCCATCTTGGTCCCTCTTTTCTATTTTTGGTCGGTAACGCTGAGCTAGTCTCGAGGTAAGTCTTTTTCCCCTCATCCGTCTCTCCCACGTACCCACACAACACGCAAACACGCGGGCGCTTATCTTCTGGATGCACGTTACACTCCCCCCTGATCTGATGATCACATAGAGAGTACTGGGGGGGGGTGGCCTTTTAGTGCGTGTGCTTCTGCGAAGAGGTACATTCACTGTTTCAGATTCGGGCTCTGGATCTGGTTCCGCCTCATCAGATGAAATATCGCTATCAGTCTCTGGAAGGGGCTCACTGAATCCGTGCATCGGCAGCTCATCGCTAGACGCTTCACTGCTTTCTTCTGTAGTTGTATGACGCACCTCGATAGCTGGGCGAAGATCTCGCACATGTCGTGGGGTTCCATCGACCAAAACAGACTGCTGGCTAATCACTCCAGATATGTGTCCTCGCTTAAACTTGTCGGTGCACCGATTTCCTGGAGGCCGCACCCACACTGGATCTCCCACTTCATATCTGTTATATGTTCCCTTGTCGGTTGGCTGCGTAGTGTTGATTCCCTTCACTCCGACTTGGTACGTGTAAATAGCATTCGCAGGTGCGGTTGAAGGGGACGTCCCGTCCTTTGGCGTAATGTTGTACCAATATGTTACTTCCGCAATAGTACATCGCTTCCTGGCAGCAATTCTCTTGATGCTGCGATGGCTTCTTTCAGCAATGCCATTTCCTGATGGCACATGCGCACATCGCAACCGTAGACGGACGCCCCACTCATCTAACAACTGCCGGACTTGCTGGCTACAAAACGCTGCATCATTGTCAGTCAGGAGCTCTTCCGGCGCACCTCGCTCAAAAAAAATGGATGATAGGTGGCGAACAACATTTGCTGAATCCTGTCTGGTCATCTGCCGCCACACCGCAAATCTCGTAGGCCCGCAATCAATGAGAGTTAGAAAGGGCTTGCCACTGTAATGGGTAATATCCATGGCCAGCCGCTGCCACACACTCTCAACTTCCAAGCGACCCTTCTGCCATCGCTCTGGTGCAGGATCAATAGACTGGCAAGCCTCACAATTTCTGACGATCTGTCTGACATCCATCTTGGTCACTGCTGGGTATGCACGCCTCACAAAATAAAGGGTCCTCTTGATACCCAGATGTCCGCTCTGTGCATGAATTTTTTGTATTTGACATGGGTCGATTGCAACTGCACAAGATCGAGCAGTAATCTCCATTCCCATCTTCGCGGCTTCATACCATTTGTGAGGTACACGAGTCAGTTGGTCAGCACGATTACAATGTGATGGCACCAGAGTGACGCTCAGTGATAGCCCATACTCAGATACCAGGTTTTTTAGCGTGTCTAGCCTTCTCCGTATTAACATTTCGCTTGCTGCCTTGGTACGGATTCGTGTCCGTCCTGAAAGTGTGTCTGACACCCAGTGGTAGACACAGAGAGAATCTGTGTACAAGGTCAACTTCTTAGACTGCCACTGCAGGGCCAGATTTACCCTCTTTACAACAGCGTCCAGCTCTGCCAGGTTGATATGCTGAGAATCTGTTACGGGCCGCAGCCAACACGCATCCTCGAACACGTTTCCTCCTTGCTCCAACGATACTCCCAACGCCAAAGAACTGGCATCAACCCACACACCTACGTTGTCTCCGTTAACACACCACCGCCCACAGGCAGGGTCCTTCTTGTTCACTCTCTCCAGTGTCTCTTTAATCATCAGAGTTAGTAGGACATCATCGGATATGTCATCCCAACCCGTGGTTGTTAAATTTGCTCTGCGTTTAATCACACCAACAGCTGCGCGGAGCCAGCCACAGACCGGTAAGTGACCAACAAGTTTTCCACACCAAGAAAAAACGGTCCGCCTTGTAACGAGGTTGGGGATGCTTGGAATTTCACTGCCACGCCTCCATTGTAGGGTGCCATCCTCTTCATAAACATCCAATCCCAATACACGTGCTCCTTCCCTTAAACGTTCGAGATTCTTGCATTCCAGACCAAACTGAGCCAACTTTTCTTTGACACACGACGCAGACTGTACATCTTCATTGACGTATACGTCATCAATGTAAGCTGACGTTGAGTCCCTCATGGGCTTTTCTTGGGACAATACTGTGTTGACAATAGTCTTCATGATCTGTGGTGCCACATTTAGGCCGAAGCCAAGGCGTGTAAGGCAGTACCTCTGCCCCTGGAACCAAACTGTCTGGAACGGCCACAACGTCTCATCAACTCGCACCTGTAAATAGGCTTTTCGTAAATCCAATATTGAGACATTAGTGCCTTTCTGACGCCATTCCCTCAACTTACTGGCGCATACGTCAGCATCGGCAGTGTAGGCTTCAATATGCTTGTTAAGCTCCCTATAGTCCAGCACGGGCCGTACTTTCGACTTGTTATGCTGGACTACTGCCATCAAGGGTATTAGACCCTTCGGAGGCCCAAGCTTGTCCTCAGGGTAGGGGATTAACCAGCCATCTTGGATCCACGCCTTTAGTTCCCTTTCGTATTCTGCTCGGGCCTCACTGGGTATAGGGTACTCTGCAACCCCATTCTTGAGTTTAGTCGGTGCCATTCCCTCGGTCCACTTCCAAGATGCAATCCAGGCCCTCTTGCGCGAGTCGTAGTCCACTGTAAAATCCGGCCGATCGATATGGAGCGCTGCACACACTGGGGCCTCTAAGAATCGCACCTTTCCATCCCGATGAATTGCGACTCCCCCCAGCGCCTTGATGGCATCGTATCCGAGCAACAGGTCAAACCCCAGGAGATTTCCTTGGGTCACGAGCACATTGATCTTAGTGGCTGCACCGGTGTCCGTGTAGATCTTGACAGTTCCAGCTCCACAGCATGTCTGGGTCTCGCCTCCTATCGTGGTGACTTTGATCTTCCTCTTAGTCCAACTTGGACACAGCCTGGTGCTCACTATAGTATGCGAACAGCCTGAGTCGAGAAGTGCTGAGCAGGGTATCCTGTTTACGTAGACGGTTATTACTGGTTGCGCCTTGTTCAAATTTTGCTCGGGGAGCAGGGCGGCGCTGACGTCCTCTCCCCTGATACGTTTCCCGCACAGTTTTGGGCTAGATGCCCCAAACCGCCACACTTAAAACAGCGCACACGCCCCCTGTTGGTGCAATTCCTTGCAAAATGTCCGCGTCGGCCGCAGCGAAAACATTTCCCATTGCTTGCAGGGTTCTGATTCGGAATCTCCCGAGTGCCAATCTGGCCTGTCTGTGTCGCCATCACAACTGGTTCCCCCAGGTCCTCCTCATCTTTGATGATGGCTCGAGCACGTTCCATCAAGTGTTCCATGGTCGTTGTTGAAACGCTGGTTGAGGCTCTCAGTAGCTGCTTCACCCGAGTGGGAAGGCCCGCCACAAACGCGTACGCAAGCGTCCGCTCCGACACCCCTCCACCGAACAGAACTGCGAGTTTCTTTAACTCAGCGAAGAAAACGTCCACGCTTTCCTCCGGTAGAAGTTTTCGGGAAGCAAATTTTTCATAAGCCGTACAAGGATCCATGGCAAATGCCTTGTACAGCGCAGCTTTAATTGCGGTGACATCTCCCTTTTCGGCAGCACTGAGTTGCTGATATACACTCAAGGCACCCCCAGCCAATCTCAGGGGAATTACAGTGTGTACCCTTTTCACCTCACAAAGGTCGCACGTCAGCTCGACCCTTTCAACCCAGTCGACGATGGACGTGGTCCCGTCAAACTCGGGTATGAGCTTTAAGTCAAATTTCGACTCGGTCATAGTCCTAGAGGCCAAATGGCCGGAATAGCTTGTAAGAAAAAAAATGAAAGGAAAAATTCAAGATGGCGCCGACTCTCTCTTTAACACGGTAAGATATCCTCAACACGGCACAAGAAGCAACAGCCACACGATTCCCCAGCCAACTCAATCGTCACTCCCCCACGTCTTTCCCCTCACCCGCTTTTATCGTCGTTCTAGGCCGGCTAAATTTGCATATTCCGAGAATTCGTGTGACTTTGCGAGACATCATACTTTACAAAAGACGGCGGTCGCCATCTTGGTCCCTCTTTTCTATTTTTGGTCGGTAACGCTGAGCTGGTCTCGAGGTAAGTCTTTTTCCCCTCATCCGTCTCTCCCACGTACCCACACAACACGCAAACACGCAGGCGCTTATCTCCTGGATGCACGTTACACTTACCTCACCTGATAGATCTAATACACATCCTATTTTTACTGCTTGGACACGTGAAATTAGCTATCAACTACATGAGCAAGCATCAATTGTTCGGGACGGTATTGCAAAACTAAATAGTGAGCAAATTCATGTTTTTCGAACTGTAGTTAATACTGTTGAAGATCAGCAAGGTGGCCTTATATTCCTTGATGCACCAGGAGGAACAGGAAAGACATTTGTTACCAAGTTAATTCTTGCAAAAGTAAGGTCAGAAGGAAAAATAGCTGTAGCTGTGGCATCATCAGGTATTGCAGCAACCCTTCTTCCTGGTGGTAGAACAGCTCACTCCACATTCAAATTGCCATTATCATTGATAAAAGATTCTATTCCAATTTGCCATATAGAACGAGGATCAGATTCAGCTAAAATTTTACAGAATTGTTTCTTGATCATATGGGATGAATGTACAATGGCACATAAAAAAGCATTTGAAGCTCTAGATAAAACATTGCGTGATCTCAAGTCACGTGATGTTGTCATGGGTGGCATCACACTTTTATTATCTGGTGACTTCCGACAAACGCTTCCTATTGTTCCACGTGGAAGTCCTGCTGATGAGCTCGATGCTTCCATTAAATTGTCATATTTGTGGAAGTACATCAAGACTGTAACCTTATCTACAAACATGCGTGTCCATCTTAATAGTGAACCATTGGCTGATAAATTTGCTTCCATACTTCTACAAATTGGAGATCGCAAAATTCCAACAGACAAACATGGTAAAATTGTAATTACTTCAAGTATTGGATCAATCGTTTCCTCACTCGCAGAACTTTGTAACAAAGTTTACCCAAATATAGCTGCAAATTATACTAATCCTCAATGGCTAACAGAAAGAGCAATTTTAGCTCCAAAAAATGATATGGTACACATCATCAATGACCAACTGCTTGATGAAATTCCAGGTGAGGAACAAATTTACACTTCTCTAGATTCTACTGTAGATAATGACCATGCTGTACGGTACCCTACAGAATTTTTAAATTCCTTGCAATTACCTGGTATGCCACCACACAAATTAAAACTGAAATCTGGATGTCCAATTGTGTTACTCAGAAACCTTGATGCTCCACGACTATGCAATGGAACAAGATTATGTGTAACACGAATGCAACCTCATGTGATAGAAGCAGTCATATTGACTGATGTAGCTACAGGCGAATTGACATTTCTTCCTAGAATACCAATTATTCCATCAGATTCAACAATTCCATTTAAAAGGCTTCAGTTCCCAATAAAATTATGTTTTGCCATGACAATAAATAAGTCGCAAGGACAAACCTTGGCAGTGGTTGGTCTGAACTTAGCTTCTTCTTGCTTTAGTCACAAACAGTTTTATGTAGGATGTTCACGGGTAGGTTCCCCACACAATCTATATATATTAGCACCAGAGGGTAGAACATCGAACATTGTGTATCCAAGAGCTTTATACAAATAGGAAAGCCAATTCTCCCTTCTATTATTATTTATAGTTATTTTTTGCTGTGAATTATCAGCATTGCAGTCTCATAAGTATTGTCCACACTCCACCCATATTCCTGTCAGGTCAATGTTTTAAAACTCTGATAGGAAATTCTTATGGGAAGTTTCTAATCTTTTTCATTATAGAATGTGTACCTTTTTCTATTCAAAATTTAATTTAATACAACCGTTCACTTCTTTCATGTTAAGTTACTTAAAATCTAATTGCAGTGCTCCGTGGCATAGTGGTTAGCATGCCGGACAATTCACATTATATTTTCACATTCGCGCTGACCTACCGTAGTTTTTTTTTTCATAAACACCTAAAATGGATTGTCTTGGTGGCCGAGTTGTTAACATTGCATGTTTTTTTTTTCACACTTAATTTTCCAACTTCGCCCCAATACTCCGGGTTTGATCCTTCCTACTTACCTAACATCACTTTTTTTTTAAAACAATCCCCACCCCGGAAACAAACACCCGGGCAACGATTTTTTTTATTCTTTTGTTTTGATTCACCCAAAACCGCACACACCTCGAAACATCCGAGCAACGCCGGGTACCCCTGCTAGTTATTAATATTTTTTATATAAAATTTTTATATGTAAAAATATGATAATGTTCATATATCAATAAATCAAAGTCAATATTAATTGACTCAATTAAACTTCATGATTATTAGTTTTCATAATTGAGTCGAGCATAGTATAATATTTTTAAAAATATCAACACAACAAAATCTAAAATAGGAAAATGATATATATTTCCTTATATGTGATAGTTGTTTTATAATCATTAAGCATTATATATTTTTTAAATTACAAAAATAGCTACTCTTCAGATACCAAAATATATTTTTCGAATATATATGAATATATTCATGCGCCATATGTTAAAGGAACGAGCAGTTTGTACTCACCTCGTTCATCCTCATTCTATTTTTTTATTTCTTTATTTTTTCAATTCCCTCCGAATTGAATAAGTATCTCACTTTCGTATTTTCTTATTTTATATGATATTTTTACAATTTTCTATTTTCATATTTATTTAAGCTTTTTCTCTGTTCTAATTTTCTAATTATTTTTCGTTTCTGACTTATTGATTTACCCTCCAAATACTAAACTATATCTAGCAGATTTTAGTCTCTATTTGTATGTCAGGTTATTTATTTCTCAATTTGCCTTAGTTTTGTATAAATTTTTATTTACATTTTACGATATATTTGTTTTTCTTTTCCCTTTTACCTGCTTTTTTTTTTTTAAAGAAAAACTATAAGTAAAAATGTTTATTTCACCTCATGCTGGTACTGTTATTAATTTGAATGTAAAATCTATAATTTTAACTTTTATGTATTCGATCTATCCTTTGATATTTTTATCTAGCTAGTGTGTCTTTATAGTAATCCTTATTTTCATCGAATACATTTTCATTTTATCGTTGAAGTCAGGTTTATGATGTTACTGTTGATCAAGTGGTCGATATCGTTCCACTTTATCTCGAACATTCATTTTTTCGCATATTCATAATGCTAATAAATTTATGTTATAAAATCTTCTCCTGTTTCCTCTTTATAATCTTTATTTAGTTCAATAAAAATGAGTTTATTATTAGGCATTAAACATATAAAGTATAAACTTTGAAATTTATAATAAACTCATTTTAATAAAAATTATGAAAAGACAACAGAAGATTTTCACCACATAAGTTCATTACATACATTAAGAATATGTGAAAAATGAATATATAAGATGAAGTACAGAGAGATACACCATTTAACGAACGGGTTTTATCGAAAGATCACAAACATGAATTCAACAATAAACTCAGCATTAATTGCATCATGTGTTTCTGATTTAGGTAATATTAGTAAAAAAAATATTGGACAGTATTATACGCGCTTTAAAATCTAAAATCCGAAATATACTTTGAATTTCTTCTGGTGAGATTATAGATTGGTTCCAGAATACACCTAAATACATAAACAGTAAATTCATTATGTTTGATATTGGCATATTAATCATCTATAACTTTTGAACTCTTTGAAAAAGCAATAAAATTAGCACAAAATAGAAACATATAACAAGATTAGAAATAAAGAAAATGATAAAACTAGCAAGAAAAAAACGTAATAAGGTACGATAATGTATTAAGTACAAGACGGATAGAGAAACGGACTTTGATGTTACGATGGGTACCCGACTCTGCAATATAACGGACTTAGAGGTCTGTACAAACTAAAAGAGATGACTAAAAATACCGGGCTTAAATGGAGGGCTATAGAGATGATGCATTATTTTTTGGTAATTTAAGCGATTGTTTGGTGAGGAGGGCGGCTTGTCTCCTTGAAAGATTAAAAACAAGACCTTCCAAAGGGCGAATGAACCCTTTTTCCGGGTCAACGGCCAACTAGCACCATGTATATCTGTGTGTATGTATATATGTGTTGGGGTGGGGAGGGCTCCCGTAAGCCATGTAGAAGACAACCTTTCTAGGAGAAGCAAATCTCTGATTTAAAAAACCATAAAGCGGGAGACCAGTACCCGCATAAAGCTTGTCCGTAGTTTAATTGGTTGCTGGTTATCTTGCTCTTGTTGCCGGATCTCAACATTTTGAACCGTGAGTGTAACCTCACCTTTGCGTAGAAACTCCCTCAGGTATTTGGGCTCATAAACTTTAAGTGTCTGAGGGAGTGGCACTCGTCTGACAAGACGTTGCAATCATCATATATAGATGTGTGTGTGTGAGTGTGTGCGTGTGTGCAGATAGAGTTCTTGAGAGATAAACAGATAAACGGACAACTAATATTTGAGCCTTCTGAAGATGACTTACAATTATAAATCATCTTGTCGACATTTAATGAAACTGAAGTAGGCTTTCTGATCATGAATGAGAAAACGCGACAAACCGTATTCTAATAAGCTATGTCAATCCTGCAAGCGATGGTTTAATTAATCATTTCATCGCCCACTCAAAAAACATCTTCAAATCACTGAATACTGCAATCTAGTCATAACGTTCTAGTTGTAATTTCCTTTCCCATAGTCTGAAGTGCGTTACAGTGCCCAGTTCAGATGAATCTTCGAATCAAACACTGCAGACCAGTGTTTGAAGGCCGAATCTAAAGTCTACGCGAAGAGGAACATTAACATTTTCCCGTCATAATAAATTGTCCACTAATTATCTACTTCGACCTAGATTGCCCGTCATTTCTATTTAGAAAGTTCCGATTAGTCCATCTGACTGAACTTCGCCTTCTTTTATCTCAGTTAGAAATTATGATTAAAAATATAACTTACTAGTCGATATACTCGTCCCAAGGCAGATCCCTTATAATAAATCACATTTACAATCTCGCTTTTATATTACGTCTGTAAGTTCTCAAATAATAAGGACACCTTTTCTGGGACGTACACTAAATTTCATTATGAGAACAGATACATAAATAATTAATACATAGTATTAATAATCATACGTAGTATTAATAATAATACATAATATTAATAATAATACATAATATTAATAATAATACATAATATTAATAATAATACATAATATTTATAATAATACATAATATTAATAAAAATACATAGTATTAATAAAAATACATAGTATTAATAATCATACGTAGTATTAATCATAATACATAATATTAATAATAATACATAATATTAATAATAATACATAATATATATAATAATACATTATATTAATAATAATACATAATATAAATAAAAATATATGATATTAATTAAAATACATAATATTAATAAAATACATCATATTAAAAAAATACATGATATTAATAATAATGCATAATATTAATAAAAATACATAATATTAATAATAATACATAATATAAATAAAAATACATGATATTTATAAAAATACATGATATTAATTAAAATACATAATATTAAAAAATACATTATATTAATAAAATACATAATATTAAAAAATACATGATATTAATAAAATACATAATATTAAAAAATACATTATATTAATAATAATGCATAATATTAATAAAAATACATAGTAATAACAAAAATAAACACAATAAATAATAATACCTAATATTAAAAAATACATAATATTAATAATAATCCATAATATTAATAATAATACATAATATTAATAATAATCCATAATATTAATAATAATACATAATATTAATAATAATACATAATATTAATAATAATACATAATATTAATAAAAATACATAGTATTAATAAAATACATAATATTAAGAATAATACATAATATTAATAATAATTCAAAATATTTATAATAATACATAATATTAATAAAAATACATAATATTAATAATAATACATAATATGATTAAAAATAAATAATATTAATAATAATACATAATATTAATAATAATACATAATATTAATAATAATACATAATATTAATGAAAATACATAGTATTATAAAATCCATAATTATTAAAATAATACATAATATTAAAAATAATACATAATATTAATAAAAATACATAATATTAATAATATACAAAATATTAATAATAATACAAAATATTAATTAAATACATAATATTAATAAAAATACATAATATCAATAATAATACATAATATTTATATAAATACATAATATTAATAAAATATATAATATTAATAAAATGCATAATATTAATAAAAATACATAATATTAATAAAATACATGATATTTATAAAAATTAATCACATTACATAATATTAAAACATACATAATATTTAGAAAAATATATGATATTCATAATAATACATACTATTAATAAAAATACATAATATTAATAATAATATATAATATTAATGAAATACATAATATTAATAAAAATACATAATATTAATAATACACAATATTTATAAAAATATATAATATTAATAATAATACATAATATTAATAATACATAATATTTATAAAAATATATAATATTAATAATACATAATATTTATAAAAATATATAATATTAATAATAATACATAATATTAATAATAATACATAATATTAATAAAATATATAATATTAATAATACATAATATTTATAAAAATACATAATATTAATAATAATACGTAATATTAATAAAAATACATAATATTTATAATAATACATAATTTTTATAATAATACATAATATTAATAAAATATATAATATAAATAAAAATGCATAATATTAGTAATAATACATAATATTTATGAAAATATATAATATTAATAATAATAAATAATATAAATAATAATACATAATATTAATAATAATACATAATATTAATAAAAATATATAATATTTATAATACATAATATGTATAAAAATATATAATATTAATAATAATACGTAATATTAATAAAATACATAATATTTATAATACATAATATTGATAATACACAATATTAATAATAATACATAATATTCATAAAAATACATAATATTTATAATAATACATTATATTAATAATAATTCATAATATTAATAATAATACATAATATTAATAATAATACATAATATTAATAATAATACATAATAATTATAAAAATACATAATATTAATAATAATACATAATATTAATAAAAATACATAATATTTATAACAATACATTATATTAATAATAATTCATATAAATAATAATACATAATATTAATAATAATACATAATATTAATAAAAATACATAATATTAATAATAATACCTAATATTAATAAAAATACATAATATTAATAATAATACATAATATTAATAATAATACATAATATTAATAATAATACATAATATTAATGAAAATACATAGTATTATAAAATCCATAATTATTAAAATAATACATAATATTAAAAATAATACATAATATTAATAAAAATACATAATATTAATAATATACATAATATTAATAATAATACAAAATATTAATTAAATACATAATATTAATAAAAATACATAATATCAATAATAATACATAATATTTATATAAATACATAATATTAATAAAATATATAATATTAATAAAATGCATAATATTAATAAAAATACATAATATTAATAAAATACATGATATTTATAAAAATATATAAAAATTAATCACATTACATAATATTAAAACATCCATAATATTTAGAAAAATATATGATATTCATAATAATACATACTATTAATAAAAATACATAATATTAATAATAATATATAATATTAATGAAATACATAATATTAATAAAAATACATAATATTAATAATACACAATATTTATAAAAATATATAATATTAATAATAATACATAATATTAATAATACATAATATTTATAAAAATATATAATATTAATAATACATAATATTTATAAAAATACATAATATTAATAATAATACATAATATTAATAAAATATATAATATTAATAATACATAATATTTATAAAAATACATAATATTAATAATAATACGTAATATTAATAAAAATACATAATATTAATAATAATACATAATTTTTATAATAATACATAATATTAATAAAATATATAATATAAATAAAAATACATAATATTAGTAATAATACATAATATTTATGAAAATATATAATATTAATAATAATAAATAATATAAATAATAATACATAATATTAATAATAATACATAATATTAATAAAAATATATAATATTTATAATACATAATATGTATAAAAATATATAATATTAATAATAATACGTAATATTGATAAAATACATAATATTTATAGTACATAATATTGATAATACACAATATTAATAATAATACATAATATTCATAAAAATACATAATATTTATAATAATACATTATATTAATAATAATTCATAATATTAATAATAATACATAATATTAATAATAATACATAATATTAATAATAATACATAATAATTATAAAAATACATAATATTAATAATAATACATAATATTAATAAAAATACATAATATTTATAACAATACATTATATTAATAATAATTCTTATGAATAATAATACATAATATTAATAATAATACATAATATTAATAAAAATACATAATATTAATAATAATACCTAATATTAATAAAAATACATAATATTAATAATAATACATAATATTAATAATAATACATAATATTAATAATAATACATATTAATAAAAATACATAATATTAATAATAATTCATAATATTAATAATAATACATAATATTAATAATAATACATAATATTACTAATAATACATAATATTAATAATAATACATAATATTAATAATAATTCATAATATTAATAATAATACATAATATTAATAAAAATAAATAATAATTATAATAATACATAATATTAATAATAATACATAATATTTATAATAATACATAATATTAATAATAATACATAATATTAATAATAATACATAATATTAATAATAATACATAATATTAATAATAATACATAATATTAATAAAAATACATAATATTAATAATAATATATAATATTAATAAAAATAAATAATATTAATGAAAATACATAATATTTCTAATAATACATAATATTTATAAAAATATATAATATTAATAATACATACATACTATTAATAAAAATACATAATATTTATAATAATACATAATATTAATAATAATATATAATATTAATAAAAATAAATAATATTAATTAAAATACATAATATTTATAATAATATATAATATCAATAAAAATAAATAATATTAATAAAAATACATAATATTTATAATAATATATAATATTAATAAAAATAAATAATATTAATGAAAATACATAATATTAATAATAATATATAATATTAATAAAAATAAATAATATTAATGAAAATACATAATATTTATAAAAATACATAATATTAATGAAAATACATAATATTTATAATAATACATAATATTTATAATAATACAAAATATTAATAAAAATAAATAGTATGTATGTAAGTTTGTTTTCTACTTATAAAATTCTTAATAAATAAAGCAGTAAATCATATTTAACTCCTCAATATGCAAATACAATTTTTTCTTGTAATCTTTACTTGATTTTGCTGGATTTCTAGACCAGAATTCGTCTAGTACGATGGAGCATCCATTTTTGTGTTGTAACTTACAATAGCAGCAGCCGTAGTAGTACTAGCAATAGTAGTAGCAGAAGTAGTAGTACTAGCAATAATAGTAGCTTCTTTCAGTCTCGAAAAAAATATGGCAATCCATTGTAAGTGTGACTGCGCGTGAAATTTTTTTGTGGCAAATTTTGCGCAATCTCCAACCACACCTTTCCTGAGTCGGCATTGTTAAATACCAGTGGCAAGTTGAAATTCAGGACGACTGGAAACAATGCCAAGATAAGCGGGATCACATATAGCGTTTAGAATTCTTAAATGGTAACCCATCTGGTACTAGCCAGACTCAACGTTGCTTAACTTCGGTATCAGCCGAGAACCAATCAATAAACGTGATTATGTCGTATAGTGCCGCGCAAAGAACAGATTCACCATTCCTTGAAAGGGATCTTCTTTGAATTCGAAGGTTATATAAAATGAATCGTTAGAGTCTTCTTAAAAGGTTAATTGGCGTTCAATCACTCTCCATTAATATGCAAAGAAACGAGACGTCTAAACTTTAATATGCAAATAAATCACATATCTAATCTTTAATATGCAATAATAAAAGAAACATACATACGCACCTCATATAAGACAAAGAATAATATGAAAAACGAATTAATGTTTATAATATTATATACTAGCATGGGTGCCCGGCGTTGTCCGGGTGTTTGTAGGTGTGTGTTGAGCAAAAAGTTGTAGTAAGCAGGCAGGCAGATCGGCTGGAACCTGTGACGCGAAGGCGGCAAAATAGTGGAGGTGTGTGTAAGGGTGCTGGTTGAGAAAAAGAAAGAAAAAAGGAAAATTGCGAGCGCAAAAAATAAAAAAATAGTGGTAGTAGGCAGCCAGGCTCGAACCCGTATGGCGAAGGAGGAAAAGGACGTTAAAAAAACGTGACGTGTTAGCTGTTGCACTCATCCCTGAACCGAAAGTGACATCGTTTTAATTTAAGGCTAGGCAATCGAAAAGAGGGAATGACTTTTTAAAATACCGGCGAAAAAAAGCGACCACTCTCTGTAGAAAAGTGCCCAGTTTAGGGCGAAGAAATTAATATTTTTAGCAAATCTTTCGATATTTGTCGTCCGAAGAGTCGATCATCAAGACGATATAAACATCGAAAAAATCAGTCGCCTCTGTCGAAAGTTTTAGCCGAAATACAGACATACATACATGCATACACACAACAGACAGGTGAGATTTATGCAATAGATTATATTATATTATATTATATTATAGGACTAAAGTATTGGGGGTTTTGAAATGTTTACTTATATGCAAACCAATATAAGAGAATAGCAAAATAGTCAGGTTGGCGTTGCCAATGGTTATATAGCTGATGACATTTTCCAATTTCACATCTTGTCAGTAGTATAACCTCACTTAAATCAGAGGTGTTGTCCGCCTAAGTGTATTCTCTCATCACCACAGCATGACTGCATATGTAGGTAGTTTTAACTTCTAATGAACATTTCGAGTCGCTCTACTTACTTTTCCCATTTTAACGTTATTTTTACACACTTGCATGTAATTTTGCCACATTGGTAACGTTAACGTGGTTTCTGCAATAGATATCTGATTCAGCACTATGGAAACGAATGTCAACACCAGAATAAAAAAAAAAAAAAGAATATATGTATTGAAAATCACTTGAGCTCCTTTTCCCTGGAAATACCGACAAAGTCCTGCAGGCAATGTTTGTAGAACTAGATTGCATCCGCTTCAGGTGTGTTGCGATTTTCCCACATTTTCCGATCTTGGCCCACATTTTCCTACAATAAATATCGCCGGTGAAGATCGCCGCATAACATGTAACTATATGGGACTCGAATCTTAGCACAGGTATTGCTGGCGTGTTATCACCGAAATAATGCATTAGTGATGTCAGGGATAATATAAGCTCGTTTAGGAATTTGACAGCCATTATAGACGGCCATTTTTTTTGTATACTTTTTTCCAAAATTATCTATTCAGAAAACCGTAATGGCACTTTATCGGAAGCGGCTGCTATTTGGGATCATGTCGAATTAAGAGTTGTGGGGAATTGAGTATATATATATATATATATATATATATATATATATATATATATATATATATATATATATATATGTATATATATATATATATATATATATATATATATATATGTAGCTTAGAGAGTTAGGAGAATAGAGTAAATTCAATTCTATAAGAAGAGACTTATTGGATTTTATATAGGGAACTATATATATATATATATATATATATATATATATATATATATATATATATATATATATAATGATTCTTTGAGAGGTACAAACTTTATATAACGCATAATCATGAAGGGAAGACTTAAAATCATGATTAAAAACGTATAAAATAAAGTCAACGTTTAAAATAAAGTCAACGTTTAAAATAAAGTCAACGTTTAAAATAAAGTCAACGTTTAAAATAAAGTTAACGTTTAAAATAAAGTCAACGTTTAAAATAAAGTCAACGTTTAAAATAAAGCCAACGTTTAGAATAAAGTTAACGTTTAAAATAAAGCCAACGTTTAGAATAAAGTTTACGTTTAAAATAAAGTTAACGTTTAAAATAAAGTCAACGTTTAAAATAAAGTTAACATTTAAAATAAAGTCAACGTTTAAAATAAAGTCAACGTTTAAAATAAAGCCAACGTTTAGAATAAAGTCAACGTTTAAAATAAAGTTAACGTTTAAAATAAAGTCAACGTTTAAAATAAAGTCAACGTTTAAAATAAAGTCAGCGTTTAAAATAAAGTCAACGTTTAAAATAAAGTTAACGTTTAAAATAAAGTCAACGTTTAAAATAAAGTCAACGTTTAAAATAAAGTCAACGTTTAAAATAAAGTTAACGTTTAAAATAAAGTCAACGTTTAAAATAAAGTCAACGTTTAAAATAAAGTTAACGTTTAAAATAAAGTCAGCGTTTAAAATAAAGTCAACGTTTAAAATAAAGTCAACGTTTAAAATAAAGTCAACGTTTAAAATAAAGTCAACGTTTAAAATAAAGTCAGCGTTTAAAATAAAGTCAACGTTTAAAATAAAGTTAACGTTTAAAATAAAGTCAACGTTTAAAATAAAGTCAACGTTTAAAATAAAGTCAACGTTTAAAATAAAGTTAACGTTTAAAATAAAGTTAACGTTTAAAATAAAGTCAACGTTTAAAATAAAGCCAACGTTTAGAATAAAGTCAACGTTTAAAATAAAGTTAACGTTTAAAATAAAGTCAACGTTTAAAATAAAGTCAACGTTTAAAATAAAGTCAGCGTTTAAAATAAAGTCAACGTTTAAAATAAAGTTAACGTTTAAAATAAAGTCAACGTTTAAAATAAAGTCAACGTTTAAAATAAAGTTAACGTTTAAAATAAAGCCAACGTTTAGATACCGGGGTGATGAGAAGAGAAAAAAATGGGGACGTCAGCTGACCGGTTTCACCGTTGCTTTATCGCAGCGGTATCGAAGGATTTGATTTTGAGAGAGAAAAAAACGAATGAGAATCGAAAATATGTACAAATAAAATCACGTTGTATTACGTTATGTATGGGGTGATGGGGGAAAGCGATAAAAATACAACAGCGTTATTTTACTCGACCATCCTAGACACTAATCACGCTCAAACCCAAGAGGCATTCCTTCTATTTACGGAGGGAACGCCTCCTCAACCGAACGTGTTTGAAAGATTCATTTTATTTTGCAGACTTTATTCAAAGGTCTAAGTTTGTAAATAAATTCATGAGTTCTTATCACATTAGCGACCTGTTTACTTGCATCCCGATTTCAGAAACTATAGATATATGTACAGACTTTTTTTTATATCGTAATCAGATGTAAGGATGAGAAGAGTCTGCAAATGAATAAATAATCAAATTACTCATCTCAAAGAGTTCCAATAAAATAATATATAATATTGTAGCTTTGTGCAGAAAAGTTCATAAATAAATATTTCTTCGTAATAAAAACACTCAACTAGCAACAGCCACCATATACCATTTCCCCCCACCCTATATATGTGTTCCTACATCTAAACGCAAATTCCATGAAGAATAAATAATCAAATTCTGTCCGATTTCCACCATTAACGATTACTACAATACCATCTTATATTCATTAACATTAATCCTCGAGTGACTTACGGGCCTTGATAAATGGTGACCCACAAGAAAAAAACCCAACAATTTTAAAGCTTGTTAAAGATGGAAATAAACATAGCAAAATATTTTATCAGCCAATAAGTTGATATACACGAGTCATTTTATTGCATAGGAGAGTCGTTCCAAAAGCCTTCTATTTCTTTGCCCAACATGTTGAAGAACTCCGAAGACACGAGCGGTACCATTAAAACAGGTGACCCCTTGCGCTCTAGAAATATTTTTTAGATGGTCACAACCATTCTTAATGCACTTTACCCAGTGATGATCAATGGCTGTGCATGGACGTCCGGAGCGGGCTTTGTTATGTGATGATTGTTCTATATGTAAAACCTCCTATATTTTTAACAAAAAAAAATTTAAATACATTATTTCCATGTTGGAAGTCACACCGTCTGCGACATAAGTTCAGTCACCATAACAATGCAATTAGCAATCCCCACTAATCAATTCGGGCAGAATAAAAATATAGTTACCTTTGGAAAGCAATTCGTAATTCGCATACGAAATTTTCCGATTTTTTTCAAATCGTTCGTTCATATTTTATAGGCTTTAATCAAAAATACATCAAACCGCACCAAGTATTAGGTTGAGAAGAAAGTTTTTATGGAATTTTTAATTTGGATTTCAAATGATGTATTTTCAAATAAGTTTTCGTTATGATACCTTCATTTTGTACATCATTTTAAAGAGCGTTTTTCGCTCTATATAATCGTTTGAATGACAATCGTTTTAAAACTATTATATCTTTTTTCAGAACGTTATATATAACATAAAAGAAAAGACAATTCGCACAATTTTTATTTCAATTGAAAGCCAAACACAGCACAACTGTTCGAGAACTTGCTTCTGAATTAGATGAACCGTATCCAACTGTTTCAAACCGCTTGTGAGAGATTGGAAAAAAACAAAACCACTTGATAAATGGATGCCTCATAAATCGTACGACAACCCCAAGAAACACTGTTATGAAGTGTAATCTTCTCTTCTTTTATACTACAAGAACGACCCATTTTTCGACCGGCTTGTAACTTGCGATGAAAAGTGGGGTATTTACGACAACCGACGACACTCAGCTCAGACGCCGACGAAGATCCACGGCATTTCCGTTAGCCAGAGTTTCACCAAAAGAAGGTCATGCTGACTATTTGGCGGACTGCGACCGGTCTCACCCACTCAAGTATTGTCAAATAATAGATGAAATGCATCAGAAACTTCGACAACAACACCCAGCATTAGTCAACAGAAAAGGCCCAATTCTCCTCTACGAAAATGCCCGACTGCACGTTGCTAAACCAATCTTGCAAGAATTAAACGAATTGGACTACGAGACCTTGCCACATCGGCCATACTCTCCAGACCTCTCACCTACCGACTACCACTTTTTCAAGCATCTCGACAAGTTTCTACGCGCTTTAAAAACCTAAGCGATATCAAAGACGTCGTCAGTGACTTCAACACCAAAAGCTAACATTTTTACGTTACAGGCATAAATACACTTGCTTTGCGTTGGAAAAAAAGTGAGTTGATTCTGATGCTACTTATTTCGATCAATGCATTTTTATTTGAGCCGAGATATGTTCATCTGAATTTAAAAGTTAAAAACTGCAAAGAACTTTCTTGTCAACATGCTGCTCCATCGTTCATCCACCATGCAGCGTTCCTATGAGATTGACTGGTTACCGGACCAGTAACAGTAATAAATGATGCTCATTAGTTAAGTACCGTCTTATTTAATGATCACAGTCTAATTAAGTCTAATCCTATCATTCATTAAGGATAAATCGAAGGCCTAAGTAGGAAATTTTAGAAATCGATTCGTCTTTCTCAAATTTAAATAAGTATTCGGTGTAATTCTTCATTAAAGGCTTGTTATTAGTGAATGTAGGCACAGGACATGAACATACTATAGAATTAGTAATCCTTTAACACGGAGCTGTAGATTACGATTTTTATATATATATTATTCCTTATTGGAATTTTTTTATTTTTGAGATGAGCATTGTATGTTAATTTTATTTTTTATTTCGGACTATTAGTCTCATCTTATCTTTTTATTGGTGCACAATGTTTCGGCCAACTTCCTCTGGCCTTCGTCTTTGGAAGATCAGATAATAAATAAATGTGGATTTATAAGATCAAAGAATCCAACCTTGATCGCCCTTCGGGGCCCGTGGCGCAGTTGATAGAGACGTTGAATCTCTACGGTTCCAGATGAACATTGTCTGAAGATAGCGGTTTCAATCCCACCCAAAAGCGTGCCAGAGGTAATTGGTCAAAAATGTGGTGAGACGACAACAACTACGGATGGCAGTGGTGGCTGAGAATGCAGTTAGGAGATTCGAAGTTCCTATCCGTCGCGGTTATCACCTGACGAAGGCCAGAGGAAGTTGGCCGAAACGTTGTGCACCAATAAAAAGATAAGATGAGACTAATAGTCCGAAATAAAAAATAAAATTAACATTACGATTTTTATAACGATTATTATAACGATATTAAAGGAGAATAAAAATTCAACATACTTAAACCATAGTAAGCGTTTGCATCAAATTTTCAATCAACGCTCGGTGCGAACAAAATTGTCAGCAATCCATAAATAAATGGTGACGAGTTATTTCAGATATAGAATTAATTTGCCTCCTTTTTGAAAATTTTCAAATCCTCATTACGAATATTAATTATTTGATGCATCACACACGAGTGAGATGTGCTAATATCATGTCATTTTCGAATAGATTAGTATTAATGCAGCTGGATGGTAACAAATAGGTACACAAACACACGTACATATATAAATATAAAATTACGTCTTTCATATGTATATATATAAATATGTATACATATAACAACTTTATATATATATATATATATATATATATATATATATATACACGAGCAAACAGTTAATAAAACATGTTAAAAACACTTTGAAATGAGTTAAACCCATTTAATCTGAAAAGGAAACACTAGATAAGTGGATAGTCCTTAATCCGTGGAGTTTCGAAGAAATACTTTCCTTCTCATCAGAGGGTAGAAATTAGCAATATGCGGGATCGGATTTTGCATGCAAAAGTATTTGATGAAACAACAAGTAAGTCAAAGATCTTACTTGAAAACAAAAAAAGTGAAGCAGAGGGAATATGGCGAAGAAAAAGGTGATTACACATGAATGGATAGTCTGGTGGAAGATAAATAATCCGGTGACGGTAAAATCCAAATGTATAACTTCAAGAAAGTTAAAAGAATTTCCATTTGCACAAGTAAAATCCAAGGAAATCTCGTATTATAGTTTTAAAAGTTAAAAAAAACTCCCAAGACACTATATATATATATATATATATATATATATATATATATATATATATATATATATATATATATATATATATATATATTATTTTTATGAAACAGTAATCTACAGACACGCGTGTTTCGGAGCCCTACTCTTCTTCAGCATAGCTGGACTGTTGGTAGGATTCGAACCTTAGGTATTTCAGTTCAGCGCCCTAATCCATAACGCTATGATGCCATAGACGATTTACTGCTTCATTGTAATCTTTCATCTGTTTACGTGGTTTTGTTGTTGATATTTTTAAAACGATATTATGATCAACGTCTCCGTCTCGGAGAACCGGTGTTTTCCTTAGAAAGTCGCTCATTTTTTATTTGGTCTTATTTTTTATTTATTATTTTTTAAAAACAGTAATCTACGGACACGAGTGTTTTGGAGCCCTACTCCTATATATATATATATATATATATATATATATATATATATATATATATATATATATATATATGTGTGTGTGTGTGTGTGTGTGTGTGTATCTGTTTGTTCCAACAAAGTGCTCCATTACAAAGAAAAACTTTTTCGATATCAGAGCTTAATATTTATTTATTTAATTGTACAGAAGTTCAGAAAAAACATTGGTACCGTCGGTTTCAAGACCAACATAAAGAGTACCAGTTAATGGTAAAACGTAAATGATGTTTAGGCTCTCGTCAGCCATGTTGTTTCTGTCTGAAGAAAAAACGACGACGAAAGGGACGTTTAAACAGAGATTTTACATGTACAACATTTCCTTCAGGGCAAAAACAAGGATAAAGACAGCACTAGCCGCCCGAGTATGGCCGCTAAAAGACAACGGAACACCTTTCAGCATTAAATGAAGGATCATAGAGAGAAGACCAGCATACTCACCAGCCTCAAAACGGTGCCCACTTTGTGGTGCGGAGAAATACCACATTATAAAGACTATTAATGACCCTCAAAAGACCTGTTTGAACGTAAGCAGTGAGACCCTCAAAGCCTGTTTACATAGGAGACACGCGCTCCTAATAAACTGGGAGGACCGAACAACGAACGAAGTCCCCACCTAAAGGAATTTCTTCAAGAGTATTCTAGATGTAGTCAACTTGGCACATAAATTAGTAAAGTGAGAATATACATTTAGACAATTGTAAGTATAAATATTAAGAATAAAAATTAAGTAATAAAATGAGAGAAAATTATGGCTACCTTAAAGAATACAATACACATATATAAAAGACTTAGAAATCAAATTCCTACATACCCCCACAGCTATTTAAAATAAAATAAAATAAAAAAGGTTAAAAAATACATAAGATTGATTAATTACCTCCCTTGGACCAACTGAAACATGCATTATCTCCCCTTAACTGAAAAAAAGACAGAAAATTAATAAGATAAATTAATTATCTCCATTGCACCAGCTAAAATCAACAGAAGGCAGACTGAGAACTATGCAAAAACAGAACAGTACATATTTACTAAAATTGAATTAATAAAAAATTAAAAAATTAGAAAATTCATATTAGAATAAAATAAAATATACAGAGATAGGAATAAGCTATAGTTAAATAAAAATAAAAATAAACATCATTATAAAAAATAAATACGGGCCTGAAATTTTTTTCCTCAGACAGAATCAACATGGCTGACGAGAGCCTAACATCATTTACGTTTTACCATTAACTGGTCCCATTTATGTTGGGCTTGAAACCGACGGAACCAATGTTTTTGCTGAACTTCTGTACGATTCTCTCTCTTTCTATCTCTCTCTCTCTCTCTCTCTCTCTCTCTATATATATATATATATATATGCAAATATTTAAACTACATATATGTAATCATATTTCGATTATAATTTTATTTAATTAAAATCAGGGTAAGCGCAAGTAAATCTGTACTTTAGATATTTCTGTACATACGAAGCCAAAATGATCACATAAAGAAAAATGCATTCACAATGCATAATTCCTGTTGTTATTAATCACAATTATCCAAAATATATATAAATTAACAGCATTAATTCCTATAAAATTCAGGAATGCGAAATATGAAATTAATTGCATAGCAACAAACTTCAACGCGGGATTTGTTTTCTGCACAGAAATTGACAGAATGTAGGCTATTTCTGAAATTCCTATTCCCCTATCGATTGCCGTTTATTATTAGTCTGTGGTGCATAAACAATATCGTTTTTTCGCATATGTTACTTTTATATATTATTTCTGAATTAATTCATTGATATATATATATATATATATATATATATATATATATATATATATATATATATATAACCATGTTATATATCATTTTGAAGCTCGTTTTTCGCTCTATAGAAACGTATTATTTGTTAATGTCCTTAATCTTTTCATTTTTTTCAGACTTTTCGACAGCATGGACAAAATTCAAATCCGCATAATTTTCTTGTTCTAGTTCAAACTAGTGCGAAAAGCTGCCGAGACATCTCGTAATATCAATGATGCGTTTGGCTCAGGAACCACTAACGATGGTTAAAGAAGAAAGAAAAGCCAATATCATAAAAATACAAATATATAAAAAAAACAAAAAAATAAATTAATGGCTGTTAATGTTTTTAAATTTATTGTCTACATTTCCGATTTATCCTTATATATTGTACCTATTTCTATCACTTCTTACCAGTTGGTCCTATTCTTTCATTCTTATTCCATATCTAAATGTTATGAATCCAGTTTTTAAACGTTTATTTGCACATGCGTAAAAAAAACATTAAGTCGATTTGCGCGTACTATGTTCTATTTTTGTAAACTAAGCAGCTATTTTTACCGGCTAATAACCAAATTGAATTTGTTTAATAGGTTCAATCTTCCTATATATAAAGTTTCATGTTTGTAGACAAAAGATTGACAGGTGAGTTTAGTAAATACCATTCTTCAGTCAGACAGATAGAGAAGGTCACTTTATATATATATATATATATATATATATGTGTGTGTGTGTGTGTGTGTGTGTGTGTGTGTATTAACGAAGATACTGCGCTCTGCGCGGAACTTTGCTGTACGTTCAAGTACCCGTTCGCACTCTTCGAGTAAGTGGGAGTTGTAAGAGCAACTGTTGCTTGATGTGTTTAAGAATTTTAAACAACCTCCTGAAGTGACTGAAATCAAACTATGAACGTTAAAGCAAATACATTATATCAAAGTTAACATTAATAATGTTTTGAAACAATAACAAAGAAACACAAACCATTTTATCAAAGATATAGTAAAGATACTACAACTTGGTGTGCATCATCCCTAGGTATGGCTTATGAAGAACCACACCAAATATGACTTTAACCTTTGATTTTGATCTTGAAAAATGGTTTGCACTATCACTAGGCCGGAGACCATCGTAATTTTAAGTTTGGTCCTAATCGGTACAGTGGCGTTGGCTGTTGGTTAGTAAATTTGCATAGACTATGACCTTGGCCTTTTACCTTGGCGTTTGACCTTAACATTGAAAAATGACGTGTACCATCTACACACAGACAAACCGGCACACGAATGCTACTATATATTTGTGTGTGTGTTCGTGTGTATATGTGTGTGCATATTTGTGTGCGTGCGCTTGTGAGTTTTCTTAAAATCCTAAAAGCTTATCTTAAGTCGAATGAATTAATTTATAAAACTTACTATATTTGTCTGTGAGTCTATTTGTCTCTATTTTTTCAAAGCGCATTTCAACCGGGATGCAAAGTCGCAGGGTGGCGCGCGAGGTGGGTCAAATGATTGTATGCTTTTGTTGACCGTTCTTTACTGGTGGTATTTATTTGCTTCCCCACTGAGCAAATTAAGCACAAGGCCGTTTTTTAATGTGGAGATGGGTGGAGGGGGGAGGGAAAGGGGGTACCAGCTCCCGAGAGGTGGGAAATGGGAGCTGGATTAGAAACTGTTGGTATGAAGGGTTGCCCCTTCAGTGACCAAGTTTAGATATGTTGAGTTAGCCCCACATATGGTCTTTGCTAGTCATAGCTGGTCTTTGCTAGTCATAGCTTTGCAGCATCTGTCGGAACAGATGGCATTTATTTGCTCCCCCACCGAGTAAATTAGGCACAAGGCCGTTTTTTAATGTGGAGATGGGTGGAGGGGGAAGGGAAAAAGGGGACCAGCTCCCGAGAGGTGGGAAATGGGAGCTGGTTAATGGTCAGGCATGTGGGGTTGACCCCCCCCATCTGGTCTTTTCTAGTCATAGCTAGTCATAGCTAGTCATAGCTTGCAGTTATATTTATTTGCTTCCCCACGTAGCAAATTAGGCAGGAGGCCGTTTTTTAATGTGGAGATAGGGGGAGGGGGAGGGAAATGGGGATCCAGCTCCCGAGAGGAGGGAAGTGGGAGCTGGATTAGAAACTGTTGGTATGAAGGGTTGCCCCTTCAGTGACCAAGGTCAGATATGTGGGGTTACCCCCACATATGGTCTTTGCTTATCATAGCTGGTCTTTGCTAGTCATAGCTTGCAGTATCTGCCGGAACAGATGGTATTTATTTGCTCCCCCACCGAGCAAATAAGGCACAAGGCCGATTTTTAATGTGAGGAGTGAAGGGAGGGGGAAGGGAAAAAGGGGACCAGCTCCCGAGAGGTGGGAAATGGGAGCTGGTTAATTGTCAGGCATGTGGGGTTGATATTTATTTGCTGCCCACATCAGCAAAATGTGGCACAAGGCCGGAAAGTGGGAACCCCGCAGGCTCCCCTAAAGGAGGGGCACTCCTGCTATTTTAAAAATTGCCTGAGTAACCCCGTCGGCATTCCCCGGTCGGGGCGCCTCAGGCAGCAAGCAATAAACTTGCCCCACCGGAAAGCCCGGTGGCAAGGCCTGGGAGGGTGGACCTCCTAGGTATTACCCAGCCGGTGTACCTCAGTCCAACAGGTGCTGGGCCGGTTCCCGGCCCCTCACCTGTTGGACTGAGTGTCAAGTGACGAATCCTTGACTTGACTGGTCAGGCATGTGGGGTTGCCCCCACATCTGGTCTTTGCTAGTCATAGCTTGCAGCATCTGCCGGAACAGATGGTGTTTATTTGCTCCCCCACTGAGCAAATTAGGCACAAGGCCGTTTTTAATGTGAGGTAAAAACCAGCTCCCCTAAAAGTAGGCAAAAAGGGGGCACTTTGGTTACCAAAAATAATAATTGTCCCAGTATAGAGGGTTTCCCCTCAATTGACTGGTACAAATTATCTTAAGTGCAGCATCTGCCGGAACAGATGGTATTTATTTGCTCCCCCACTGAGCAAATTAGGCACAAGGCCGTTTTTAATGTGAGGTAAAAACCAGCTCCCCTAAAAGTAGGCAAAAAGGGGGCACTCTGGTTACCAAAAATAATAATTGTCCCAGTATAGAGGGTTTCCCCTCCATTGACTGGTACAAATTATCTTAAGTGCAGCATCTGCCGGAACAGATGGTATTTATTTGCTCCCCCACTGAGCAAATTAGGCACAAGGCCGTTTTTAATGTGAGGTAAAAACCAGCTCCCCTAAAAGGGGTCACTCTGGTTACCAAAAATAATAATTGTCCCAGTATAGAGGGTTTCCCCTCCATTGACTGGTACAAATTATCTTAAGTGCAGTATCTGCCGGAACAGATACTACACTTTGATCTTGTCGCCCGTGGCCACAGAGGGCCGGGGGCCAGTAAACGTTCTTTACTGGTATTTCAGCCAATAAATATAGCTGCTAAATCTCAAAATTGAAAATAAAAAGAACTTGGCAGAGATAAGTCGACTAAACTTGTTATTTGTACACATACGCAAATATATACACATAATATCGGTTCATTTTTAACAGCTTTTATAAATCTGACGATAGCTCAAACGGTAACAACTAAGGATGGATTGCTATATGTTTTGGTTTCACTTGCAGCTGATGTCAAGCAAGTCATATATATTTTTTTACCTTTGTAATCACTATATTGGGTACAATATATTATATGAATCTTAATAGAGAATAGACACTATAATAATAAATACGAAATCAGCGTTCAAATATCATTACGAGTCGCATTTTCAACTTGGTACGGATTGCTAACCACGTGACTGTATTTTTCCATTCCTTCCTATCCAGGGAAAGTTGGTTGATGGAAACCCAACCGTTGAGAGATGCCCATTTTCTCTCTACCTTCTATTTGCTTTTCCGCTGCCTTTTAAAATGATAGCTTTGATAGGCTAGTGGTTGATCGTTTGACATGGCCCAAAAGTTGAAGGGTTTTACTTTTGATTTTATTAAATAGATGAGTTAGGGAAGTCGTTTGACGGAGGGTGGATAACTTTTGTCGATCAGACGATATTCCGTAATGAAACGCATTACGTGATTGTGAAACGCCTCAATGCGATTGGTTAGTTATTTAGTACATGTGATAAAATCAAGACCATCAATCAAGGCTACTTTGAGGACATAAATAAAATAATTTTTACTTTAACAGTTATCGCTACCTTTTTTGATTTTATATGTATTTATATGTATTTATATGTATTTATATGTATGGATATGTATTTATATGTATTTATATGTATTTATATGTATGGATATACAGTAGAACGGGATACGGTATTAAAATTAGTAACAAAGTACAGTATAGTATATAATACACATGGATATAATTAAATAACATTATAAATATCACTGTAAGATGGGGCAAATACTGTAACCAGGGTCCGGAAAAATCGTATTTCACATCGTAACATGAAAAAAAAAAACGAAAAAAAAAAAACGAAAGCGTATCCTAGGGCCACCGTATCCCAGAGTTCCACTATATGTAGATGTTGTGTTTTCTGACAAGCCGCCCAACCCAGCCCGATTCTGTTTCAATGTCGTTGAGTGATCACGTTTGATATCATATTTAAGTGTATTTTACAACCGGTTAAATTCGGGCGACCAGCTCGTGAAATTCAAAGTAATGCTGCGTAACTTACTTGTGTATGTATTCCAATACTATAATTCAAAACACATGAGTTGAATTCATACATTAAATATACTAATTAGTTCTAATTTATTAAGGCCAAAAAAGTCGCGAACATTAGGATTACATACAATAACAGTTTCATGATGAATAATGACAGGGATGCAGAAAAATACATGCAGTGGATAAAATTTGTATTATTTAAGATTCGAATAATATTTGATAACTAGCACAGAAATCCGACGTTGCCCGGGATTAAATAATAATCAACGAATCTCTCACTCGTCCATATTTTTATTGTCACAAAATCGTTGAAATCGACCATATTTCAATCAAATCAATTGCTTGCTTGCTAATGTTGGTGGTCCATCGTGGTGCATTGCACTGTAAAGAACCTAATGTTGATTTTATTATTATTATTTTTACATATTGGCTTGAATTAAAATATATAATGCAAAAGTCAAGTATCATGCTTAAATTGTTCTCTAAGCAGAAACATTTATTTCGAACGCGCTTCTGTCATATCAAAGAACCTACTGTTTATTTTATATGCTGAGCCTTTCGTCTTGTGTGGAAATACACTTCTCAAATGCATTTGTGATGTAATCGCCTGTTCCTTTTTTTCATCGGATTATTTCGATTTTCGGTACTTATCGAAGACATTCTTGTACACAACCATTTTAAGAACACTACCAGGCACATAAAGTACTTTCGTGTGAAATTTCATAAAAATTGGCCCATTTGTTTTTGAGTCCAAAGGGAACTCTTTCTCTCCCTCTCACACATATAGACACATGCACAAAGATCCTTGTATATAATAGTATAAATATTGAACTTGAAGCAACTTTGTTGCAGTCAATAGGATATCGGTCCCGAGCTAACGTGTTCCGCGGATGGTAAGTTCTTGTACAAAGCTCTGTTTATTGAAATTCGGTTTAGTATTAGATCCACAAAAGAAGAAAGGAAAGTTCTTTTTGCAGCAGTGGCTGAAAAAAAAACGTAGAAAATGGAAACGGCACTAACGCTATGCAGGTTAAACGGGCTTCCTCCAAAGGAAGACGTTCTATGGGAGTATGAAATTCACAAGCGATTCCAGCGCCTGGAATTCCCAAATCGGTCACCTATCTGGTACTGACCAGGCTCAACGTTGCTTAACTTCAGTGATTTAACGAGAACCGGCGTGTCAATGTGATTATGCCGTACGCACAAGTGGTTGAAGGCAAATTCTTACAGTAAATGCCGAGAGATTGTGTTCTTTTAAATATTTACTGTAAGAACTCGTCTTCGACCACTGCTGAAAACATCTTTCGTTTCTTCGTCCGTGTACGTTACTAATTATTATATGTATAACTTATCACTATTTTACATTTGTTTGGTGTTATTTTGTCATGCCTTTTTCTATGCGGCAACACCAGGCACAGACTTAATTTACCTGCGATCCTGGTTAAGTGATAGTGTTTATACAATGTGTATAAAAAACTTATTACACACGTTGATCATGTTTGATAATATTGTATAACAGATATTAAAGACACTTTAAAACTTCATAACAAAATCCACAACTGTTTTGCTTAAAACGATCGTCTTCAAAAACAAGAACAGAGGTGAAATTTAAGGCAGATGAATCCCTTTAAATTAACGTGTAAATTATGATCATCACGTGCTTCTAAAATTTTTACTCGCCCCGAATATAACATAGCGTTATGCTGGTTGGCATGAGATATTAATAGAGTAAACTTTGCCGCAGATAAAAGAAAATGTTGTTTATTTCTTCGCGTGTAAAATATCCCTCAGGAAAAGTGTAAATTTATTCCTTTGAGGCTCTAAGAAAAATTTAATAATTTTAAAAAACTATTTAACATGAAAAAAAAATTCTCCTCGATGACAAATCTATTCTTGTCGTTTTAACATTCTATAATATTATTGCACTCCCCCATATCCATGTTTCTATATTTCTTGCTATCCTTTCATGCTCCACACTAAGGTGATGTACTTGCTTATCCCTGAGTGGCTTCCGGGCCTTGATAAGTGGTGATCAATGTGTAAAAAAATAAAAAAAATGTTTCTCATTTCTCTAATTTTTATTAGATTGACGTTTTTGTTTTTATATATATATATTGTCTTTCCTCCTATAGTGTTTTAGTACTTTGTGTTTCTCTATGGCACTGCCCACATCTCGTTCTTTCTTTCTTTCTTATTATTCCAACTTTCCTCTCTTTTTCTATGTCAACATTTCTGACTCTCTATTGATTTTGCTAATTTACATACATTCTGTCCGTCTCTTTTAATCTTTCATTATTACCGCCGTTTATTTTTGTCATCATTGGTTTTCCATCTGTCTCTATGTCTTTATTGACTTTCACATATGTCTCTCTCTCTTTCTTTTTCTCTCTGTATCTCTCTCTCTCTCTCTCTCTCTCTCTCTATATATATATATATATATATATATATATATATATATATATATATATCCTATTTGATTTTGTTTGTTCATCCTTTTCATACTGATTGATAATTTACAATGATCAATCTTTATACTCAATATCAATATAGCTCTTGGATAAAAAATGTTTATTGAACTTATTATATATATATACATTATTATGAACATTGCCCTTTTAAAGTATTAATACATTAAAATAAGCTTTGCACTTCAGACTCCAGGTCTAATCCCCCCCCCCCACATATATATATATATGAATGGAAATGTATAAAAAAGTATACGAAAAGTATAAAAGCTTATAACTTTTCTATATTCGTTTTCAATTGGTGAATATTATGGAAAACAATTAAAAAACTTTTCTGACAGGTCCATAATATTCGACCGATCCTTAAGTCTTCATCAGTGTAGTGAAATATTTATATATATATATATATATATATATATATATATATATATATATATATATATATATATATATAAAGTGAAAGTGTCTGTCTGTCTGTCTGTCTGTCTGTCTGTGCGTCTGTTAGTATGTGTACATTTCCCTACACAATATCTCTGTCAATTTCAGTCAAGAGACTCGAAATTTGATATACATAGTATTGAGATTTGGGAAAAACTTTGTAATCCGTTTTCGGCCAGAAATTTCGCTGTTAAGGGGTCAAAATTCAACGATTTGACCTTTGAGAACTCTGCAAAACTCCTTAGCCAATTTTGGGGCTAAACACTTGGAATTTTAGATATAGGTTCCTTGGACATGGATCTAACTTAATAACTTGATTTGAGTAAAAAAACTATAAATGTTAAGGGGTCATAATAGGGGTCAAATTTAAAAAAATGACCGCTGCGGTGTCTACCAAATTACTCAGACAATATCTGGTCTACACATTTGAAATTTACATAAAGGATATTCAGAGATAGCGCAAGCTTTTTAATTGGTTTGGGTCGAAAATTTGAGCTATCAATATATAAACCTATGTATATATGACTGCACGTCTTCATAAACTTTCGACAGAGGCGACGGATTTTCACAAGATCAGTAATGTAACTAAAAATGGGCGAAAAACATTAATTTCTTCACTTTCAACTGGGCACTTTTCTACAATATCTATATTTCTATATATATATATGAAAAATGTATAGAGATTATGAATATATATATATGTATATATATATATATATTAAATTGTAATTCAATGAATTTCAAAAAACTCTTATTATATATATATATATATATATATATATATATATATATATATATGCATAATCTCTATTTTAAGGCATCAAGCAGTAGACGCGCTTCGTTTCTCTTAATTTGATTTATTTTTCGGTTACTTTCGAATTGGATAATAATCCCATCTTCGTTTTTCTTATTATTAGATAGAAAATGTTACAATTTCTTATTAATATATTCATTTAATATTTTAATGTATTTTAAAAAAAATTTATAATAATTTTTCCTCTGTGATTTATTTATTCTACTGATTTATTACGAGCATTCCTATCTTAAATGTGTTATGAGTAAGTTGCTGGAATCCATATAAAATAGAGAAATAATAAACCACCTCAGCAGAAACAATCTTCTTAGTGACACACAATATGGTTTCCGTTCTGCAAGATCTACCGCAGATGTGCTAACGGTTATATCTCACAGGATTAGTGAATCTCTTGACAAAGGCTTCCTTTCTAGGGCAATTGCTCTTTACATGTCAAAGGCCCTCGACAAGGTATGGCATAAGGGCCTACTTCACAAGATTTCCAGCTACGGCATAACTGGAAATGTTTTCTCAATCATTAAATCATTTCTCTCCTATAGGCTCATAAGAGTAGTGGTCGATGGACAAAAATCAGAGGCCTGCAGTATTAATGCTGGAGTCCCTCAAGGGTCAATCCTGGGCCCAACTCTCTTCCTGATCTACAATGACCACCTTAAACACATACTTAAATCATTCGTTGACATCTATGCTGATGACACGACCATCTACGGCAACACATCAAAGGCTGAAAATGACAAAGTTCTCTCTGATTCTCTCTCCGCTGATCTCGAGCGTGTGGTTCAGTGGGGGAAGACGTGGCTGGTTATCTTTAATGCATCTAAAACCTAACTCCTATCTTTACATCATAAACGCTCTGATCCCCATCTGGCATCAATTGAAATGGATCGCTTTGGTCTAGGAGAAGCCCCGTGTTTTGACAAGCTTCTGAGTCTGTCCTTTACTCCTGATCTGAAATGGAACACGTACATCAAGTCTGTTGCCAAGGTCGCTGGAAAGATGGTGGGATCCTTCTACCTCCCCAGAAGATATCTCACTACTGATGCAATTCTCTATCTATATAAAAGCCAAGATGGTCCAAGGATTGAATACTACTGCCATATCTGGACAGGAGCTGCTAAAAACAGCCTATCCTGCCTTGGCAGTACAAAATAGACTTCGTGGCTTAGTGGGGGATGCCCTTTTCTCTACCCTGCAACCTCTCTCCCACAGAAGAGACGTTGCAAGCCTATCTTTGTTTTATCGCTATTTCCATGGCAGGTGCTCGTGTGAACTCCAATCTCTGGTCCCCCCTCGCCAATCTTTCATGAAAAACACCTGTTTAGCTGAATCCACTGTGAAAATTTTTATCTGTGCTTAAATCAAAACGTGGATTCCATGAACAAAGCTTCTTTGTTAGAAGTGCCCACCTGTGGAACTGTCTGCTTCCCACCTGACTACAACTTTGATTTCTTCAAGTCCGACGTTAACTAATTCCTAATGAACCGCCCTCTTAAGTAAACACTTCATTAAATTCCCACACTAACGTACTGTACTTGCAATAACCCTATTCCATGAGTGGCTTCCGGGCCTTGATAAGTGGTGAATATCGTGTAAAGAGAAATCTTCTAAATGCCTGCCTCTATTTATATATCTTACTATTAAGTTCTCAGTTTGGCTTAGTTTCGTATATATTTTTATTAACATGTTATGATATACTTGTTAATTTTTATCCATTTTACATGCAATTCTTTTAAAGAAAAACTATTATTTAAAATATTTTTATTAAATTATTTAAAGTAGTACTTATCTTCACCTCTACTTAGTTATGTAAGTAATTTAAAGGTGAAATCTATTTTCCAGCCGTGTTTTTATATAAATAGGCAATTTTCATCTTTTTCTAAGGGCCATAACTCGATTTCTGTTCACATTTATCAACTTTATTATTTCATCAAAATTTCCTTTTTATTCTTACCATTATATTTTGATTTTTGTCTTTATTAATCTCCAATTAATTTTGAACTTGTAGTTCTTACGATTTATATAGCAATATTAATCCAATTCCTCACTTAATTTACTTCAGACTCTATTTTGATTCAACCTATCATTATCCATCTTAATATTTTGCAATTACTGAATATTTGATATGTTTCGGGTGTTAATTTATTATTCTTAACTATTATTTAACTTAAATTTATTTCTACTTTCTCTATATATTATATTTTGTTTTTATTTGCTAAGTGAACGACCTATTAATTTATTAATTACACCATCCTAAAATACTCTCATAATACATTTAAAATTATCTTGTTATATGCACATTTAACTTACAGCATATTATTTAAATATTTTTAAACATATTATTTCAGTCAGGTCCTAGGCACGATAATATCATATTTTTTTCTTAGTTTATGACATCAAACTGTTTATATGATTCAAGTAAGCATAGATTACATCAATTATATTTACTAGGTTTATATTTTCTACTAGTGAGTATTTTAATTCGAATTCTATTTTATTTTTACGTAGTAGTTCCTTAACCCAGTACCCTAATGCAGTCGTATTTCTCTTCTTATTTTTCATATTTCTTCTTGTCATATCCTTATTTTTATCCTTATCCTCTTTTCAATTTAGTTCGTTCTCTGACCCAATGCTACATGATGCAATATGCTTCCTGTATCTGTCTTTGTAATTACATTCACTTCCACTGTTTTTACTATTATCCACCTCAGCTTCATATTTGTACACACTTTCAGAAATTAATCCATTACGTTCCAATGCCGATTTATTAGGTATTCTACAAATACATTATTTTTCAATGATTATTTACTTGATTACATCCTTCCATAATTCCCTATTTTCCTTATTTTATTAGAGCTTATTATAGTTTTACTTTAATTGGCAGCGGTTCCGAATCTAAGTTTACCTGAGTTCTTATTAATTATTTTACTTAATCCATTGTCTGGAGGGATGTTCTTATCAATTATTTTGTAAAATTTTTAAGAAATATTATTTTGTATATGTTCACTGAAAGGTGGATTAAACCATCGCCTATTTTTTCTGTTTCATAACTAGAGTCTGAATATTATATGCTTGTTTACCATTTTGAATTTCATTTTTTTATTTGCCTATTTTTATTCCTTACATTTGTTTCTTCCTTTCCTCGCCTTGTTATATAATATTGTGTAGTTGATCTTACTTAGTTGATCATCCACCCCTTAATGTATTTGATCCTCCCTTGATATCCTGACCGCATTAATGTTTTATTATCGTAATCTTTATTTTTATCAAATATATTCTGATTTTGTGGTATCCTACATGAATTCTTTTTCATATAATTGCTTTTTTTTTCACTTTTAGGATGATTAAGTTCATAGTGTTTGATTCCGTTTGTGATATGGTTCATATGTATTGATCTTAAGGTTTAAGGTTATATCTAAAAATATTTCATAATTGCAGTCTAACGATGTTTCTAACTTAAGTTCATTGAAATGGTGTAATCTTCTTATTAGTTTTTGCGATTTGAAAAGGAAAAATAAAAATGAAGAAAAACATAAATGGGAAAAAAGGAAAGAAAGGAAAAAAGTAAGAAAAAGAAAACGAAAAACAAAGAAACAAATAGAAAGGGGCTATATACCTTTGATTTTCTTGGTATATGAACATTACCAGAATTTTTATATGACAAAACTTTGGTTACAAAAAAATTATCTTATTTTTCTTTTATTAATATTATTTTTTTCCTTGTACACATTTTTGTGAATTATTCCATGGATTTCTGCCTTTGGATTATTATGGACCATCTTCTTCCAATTAGGGGATTTCCTTAGATTTTACTTGTACAAATGGAATTCTTTTAACTTTCTTGAAGTTTTACATTTGGATTTTATCGTCACTGGATTTTTTATCTTCCACCAGACTATCCATTCATGTGTAATCACCTTTTTCTTTACCATATTCCCTCTGCTTAACTTATTTTGTTTCCAAGTAACATCTTTGACTTACTTGTTGTTTCATCAAATAGTTCTGCATGTAAAATCCCATCCCGCATTTTGCTAATTCCTATCCTCTGATGAGAAGGAAAGTATTTCTTCGAAACTCCGCGGATCAAGGACTATCCATTTATCTAGTGTTTCCTTTTCATATTAAACATGTTTTTAACTCATTTCAAAGTGTTTTTAACATATTTTATTAACTGTTTGCTCGTATATATATATATATATATATATATATATATATATATATATAATTATAAAGCTCCAATGACCTTGTAAGGAGTGATGTAACCCACTTTGCGGTTTACAATATCCGGTTGCGCATACGCGCATAAACATTAACCCATAACAACGTAAACAAATAAACACAAATCGCTTCTTTTGCAGATTTTGACCTGCGCACTGAAATATTAACGTTATTATTTCGAAATTATTATTTAACATGGGAAGAGTGGGGGTCTTTTGGAACTATTCTTTATTACAACTATACTGTCGCTATTTTCTTACAAGTAAACAACTTTAACCCGTTGACAAACAATTGTAGTAAAGCCAAGACTACTACTACTACTACTACTACTACTACTACTACTACTACTCTCAATCCCTCCCTTTTCCTCCCTTCCTTCTCTTCTTTTTTTATTTTTTGTTTGCATTTCTAGATACAAAATGTTTTTTTTTTACAAGGTGTTCACCACTTATCAAGGCCCGGAAGTCACTCAGGGATAAGGGTTATTGTAAATACAGTACGTTAGTGTAGATATTTAATAAAGTGTCTACTTAAGTAGGCGGTTCATCAGGAATTTGTTTACGTTGGACTTGAAGACATCCAAGTTGAAGTCAGGTGGGAAGCAGACAGAGGGAACAGAGTTTCACAGGTGGGCACTTCTAACAAAGAAGCTTTGCTCATGGAATCTACGTTTTGGTTTAGCCATAGATAAAGAGGGAGGAATTTTTTTGATGGTGGATTCAGATAGAAGGGTGTTTTTCGTTAAAGATTGGCAAGGGGGGGGGCCAGAGATTGGAGTTCAGACGAGCACCTGCCATGGAAATAGCGATAAAACAAGGATAGGTTTGCAACGTCTCTTCTGTGGGAGAGAGGTTGCAGGGTAGAGAAAAGGGCATCTCCCACTAAGCCACGAAGTCTATTTTGTACTTTGTACAGGGAGGATAGGCTGTTTTTAGCAGCTCCTGTCCAGATATGGCAGCAGTATTCCACCCTTGGACGTAGTTGGCTTTTATATAGATAGAGAATTGCATCAGTATTGGGATATCGGTAGAAGAATCCCACTATCTTTCCAGCGAGGTTGGCAACAGACTTGATGTACGTGTTCCATTTCAAATCAGGAGTGAAGGTCAAGCCCAGAAGCTTGTCAAAACATAGGGCTTCTTCTAGACGAAAACCATCCATTTCAATTGATGCCAGATGGGGATCAAAGCGTTGGTGATGTAAAGATAGGTTTTAGATGCATTAAAGGTAACCAGCCACGTCTTCCCTCACTGAACTACTCGTTCGAGATCAGAGGAGAGGGAATCAGAGAGAGCTTTGTCATTTACAGCCTTTGATGTATTGCCGTAGATGGTCGGGTCATGTTCAACGAATGATTTAAGTATGTGTTTAGGGAGATCATTGATGTAGATCAGGTTGGACCCCTGAGGGACTCCAGCATTGATACCGCAGGCCTCTGATTTTTGTCCAACGAATCATTACTCTTATGAGCCTATAGGAGAAAAATGATTTTATGATAGAGAGAATATTTCCAGTTATACCGTATCTGGAGATCTTGTGAAGTAGACCCTTATGCCATACCTTGTCGAAGGCCTTTGATATGTCAAGAGCAATTGCCCTGGAAAGGAAGCCTTTGTCAAGAGATTCACTAATCCTATGAGATATAACCGTTAGCACATCTGCAGTAGATCTTGCAGAACGGAAACCATATTGCATGTCACTAAGAAGGTTATTTCTGCTGAGGTGGTTGACTACTTCTCTATTTAATATGGATTCCAGCAACTTACTCATAACACACAGGAGACATATTGGTCTGTGCTGAGAGGGAGATGACTTATCACCTGAGGTCTTAAATAGAGGGCATACTGATAAGGTTTTCCAGGGTGTTGGAAAGCACTTCTCCTTAAGGCCATGTTTAAACAGTTTCGTAAGTATGAGAGCAAGTTCTGGTTGAAGCTTCTGTAACACTATAATTGGGATGCCGTCAGGGCCAGTTGCTTTACTGGAATCAAGGTTCTTGATTAGCTTGGCGACCTCATGAACTGATATTTGTATCTTACCTAGCGTGTTCTGCGTTATAGGAGGAAATATGGGGAGTTGATGGCCTTTGTCGCATAGGGTAGAATTAGCTGCAAAGTTCTTGGCAAATAGTTTGGCCTTGTCTGAAGCTAACGAGATGACATCTGGTCCGTTCATAATGGTTGGGATAGAACGCACACTTCTGTTCAGGATCCTATTTTTTATTTGCCCAAACTGGTTGGAACCAAGCCGCTGATCAGCTACTTCGGATTTAACTGACTGGGCATATAGCTCTCTTTTTATTACTCTTTTACAGTGGTTGCTGGCGTTCCTAAAAGCAGCTTTAGTCTCAGTGCATCTATTACGTTGGTAGCTATGGAAAAAGTGATTTGTGTGCGCATTGTGTGAGAACGGTGAATTTACTAATCTGTTTCAATATTAGTCTTATTTTATTTTATTTATTTAGGGTTTATTTTTTTTGCTTCAGATTTTATTAACTATTTTTTTTAGATTTTAAGTTTCTATAACTTGGTTGAAGGATTCAAATATTGTTTTTTTCATTCTTATATTTCTCATCAGTAGGTTCATGTGCATTTTTGCTGCTAAATGACTTTCGTCGGCGTTCGATTCGTAGGAAAATCATGTTTAATTTTCGTTTTCTGAGCGATTATTCGGAAAAATAGGTAGCAAATAAATACTGGGAACTCAAGGAAAGCTGACATTCGCCGGTAGTCGAATGGAAAATAATAAGACAATCTACCACACGTTGAGACATAGACGACGCATGTAGATTATGCCTTCATGAAAAATTTCCTAGCCTGTACTTAAAAAAAACCCAACATCTATTAAACTGCAGAAGATAAATAGCGAAGAACTGTGTTCACAAGATAAAAGTTACTCTAGGATAGCGATACAAAACAATTTTAAAACTATCAAAAACAATAGAAAATAAACAAATAAAATAAAATAAATAAATAAACATGAAAATACATAAACTATCACACATATATGTATGTATATATATGTGTGTGTGTCTGTGTACATATATATAAACTAACATAAAAAATAAACATAAAAATAAATAAATAAATAAAAACCTAACCTAGATTTAAAACAGGTCAAGAAAGTAGATATCTGGGCTAAATAGAACACACACAAAGGAACAGGTCAACCAGAGGTCAAATAGGCCTTTGTCCTGTAAGTGCATGTTCATTGGCTGATATGAAGGGCACGGTGGATACTAGAAAGCTGACTGGCTAACTAAAATCTCAATAGAAGGTGCGTATATAAAAACGACAGACAACCACATAATTCGCGCATAAGCCTGAAGAGTCCTAGAGTGGATGAAACGCGGAATATTCAGTGTAGCTTAATCGTCATATATATTTTATAACTTACTAACTAGCTCTACCTACGTATTGAGCACTTTTGAAGTAAATACTTAAGGTTTACGCATAAATTTATACTTTCGTATATTAATTTTATGTGACTAAATGAAGTAGTTATATATATATATATATATATATATATATATATATATATATGGGCTAGTTTCATGGAAAAAGAGGAGACACAAACAAAACTATGTATTCGAGAAAACGTCTTATTATATCTGAGTATCGTACATCACGTGCATACGTATTAAAGTTTGCCGTTCGCATAGTCGATTTGCCAAGTTACTATGTATGGTATCAAAAAGATTTAGAGTTAAACATATGTCAGATGCATTGCGCACTGCATGTGGTTGTCACATGTGTCCTCGCCAAGCATTTTTTTTACTGCCTTGCGATTTGGATGGGATATAAATGGTGGATATATATATATATGTATATATATATATATATATATATATATATATATATATATATATATATCCATAAATAAATATGTAAAAATAAATATATAAAAATAAATATATAAATGGTGGATATAGATTTTTTCGTGCACACAATTAATAACGACAGTCATTCGATCAGTGAAACTCGCAAAACGATTATGTATTTATTTTTTTGTTCACTTAGTTGCGAGTTACTTGATAAAAACGCTACAATATTATATGAATATATGTTATCGGATATTCTGATTTTTTTCTGGTGCGGTACGCAATTTGAGCACTTAATGCCTACCTCCCCTGAATAAAAATATTTATGAAATATTAAATTCAGAAACGATTCACAGTCGCATGTAATATCCAAATCAGAAAAGCTGATTTTAACGATGTTAGGCAAAGTATCTTTTGCAGGGGATGTCGTCGTTTTACAAAATGCAGCACCTCATATTCCGAAATGGTCACCCATCCATTAGTGACTAGAATTAAACGTTGTTTAACTTATTGGATCTTGCCATAGATGATGTGTTAATGTTATTGCTTTTCGTCATTATTTTATTCCAATATACCCGCAGGTATCTCATGTTACTTCTTCATCTGCTTTAAAATTATGATTAAAAAAAAAATCAAATTACATGAGTTTTTGTATGATATACACTACATACCGGGTGCCTTTAATAAGTTTCCAGACATTTTTGTGCAGGCATTTAAAATTGGCGTAAACTCTTAAAACTTCTTTATATTATTGCAATACATTTTATGAGATGGCTGACCAGGTTTTCATGATTTCAGGTCTAAATAGACAACCTGGTTGCCAAAGCTGGTGAATTTCAAAAATGCAATTTAGATGCGAATACACTTTAAAAGAAAGATGTGTAATCAAATTCTGTTTTTAACTTGGAATAATGTCCCAGAAACTTATAGGTTACTTCAAACTGCTTTTGAACCGTCTTGCAGGAATTAAGCAACAGTTTTTAAGTGGCAAAATAAATACAATGATGGGAGGGAGTCTATGAGGTATGATGAGATGTGTGGGAGGAGTTAGAGAATCAAAACACCGGGATTGGCCAAATAAAAAAATAGCATGGTTAAGGACCGTCGTGTGTTTATAGAGACAGTAAGTGCACAGTTTTATGTCAGTGTAAAACATGTGCACACAATTATGCGTGAGGAACTATAAATGCTCAAGATTTGCGCAAAGTTCATCCTAAGGTTCCTCAGAGAAGAGTATTTGACTACGATTGACATGAAGACAGTTCAGATAGTCTAGACATGGCCCCCTGTGACTTTTTGTTTATCTCTTATTTCAAGGAAAACCTTAGAGCTTGTCGTTATGAAACCATTGAAGAGATGAAAGAGACTGTGACGAAGGTAACTGACACGCTCACAAAATAGAACTTACATGTGGCCTTCTAGAAAATATTGGAAAGATGCAAGTGCATTGCAGCTGAAGGAGATTACTTCGAAGAACACTAGAGTTTAATGTATTATAAATAAAAGTGTCCATACCAGAAAGTCTGGAAACTTATGGAAGGTACGCCGTATACAGAAAAAGGGTTGCATGTAAAATATATATTATATATAATATATAATTGTATATTAAAAAAGGTTGTATATAATATATATATTATATATAATATATAATCGCATATTAAAAAGGGTTGTATATAAAATATATATTATGTATAATATATAATCGCATATTTAAAAGGGGCGCATATAAAAAATATATTATATATAATATATAATTATATATTAAAAAGGGTTGTATATAAAATATGTATAATATATAATCGCATATAAAAAAGGGTTGTATATAAAATATATATTATGCATAATATATAATCGCATATTTAAAAAGGGTTGCATATAAAATATATATTTTTTATAATATATAATTGCATATTAAGAAAGGATTGTATATAAAATATATATTTTATATAATATATAATCGTATATTAAAAATGGGTTGTATATAAAATAGACATGAGTTTTACACAAGTGAAACGTAAATGGTGGAAACATTCTTTTATGTTTCTTGTCTGCTTCACTTGTTTATCCTGTACGGTTGTATTGCTCTGTTGTCATGGTTCTGGATATATTGAGATTATATTTTAACATTTCCGTACACTTGATGGCACCACGAAAACGGTAATAAAGATGAGAGTTGTACACTTAAAAGGACCGCCATTTTGTGCTCCAGAATTCACTTTCATTATCAATATAACGATGCCACAGAGATATATGTAGCAGCGGGGTCAGCGACTCACGTATGCAAATAACCAAGTGGCGGCGAGAGTTGACATCACAGCGAAGGAAGAAGGAAGATTTGAAATCACGCAACGATAACATCGATTTGGAAGCACATGTCAATGCAAGAGCAACTTTTAAAACAAGATGCAATCCGAACTTGGAACCAAAAATGGTCGGACGACTGTCTGCCATGGAGCGAGCTACAGACATGTAAGCTAGTCGTAGCTGCAGACTAAGAAACTAGTGATTGCGTTGCGCCCATATTATCGCTGTTTTGGAAAATTACGTGTCCCTAGGTTGGGTGTAAAACGACCGTTAGTAAAGCCTTTTTATTTCAGCTGAAAAAAAGAAACTCGCCGAATTTCTTTCCTTTGTTTCTTAGCGACTGTCTTTGCATACAACCTGTTGGGTCTAAGTAAAAATGTGATGACCAGTTTATATCAATACACTCTTGCCGGCCTCTTTTGATCTATCGAGCGTAATAAAAAAAACACAGCGCACTTTGTCACTCACATTTTTGTTGCTGCTCTGAAATCAACAAACTCATCACCTGACTGGGCTGACATCAATTGTAAACGGCAATGTGTACCGTAAATATTGATCGGTTCAATTTTTTCTGTATGGAAGAATTCAATGACGTATCTCTGCTTCTGACACCGGTGCATGACAAGAGTTTCTTAGAATCTCACACCGTAAATATCTGCAAAAGAGAGAAGAAACTTTCCAGCCATGAATGCATAAGTTTAGTCATCATTATACTGTCATTGTCAATTTCTTATGATTTATTTGAACGGATTAAAAGTAAAAGGTCTTACTTTTCGAACGACACTCATATCTACCACGTTTCAATATATTGCTATCAATGGTTGAGGAGTAGATGAGATACTTTGGAGATAAATTCCACAAATCTATTTCTGTGTTTTAATCAATGAGTTAGAATATCAGAAAAGGATTACACAACTTTAAACAAAGAAAAGGTAAAAATATAAACAAGTACAACCCAAATGTTCACGATCGTCATAAAGAATATCCTATTCTCAATATTTTCTGTACGCGGCTAAGCCTATCATGAAAATAAACGCGTAATAGTTAGGTTTCAACTGAAACCTTCCACTTCGGCCAACTCCGAATAATCCTCCATTATTATTGACGCTGCCCGCTGTTGATAAGTTGCAGGTCCGTTGTCTTTACGTATCACCTTCCCACGCACAACTCGAATTAACGTATTACACCAAACATCTCTGTCATTAGTTTCGCGTTCGAAATTCGCAAGCGAATTTTATAAATAATAATCAAATCATCGACATCAGAGGCAACAATTCAAGTGGGAAATGTGATGCAAAAGACGAATAAGAGGTTTAGCTTAATATCCTATTATAATGGAGTACCGGCGTCTGTCTGTTTTTAACCAACGGATTTACAAGTTTTATAGGAAAATTATTTTCGATATCATATATATGGAAAGTTTTATACAAATTGCCTTTTTGTTATTTCTATTGTTTACGCGGATAATATTATGAAGCAAGCGATCATTAAATCTGCGGGGCTGGAAATAAGCAAAGAACATTTCAAAGTAAAGAATGCAAATCATAGGTTATTCAAACCTGTACCCCAAAATCGGGACTGCCTAACATGGATGTGGTCTTTTACTACTGAACAATACGTTTAGAATTAGCCTAAATAACTTATGTTATGAAAACTTTATTGTTTACCATTTTACAAATAATAAAACTATATCTCCTTCATGCATCTAAAATAAAATTATGGTTCGCTGGTTGGTTGTTTTTTTTTGTTTTACGGCATATCAACCTTTTTAGATCATTTAATGCCGAAGCCAGTTATTTTGAAGAATTTTTTTTAATAGAATATATATATATATATATTTTTTTTTAAAGTCAGTTCCTATTTAAGCACAAGTTTGAACCCTAACAGGTACTACCACTCCAGGTCAAAGTGGAGCTGGGAGCAATGGCAATTAAAGGGTGGCTCCACACTCTCAAAGCCCACAAGCTGAGGCCTCACCATCGGATATTGTTTAAGGGCATATCCAGAACCGCAATAATATGAACAAGTCTAATTTATATTACATAACATAAAGCAGTATTCGTTAATATACAGCGCGTTTGGCATAACTTCCAGATTATGTTCTATCGTGTAAATAACCGTCTTTGTGTGAGTATTGTTTTTTTTTTGTAAAAGAACTAAAATATGTAGAAACTCCAGTAGTTTTTTTCCCAGAACCACTAGACTGTGAAATTCCCTTCCGGGTTCCTGCTCCCCCAACTGTAGTGACATGCAGAAGTTCAAGTGTAACGTGAACCGACATCTTGCTGCCCAACTCCCCACATAGTACCCCTGTAGCTTTGTTGTATAGTTGTTATTAGAATAGGATTGATGTTATATATTTGTTGTTCGTGTTAGGAGATAGAGACAGATCTTATATATAAAGGGAGACAGTTCTGTATATATAAGAGACAGGGTACGTGTTAATTCAAGAGAGCCGACGGCATGTAATACACAATGAGAGATTTGATATATAGATAGATAGACCGTAATTACGTAATTGTTATTTTGTATCCTCTCGTATTCCAATATATTCTAGGTCAACCATCTTTAATATCATTTATTTCGCCTAAATCATTTCAATCCTAATGTATATACCTAATAATGACTTTGAATTCATTTCGCAAAAATACAATAACATTTACATACATTCAAGGCAATATATAAAACATTTTCAGAAAAAAATGTTACATTATACATTTAAACTATGATTTTCAAAAAACAGTTGTAACTTTTCTCAAGAAAAGAAAAAAAAATTCTCTAACACAAAGTCCGTTAACAAAAAAAAAAAAAAATTTCAAAAACCAAAAAATTAAAATACATTAACAAAAAATGCTTTTTGCATATTTTTTGACGATATTCTTATTTTTGTTCTGATCATCATTAAAGTACAGCGACCTTGAAAAATGTCAACAATTTGTACTGACACACATTTCGATCCGATTTCAACAACACACTGACCTCCTTTTTTGTGTGTGTTTTCCGAACTGCATAATTTCAAAATATATTAAAAACAATGAAAACTATTTATGGTTTGCTTTTGAAAAGTTCACGTAGAAACAACTTTCTCTTACTCAAATTGTATGTGTGTGTGTGTGTGTGTGTGTGTATTTATCAAACAAACTTTAAATATTCTTTTATGAATGAATTATGCATGGTGACAATTTTTTCCCATTCATTACTACTGTTTTCTTTTGCGGCATACCGGCCTTATTTTAATTTTTTCCTTCTTTACTTTTTCATTTTTCATTTTGTGTGCATGTGTGTGTGCGTTTTTCTCTTCTTTTTTTTCTTAATTATTTTTTCATTTTCTCTAGTATTTTTTTCCGTTGTATGGACCCTAAAACGTGCTGCTTTTCCGTGGTAACCGAAGTTTCTTTTTTTCAAACCCACCCTCGTATGAGTGGACTAGTCACGATCACCAAACTATGTCTATGTTGTATACTGGGTGTTATTTCAGAAGGGATGACGTATGTTTTTGTTGTTCATATTAGAGAGAGAGTCTTAGAGTGTTCATGTTGTGTGATAGATATATCGCGTATGTATAAAGAGAAAGACATTTTTGTATATATAAGAGACATGGTACATGTTAATACAGGAGAGCCGACGGCATGTAATACACAATGAGAGGAGATTTGATATATAGATAGATAGACCGAGAGATAGTGCGTTTGACATTTATACTTTTGACAGTTCTGTGAATGGGAGTGTTTCTATAACATTAACACATATATTTCTTTACCTATTTTTGAGATAATGAGTTTCATAAATTTCTTCTAATATAAATTGACAATACCTTTTCTGTTGAATAACATAATACGAAGACGCAGATACAAAAAGATGAAGTTGTTCGTTTATTCCATTTCGACCGGTCAATGGCTTTGCATCAAGGAATTCAAGTCTTTACATGATTCCTTCTTCTCCCCTTCGCTTCTAAGGTTCCATGTAAGCTCTGTTTCTGACTTCTATCTGACTGACTGACTGACTAAAGCTCTTTATATTGAGAACTCATGACGTCATTGCATGACTAAACACGTGCATATCATACTCGTAGCCTGACATGCATGGTTCCTCACGTTTCTACAAAGCCGACTCTCTAACCTAATTTTTGATTAACCCATTTTACAAATATTTTCCATTGTCCGTTTTTAAATTCCTTATTTTCATTTCATTTCTTTAACAGAAACAAAATTCATCATTACATTCCTTTTTCAATCAACAGATATCTAACTATTTTATGTGAACTAAACAATGGTAATTCTACATTCCATTTTCAATAACATTCTGTATTATTTATTTTAACTTATGATCGGAATTCTCAATTCCAAATCTAGCTTCGAAAGTTCGAATCCTCGGCTATCCTATCTCCTATTTACTCAGTTACAAGAACGGGCAGCTGTTCTTTAACAGCTTATGTCCCTGATAGTAGCCCCGTACATCAAAGTGGCAATGTTCCTTGACTTGGGATGAAAATTAAAAAAAAAACAACTTAATTATTGATATATTTTCTATTTATGATCCATTTCCTACTGCCTAATATTTTGCTTGTGCTGATAACACTCATCTTCATTGATTCTTGTTACTTTTAATAAGATTGACCCGCATTTCCACAACACCAACCGGTTAACTTATTTTGACCATCAAAAAAGCTTCTTCCAATCATAACGTTTATATATTTAATCTATACGTCACGGCTTTTATAATTGTTTGACGTCATGTTTTTTAACCTTGTTGCTATATTTGACATCAGATTCAAGCTTATTTTCCCTGATTTTGTCACCGGAATAATATATATATATATATATATATATATATATATATATATATATATATTTTGGCAGAAAGTCATTATTCACACCCGTCTGATTGAACACGACAGTGCAATTCTTTTTCCGATTTTTTAGTATATCTTTTCAATTCGCCGAGCGGATGAACCGATAGAAATTGCTATATTTATATCCTGACTTGTGTAGGATGTCGTTGGATCAAAGTTAATAGCAACCCATCATTCAGGAAATTAATCGCAACAAACCACGATGAAGAACAAGGTCACCAAGCTCTGTAATAGCGAGTATAACAAAAAAAAAAAGATCGGATTACATTGAAATGAACTCATTACGAAAAGGAACAAAGAAAATGGAAACAGAAATTTATTTGTTGTGGATGAGAGTTTGATACTTTTAAAGGACATCGAACACATTAAGTAAAAGTCCATAAAAAGACAGATTTTCAACAGTGCATGTCAATGGAGCATACGATGTGCAGTTTAAAATGACAGAAATAAGCAGCATTTTCCTTTCTGGAGTCTGACGTAAGTTGCACCTTATTTTGTCCGCTTCAGACAACACGTCATACTTCAATGAAGCACGTAAGCACAGTTCGCCTTCCGCAAGCCTAGACCTCCCGTTATTAAAACGGCCTGCTTATATACAACGCATTATCGTTTAAACGGCATAGGATTGATGAGCATTTGGCGTGATTTCGGCATTAGTTCGCGCGACCACTGAAGACAAGATTCATTGGGCGTCGCCAGTTTTGTTTATTACAAGCAACCGAACATTGCAAGATTCACAGACACCTGGGCGTTTTGAAGCAGCTAATCTTCCACTCATTGCAATTTTCTTTAAAGTTCAAGATATAAACGAGTCGAAAACATTCTACTATGAGGAAAGTAGATGAGCTAAAGAAAATGCTAATAAAAACCTCAAAATTGTGTTGTCAAAAGTCAATAATACTTATGAACCTTTAATAGTGAATTAGTTAGGATATTGTGAAAAAAAAGAAAGAAATTATAGATAAAAATTTGAAAAACTAGTAGAGACGATAAACAAAAAAAAATAAAGAGGTTTTGGTTGTAAACGATGAAAGAATCGAAAGATATTATGATTGCAAAACAATGGAAGTTAAATTTACCAACCCGAGAAAGAAAATCTGCAGACAAGATGATTATGCGCGGTAGCAGCAGAAAAAGAAGCAATAAAAATCTATAAGATGATATTAAGAGAAGCTTACGAGATAAAAAAAACCTTTATACTGGAAAAAGAAGAGGAAAACATTGTAAAAGTATTTTTGTGAACAGATTTCAAAAGGACTCTTTAGAGAGAATATAAGTAGGATGTACATTTCCATAAATATACGTGTAGCGATTGAAATAAATATTGAAAACGCTCGTATAGAAAAGGATTAAAAAACACAACATAAAAACGATGTCATTTGATACCGATGATATAAAGAAGAAATCCGATGATTTTTAAGAAGACAAGAGCGAAGAATTCTAATGCAAAGTGTACAAATATTGTCCGAAACTCAGATTGCGACTCTTTTTTATTGATAAAAGATTTTTTTTACGACGTAAAGATGCAACAGATGATTAGTTCATTGCAGGAAACATCATCTGCTGAAAAGAAGAAAAATAAGAAAAACTGTGTAAATTCCGTTCAATATCGCTGATAAATATTTAAGGAAAGATGAAGTTTTGTATTTTGCGGAAAAAAAGATTTATCAACTTGCTAATATATACAATTGCATACGATATATGGTAATAAAGAAAGATGGGGATTTCTTCGTAATTTTTAAAGCAGTACAACCGGAAGTTTTAAATTTAAAACTGAAATCGATTTACAAAACTGAAATACTATTTACAACCGGAAGTTTTAAATTTAAAACTGAAATCTCAGGAATACCAGGCTAAATGTAATATGCTAATGGGAAATCACCCAAAATACTAAAAATGAGCAAGGAGATGAGGTTATGGGTGATGCGATGAAACATATTAGTGTGAGTGAATTCATTTGCCTTTAATAAGATAGCTACGCATTTATTATTGTCATTTCTAAAGCAGTGCAAAAATGATAATTAAAATCGGTAGTTTTACAACAATTTAACGGGTGGAGTGGCGCCCAGCTTTGCCCGGTCATACGCTTAAATATAGTATTTTAATTTGCTCAAATTTCGTATATATTTATAAAGTCGTGATTTCAAAATTAAAAATAAAGTATTTAAGTGCCATCAAGTAGGATCGAAACCTAAACTGTAACATTCAAACCTTGTGGCGTTACCACTGTACACACGTGACACGCATATAACCCGCTTAAACATTAAAAATTAAAAATAAACTAAGATGAATGTACAAAATGTATAACAATTTTTTTTCGATTTGGACTTATTTTTGACCCCTTAAAATCAGTTTTAACTAGCTCAAGACTCAATAAAAAATGGTCCGTAAAATCCAATCATTTGAGGCTCCTAGCATCGCTTTTCGACTTTTAGTTTCGGAGGAGATAGAGTTTGAAAATATGGAAACAGACGTATGGGCTTTGATATGTTAAACTCAGCAAACTTTAGAAGTGAGAATTGCTACAGGTTGCACACTATCTGTAAGCTTATCCGTTGTTAATTATGTTAAGAAAAATGGTTTGCAGAAGTGTTGAAAGGAGGGATCTCGTTTCTGAATAAAAATAGAGGAAGGAAGTGAATAAAAAACAAAAGATAAAGAGACAAATGACAGAAAGAAAAAAGTAAAAATAAAAGAAATATAGAAACTAACATATATATATATATATATATATATATATATATATATATATATATATATATATTATTGAATAGCACGGAGTTATTCTGTTTTACAATTTTCCTTTTTATCTTCTCCAATCTCTGAATAGTCCTTTTTCTATTCTTCTCGAAATTTTATATGTTGGATCCATAATTGCGAGCGCTTTCGACAGAAATATTTCTATCATCCTTAGGCATATTGTAGAAATAAATCTAGATTGTTTTTGAATTTACGTATATATACATTTTTCCTAGTCACGTGGAAGCTTGTTACAAGTTAGGTGGGCGGACTTTTTTTCACATATATTAAATACATTTTATATACAAACACAGACATATATGTTTGTATATATACATGTGTTTAATATATGTAAAAAAAAATATATATATACGTAAATTAAAAAACAATTTCTACATTTATTTGTACAATATGCCTGAGGATGATAGAAGTACTTCTGTCGAAAGCGCTCGCGATTATGAATCTGACATATACAATTTCGAGATTACCATAAAAAGGATTATTCGGAGATTGGAGAAGATAAAAAGGAAAATTGTAAAACAGAATAACTCCGTGCTATTCAATAATATTTGTCTAAATAAGAAAATGCTGCCTACATATACACAATATATATATATATATATATATATATATATATATATATATATATATATGTATGTATATATATATATATATATATATATATATATATATATATACTAGCAAAGGTACCCCTCGTTGACTGGGTTCAAAAGCAGCCTACAGAAAATGGACTCTGATTTATGAAAGTATGATAGGTTATGAAAAGGAAGGGTTGTAAATTTGGGTTGATTTTGGGGGTATCAAAACCAAAGCAAAATATGATGAAAATAAAAATAAAATAGGTAACCCCCATAATTTATTATACCATACCTGTTCACGCCGAAACACTTATCACAATAGTCTGTGGATCTATATAAAAAACCTTCTTAAACTTTGTGACATATTTCCATTCTATGGAAGTCAGGTGCGAACGAACATCCCATAATTTTATTATACCATATTTCTTCAAACTGAAACATAATTATCAAAGTATACTTACGCAGATAGAAATGAAAAGTCTTTATTAAAGTTTGTGCCTATTTCCATTATATCGAAGCCAGGCGTGAACGCAGACCTCACAATTTTATTATACCATCCCTTATCAAACTATTCTTATGTACATCTATATCAAACACACTTGTAAACGTTTTTTTTTTAATTTTTTAATTTTTTATTTCCATACTTTGTGGACCAGGCACGTACGCAGACCCCCACAATTTTAATGAACCACCGTTCTGCCAGATCAAACATACCCATTCCTCTGTCTCGATACATCTATCATTATATGTAATCAGTTTTTTAAAAAAGCCAACCATATAGGAACCCATTCGTGACCAGACACACACACACGCACACACACACATTCAGCTTTTTATTATATTATATTATATATATATATATATTTATATTATATATATATATATATATATATATATATATATATATATATATATATATATATATATATATATAAGAATATTATATAAAATGTAAGTTCGATAACTGAGAGGATATCCAGTTGGATGACATTCTGTAATGCCAGGTGTGGACATGTTATGCCTAGTCTTTAAGCAGATTTCTTATATATTTATATAGTCGTGATTTATCGGATGCGAGGCAAGTAACGAAATATTTTTTGAGAAATAAAATAGATAAACAAATATGAGTTCTTAAATTAAATGTTTACAAATATTATATACGTTTGTAAAAGAATGTTTCACGCTAATCTGTTTATTGTTTTAGAAGAACTATGTTCATCATCGTAAAATTAAGGTTTCCTCAAATTGTAATCTTAATTATACAGATTTATACTTGACAGTAATTAAAGTTGTAACACGCGCACACGAAAGCACACGTGAGATAAACAGAAGTATGTATATTGTAAATACATAGAAAGATACTTGAGGATACAGGTTGGCAAGATACTACGATATATATATATGTTGTTTTACGGCATATCAACCCTTTTCGGGTAATTTACTGCCAAATCCAAAGATTTTGAAGAAACTTTTTTTTAATAGAATATATTTGTTGTTTTCAAGTTGGTTTCTATTTAACCCATAATTGGGACCCTAACAGATACTACCACTCCGGGTCAGAGTGAACCTGGGAGCAATGGTAATTAAAGGGTGGCTCAACACTCTCCGAATCCCGTAAGCTTGTGCCCCAGGGTTCTATCCTTGGACCTCTATTGTTCCTGATATTCATAAATGACCTCCCCGACAACATTGCCTCTGAGATGGGTATATATGCTGATGACACTACACTCTATGGCAGACACGACAGGAAGACGAATGAACACATTTCTAAAGAAATGGCAGAAACACTAGAGGAAGACCTCCAATCTGTAGTGGAATAGGGACAAAAGTGGTTGGTCGCGTTCAATGCTGCCAAGACTAAACTAGTTTCATTCAATAATTACAAGAAACCCTCTCTACCACCCATAGCAATGGCCAACGACTCTTTATCTGAGAGTCCATCTTTCAAACTCCTTGGCCTAACGTTCACAGGAAACATGAGTTGGAACAATTACATTGAAGGCATTGCCAGGGCCGCTGCAAGAAAGGTGGGCTCTCTCTACCGTGCTAGAAAACTACTAACACCCGAAAGTATCCTGTACCTCTATAAGGCCACCATTCGCCCATGTATGGAGTGTTGCTGTCACATCTGGACTGGTGCATCTGCTACTAGTCTCTCGCTCATTGACAAGGTTCAAAAGAGAGTCGCAAACCTGATAGGCTCTGAACTGGCACCTAAGCTTCAGCCTCTGTCCCATCGACGAAATGTTGCATACCTCTGCCTTTTCTACAAGTATTTTAGTGGTGAATGCTCTGACGAACTGCAATCACTTGTGCCCCCACGACGTGAGCACCCTCGACAAACCCGACAGGCTGCTAAATCCCACCCCCACACTGTAGAGATCCCTTGATGTAAAAGATCTTTTTACTCCAATAGTTTCTTCCCCAGAACCGCTAGATTCTGGAATTCCATTCCAGGTCCCTGCTTCCCCAACAGTACTGACGTGCAGAAGTTAAAGTGTAATGTGAACCGACACCTTGCTGCCCAAATCCCTACATAGTACCCCAGTAGTTGTTACCCCTGATAGTAGCCCCCTACACCAAAGTGACAATTTGCCTTGTTTGGGGTGAAAATGTAAAAAAAAAAAAAAAAAAAAAAGCTGGGGCCTCACCATTGGATATAGTTTAAGGTCATATCCAGGACCGATATATATATATATATATATATATATATATATATATATATATATATATATATACAGGGTGACCAAAAAAAACCCCAAAAATAACTAAATTTGAGGCCATCTAGAACATATGTTGTAGAACGGAGAAAAAAAGGCCAAAAACCCTAGTCTTTTGATCTGATGTCTTGAATATAATAAAGTAGTTATGACTAAAGTTTCATTTCATTCGGACAAAAGAAATGGGGCTTAATTAGAGTTGGGGCCCGTTTTTTTGGGTCACCCTGTATATATATATATTTATATATTTATTTAAAATTCAACGTTATTTCAAGCGGTTAATGGTAGCCGAATGGATTAGGTCTCCGTTAATCGAGCCAGAGATGTCTCGTGATACGGGGTTCGAATCGTTCGACTGGTAGTAATCGTGACACCCTGCACTGAAGATTCCCGAAAGGATGAAACACTAGTGTCTGTAGATATTTAATTATTATAGTAAAAAAAAAATTATGACAGCCCCTTTAAGAAATTCATTTCTCATCGTTGAGCACTTTCAGTTGAATTAAAAGTCGGTCAATTTAGCTCTTATGCGTAGATCATCGTATAACAATTAGATCACTGTCTGACTGATGTAAATGAACACTTAAAAAATTAAGATGTTTAAAATTCAACGTTATTTCAAGCGGTTAATGGTAGCCGAATGAATTAGGTCTCCGCTAATCGAGCCAGAGATGTCTCGTGATACGGGGTTCGAATCGTTCGACTGGTAGTAATCGTGACACCCTGCACTGAAGATTCCCGAAAGGATGAAACACTAGTGTCTGTAGGTATTTAATTATTATAGTAAAAATAATTATAAATATATATATATTTAGTGGAGATGGTAATTAATAAAAACTGAAGATAGTGCTCATTACTGTTTTAGAGCAAATATGCGTTTTATTTTTTATTAACGTTTCTTTTTTTTTCTGTAAAAGTCTGAGGACGCTACAGACGGCCAAAAAAGCGTCCGTGTAACCGAAACAATAATGTAGCTTAACAGAAACATACGGTAATAAAAAATAAAAACGTATATGTTTTATATATATATATATATATATATATATATATATATATATATATATATATATAAAACATGTGTTTTAGATTATACATCCATCAGGAAACACATGTCAAAAATACATTTACATAGACAAACGCTATACAACTTTGCACATATATACACAGCTCATATATATGTTGTACCAAATATCGTTAATTGGAACATGTAAACACACACGTATTGTAGAGGAGTAGTTTGTGCTGCAAGCTGTAATATCTCGCTAAACATTCAGCCGACACACCTTGAATTTCTTAGCGTTTTTCCTTAGTAGTTTCCCTCTTTCTTCAAATCTATGACGCCGTCGAAATTAAAAAAAAAAAAGCTAAAATAAAAATTAGACCACAGGCACAAATGTTTTGATGTTTTAACGGCTTTCACGAAGTGTCTTAATATGCGAAGGAGCGTCTCTGAGATGAGGGGATATTTATACGTGGCCATTGGCAATTAAAGGCACTGCGACTCTTCCAACGGACATATTAAAAGAACTTTGTTGCATACGTTAAGATAGGGGATAACACTTTGTTAATCTTATAGGTCATATTATTTAAGCTATAGAACTAATGCGCATAACAATCATCGTATATATATATATATATATATATATATATATATATATATATATATAACATTAATATTTTATTTCGACAGAATACTCCAAGAAAAAATCTGCGCTCAAAGGTTTTTTTCGTTTATAACTAGTTTTCATATAATGCAGCTTCAATAAATGTCAGTACCAGCAAATTCATATTTTCGTTATCATAATCATTTGCTAATATCTTTCCGCTGATGAGAGCAACATATTTCTTTGAAACTCTGTGGAAATATTAAAATTTCTCATTTGAGTATTCCATCTAACAATAAATTCTTGTAAAGTATAATTTACAGTCTTTAATTGTGTTCTTTAAAGACCAACTCTATTTTCTATTTAGGTGTATTAAGCTTTTTTATTTGGTGGGGATTACTATATAAATGATATCTATATTCGCTTTTAGTTTATATTACCTATTGGCTTGTAAACTTAATTTTACTTTTTGTTTATATATATATATATATATATATATATATATATATATATATATATATATATAAGCGAGATAAGACACTGATAAAATTAAGATGAAAAATCGTGATAATACTTTCAAGGTGATCCTAGCCAAAAAGGGAAAGCTCAATATTTAAGAATAGAGCAATATATAAGTTTCGTGATTTAATTTTAAATTCTGGAAAAAAACAGCATATAGGGACATATATTCGATTTAAGAATTTATTGCTTGACAAAAGGAATACATAGAAGGGGTTATTTTAATTTCCTTAATCCATGATTTTCAACAATGAGCCATTGTTGAAAATCCTCTGATGATATGAGCCATTGTTGAAAATCCTCTCATGATATGAGCTATTGTTGAAAATCATCTGATGATATGAGCCATTGTTGAAAATCCTCTCATGATATGAGCCATTGTTGAAAATCCTCTGATGATATGAGCCATTGTTGAAAATCCTCTCATGATATGAGCCATTGTTGAAAATCATCTGATGATATGAGCCATTGTTGAAAATCCTCTGATGATATGAGCCATTGTTGAAAATCCATGGATTGAGGAAATTAAAATTTCCCCTTCTATATATTCCTTTTGTCAAATAATAAATTCTTAAATCGAATATATGTCTGTATATGTTGTTTTTTTCAGAATTTAAAATTTAACCACGAAACTTATATATATATATATATATATATATATATATATATATATATATATATATATATATATATACTAGCATTTCGGTCCGGCGTTGCCCGGGTGTTTGGAGGTGTATGTTGAGCAAAAAAAAAAAAGGTAAATTTTTTAAACTTTGGCCCCTATTATGACCCCTTAAAATTTATTGTTTTGGGCTCAAATACAGATTATAAAGTAAGATCCATGTCCAAGGAACCTATATCTAAAATTTCAAGTGTTTATACCAAAAAGTGTCGGAGGAGTTTGTTAGAGTTCTCAAAGGTCAAATCGTTGTATCTTTGACCCCTTAACAGCCAAATGTCTGACCGAAAACCAATCAAATCGATTTTCCCAAATCTCAGTACCCTGTATATCAAATTTCGAGTCTGTAGACTAAAAATTGACAGAGTTATTGCGTAGGGAAATGTACACAGACACACAGACAGACAAACAAACAGACACTTTATATATATATATATATAGACACTTATATATATATATATATATATATATATATATATATATATATATATATATATGCATATATATACAAGCAGATCGGTCCGACTTTGCTCGGGCATTATATACATATGTATATATAATGTATGTATATATTAAAAAGATTGACTTATGTCCAGGTTACCTACATCTAAAATTTCAAGTGCTTCGACCCAAAATTAAGCAGTTTTCCAGCATTCAGGAAGTAATATTCGTTTAGGAGTTTGTTGAAAAGTTTGGAGAGAACTTGAGCAACCTCAGCGTAGTATTTTTATAATAGTACAACCGGCATAAGATCAAACCACACGCTTTTGAGGTGCCTGGATTTTATATCATGCACTTGAGAAGGAGTGATTTTCAGATCATCTAGTATGGTTTCTGTCTGCAAAGGAAAAATAGGGAGAGAGTGGTTTGCTAAGTCCAAAATAGAGTTGGAAGCACACCGATTAGCGAGCATGTAAGCCTTCTCAGTTTTCGTGCAAACAACCTCATGATTGTTGGAATTGCCCATTAGTTTCTACAGTTGTAGATTTTCAAGAAATCACGAGTTCCTTATTTCTGCGCCTCAATGCGTTTTCTGGTGGTTTCGGTGTATTCTATCTGTCCCTATGTCTTTCTTGCAATTAGTACTAGCTTATATATACTTTTGTCTGTTTAGACTAGACTTATGCCGGATAAATCTGCGGTTTATATGCTGCCTATCAGAAATGGCAGCTGCGGAAGCAGAAGTAAACCGTTGGGGAAAGTGTAATTTGCTATAGAACTTTCGTTTGCAGTCAAGACGCCCAGTTTTTGAGGACGGAAATGTGGGGGGAGTGGGGAACAGCGTTCATTACCATAGTCAGGAAACATGGTCAAACATTAGGAGGTTCTGTTGAGTCCCTGTGATCCCACCTCTTCACCTCGTTAATAGGAATATGAAAGCCGGGCGATAGGCAGAGCCTATCCACTCATTAATATTCTTAGTTTGCAAACCGGTCATTTGCTCAAGTCGCCACTCTAGAGAGGTCATCGACCAGGAATGAATAAGCTTCCCTCCCATTTATTTTGTGCCAATACGTATGAGATCATTAGCACAGAGAACGTTATCCCCGCGACCTGATCGTAAATCAGGTATTTCTGCGACGCCATATGGATTGTTATGATTAGTTTAGTTAATTATATAGGTTATATATCTGCTGAAGTGTTTACCTCGTCAAAATAATTAGAATTCATTTTACTATGCTTTCTATTTCATTATTAATAGAAATGAGGGAAGTAAAAAAGCATACGATGGAAGCATCTAGATTTGCGACAAGTCGATGTAAGAGAGGAGTTAATATATGGTTAAAATATTGTTCATATATTGGTTTAAGAATAATAAAAATGTTAAAGTATGATTCAAAGTGGTATGAGAAATAAAGATAAATATCCAGAGTCATGCATCCAATTTCAAGCCGAAAAGAGCCCAAAATACAATGTATCTAAAAAATAAAATGTATCTAAAAAATAAAATGTATCTAAAAAAATAAAATGTATCTAAAAAAATAAAATGTATCTAAAAAAATAAAATGTATCTAAAAAAATAAAATGTATCTAAAAAAATAAAATGTATCTAAAAAAATAAAATGTATCTAAAAAAATAAAATGTATCTAAAAAATAAAATGTATCTAAAAAAATAAAATGTATCTAAAAAAATAAAATGTATCTAAAAAATAAAATGTATCTAAAAAAATAAAATGTATCTAAAAAAATAAAATGTATCTAAAAAATAAAATGTATCTAAAAAATAAAATGTATCTAAAAAATAAAATGTATCTAAAAAAATAAAATGTACCTAAAAAAATAAAATGTATCTAAAAAAATAAAATGTATCTAAAAAAATAAAATGTATCTAAAAAATAAAATATATCTATTCAATATAGATTTAAGTTGCGATATAACTATGATTACAAGTACATTTCAGTCCGGCTAAACAGGAAGTAAGGTAAAAGCTATGAACATTTCAGAATGAATAATATAAACAGCAGCATAATCAGACATATATACATATATATATATATATATACATACACACATACACACACACACACACACATATATATATATATATATATATATATATATATATATATATATATATATATATATATAACATAACGCACTGACTTGGAGTTGTCAAACTAGTCCGGCACCTTACAGATGCTAAACTTCTGACTGACAAACAATGTGGATTCAGACAAGCCCGTTCCACAGCTGACATCCTCACTGTAATCTCTGAACGTATATACCATTCACTGGACAAAGCGGGGGAGGGCAGAGCGGTAGCTCTAGATATATCTAAGGCTTATGACAGGGTATGGCACAAGGATTTCTTCAGGAAAATTAAATCATATGGTATCACTGGTAGAATACTTAACATAATTAAATCCTTCTTAGATAAGAGAAAAATCCAGGTTGTCCTCGACGGTCGTACATCTAAACATTGTGATATAAATGCGGGAGTGCTTCTATTGTTCCTAATATTTATTAATGACCTCCCCGACAAAGCTGCCTCTGAGATCGAGATATATGCTGATGACACTACACTCTATAACAGGCATGACAGGAAAACAAATGAACACATATCTAAAGAAATGGCAAAAACACTAGAGAATGCCCTCCAACCTGTAGTGGAATGGGGACATAAATGGATGGTCACATTCAATGCTGCCAAGACTAAAGTGGTTTCCTTCAATAATTCCAAGAAACCTACTCTGTCACCAATAGCAATGGCCAGTGACTATTTATCTGAGAGCACCTCTTTCAAACTGCTTGGCCTAACGTTTACAGGAAACATTAATTGGAACAATTATATTGAAAACTATTTGCAAAGACCTTTGCAGCTAATTCTACCCTATGTGACGAAGGCCATCAACTCCCCATATTTCCTCCTATAACACAGAACACGCTAGGTAACATGCAAATATCCGTGCATGAGGTCGCCAAGCTAATAAAACCCTAGATTCCAGTAAAGCAACTGGCCCTGATGGCATCCCAATTATAGTGTTAAAAAAGCTTCAACCAGAACTTGCTCCCATACTTACGAAACTATTTAAGCGCTGCCTTAAGGAGAAGTGCTTTCCGACCCCCTGGAAGACCTCATCAGTTTGCCCTGTATTTAAGAATTCAGGTGATAAGTCATCTCCCTCTCAGTACAGACCAATAAGTCTTCTCTGTGTTATGAGTAAGTTGCTGGAATCCATATTAAATAGAGAACTAGTTAACCACCTCAACAGGAATAACCTTCTTAGTGACACACAATATGGTTTCCGCTCTTCAAGATCTACCGCAGATGTGCTGACGGTTATATCCCACAGGATTAGTGAATCTCTTGACAAAGGCTTCCTTTCTAGGGCAATTGCTCTTTACATATCAAAGGCCTTCGACAAGGTATGGCATAAGGGTCTACTTCACAAGATTTCCAGCTACGGTATAACTGGAAATGTTTTCTCAATCATTAAATAATTTCTCTCCGATAGGCTCATAAGAGTAGTGGTAGATGGACAAAAATCGGAGGCCTGCAATATAAATGCTGGAGTCCCTCAGGGGTCAATCCTGGGCCCAACTCTCTTCCTGATCTACATCAATGACCTCCCTAAACACATACTTAAATCATTCGTTGACATCTATGCTGATGACACGACCATCTACGGCAATACATCAAAGGCTGTAAATGACAAAGTTCTCTCTGATTCTCTCTCCTCTGATCTCGAGCGCGTGGTTCAGTGGGGGAAGATGTGGCTAGTTACCTTTAATGCATCCAAAACCAAACTCCTATCCTTACATCATCAACGCTCTGATCCCCAGCTGGCATCAATTGTAATAGATGGCTCTCGTCTGGGTGAGGCCCCGTGGTTTGACAAGTTTCTGGGTTTGACCTTTACTCCTGATCTGAAATGGAACACGTACATCAAGTCTGTTGCCAAGGTCGCTGGAAAGATGGTGGGATCCTTCTACCGCTCCAGAAGATATCTCACTACTGATGCAATCCTCTATCTATATAAAAGCCAAGTACGTCCAAGGATGGAATACTGTTGCCATATCTGGGCAGGAGCTGCCAAAAACAGCCTATCATGCCTTGACAGAGTACAAAATAGACTTCGTGGTTTAGTGGGGGATGCCCTTTTCTCTACCCTGCAACCCCTCTCCCACAGAAGAGACGTTGCGAGCCTATCCTTGTTTTATCGTTATTTTCATGGCAGGTGCTCGTCTGAACTCCAATCCCTGGTCCCCCCTCGCCAATCTTTCACGAAAAACACCCGTCTAGCTGAATCCACTGTGAAAAATTTCCCCCACTCTATATCTGTGCCTAAATCAAAACGCGGATTCCATGAACAAAGCTTCTTTTTTAGAACTTCACGCCTGTGGAACTCTGTTCCGTCTGCCTGCTTCCCTCCGGACTACAACTAGGATGTCTTCAAGTCTAATGTTAACAAATTCCTAATGAACCGCCCCCTTAAGTAAACACTTCATCAAATCTTCACACTAACGTAATGTACTTGCAATAACCCTTATCCTTGAGTGGCTTCCGGGCCTTGATAAGTGGTGATCACTGTGTAAAATAAAAAAAAAACATTGCCAGGGCCGCTGCGAAAAAGGTAGGCTCTCTCTACCGTGCTAGAAAACTACTGACACCTGAAAGTATAGTGTACCTCTATAAGGCCACCATTTGCCCATGTATGGAGTATTGTTGTCACATTTGGGCTGGTGCATCTGCTGTTAGTCTCTCGCTCCTAGACAAGGTTTAAAAAAGAGTCGCCAATCTGATAGGCCCTGAACTGGCATCTAAGCTTCAGCCTCTGTCCCCAGAACCGCTAGACTCTGGAATCCATTCCAGGTTCCTGCTTCCCTAACTGTACTGACATGTAGAAGTTCAAGTACAACGTGAACCGACATCTTGCTGCCCAAATCCCTACATAGTGCCCCAGTAGTTGCTGCCCCGTATAGTAGCCCCCTACACCAAAGTGGCAATGTGCCTTGTTTGGGGTGAAAATGTAATAATAATAATAAAAAAAACTAGCAAAGAATTTTCCCTTCTGGCTGTGACGAGATTCAAATCGCACTCATTTAGACAAAAAAAAAAAATATGGAGGAAAACAAAAAATAAAAAAACAATAATGCATGATATTTTAGGCTTGCTTTTTTTATTTATTTTTCTGTAGGTCAGATTTGTCCCAAAAATACATAACGACAGAAATTGAATAAAATGTGGAGAAATTAAGAACAAGGACAACATGTAAGATTTCAGTCCAAAAATAATGAGAAAAATGCTTAAGAATTAACTGATTTCTAGATAATAAAATAAAAAAAAAAACAACAACTTATAGTTAAGTCATGATGAGATTCAGATTTCATGCGTTCCTTCTTATTACGAGCGGCTGACTGAAATGTTTCTACAATTATACAAAGGAAAGGTTCAAACCAACCAAATACATATTTGATTTTATAACACATATCTATGAAATGCAAATTTTTACCATTTTTATAAAAAAGTACATGCTCTTTTATGCCAATGGAATAAATTTTTTTAACAAACGAAGGTAATATGGAAATACTATGAAATCAGATGCTGAGATTAATAATCCCTACTAGAAAGAACTCCCTCAAACAGTTCAGTTCGTATTATAATACGTACGAAAGACCTTATCTTATGTATGTGTTTTCCTGGCGTACCGCAATCTAACCACTGAGTTGAGCGTCGCCAGTTGTCGTAATGAAACCACTTTTATCGCAGGTCACAATCTGGTCGAGAAACAGGTCGTTCCTATTGCATAATAGAAGGGAAAGCGTTTCTTTTTGTTGCCCTTTACTTCGTGAGGCTCCTATTTATCAAGTTTTTTTTTTATATTTCCACTCTCTCTCAAATGGTTGGAAACCATCGTATAAATACGTCTAATTCAGAAGCAAGTTTTTGACTAGAATTTACAGTTTAAGTTCAATTTTTCACATCAATACTCTGTCCCGAGGTTTTTTTTTCTATATCTGGTTAATAAATAGCAGTATTAACATTTATAATTGCTTTAAGATTACAGAATTATTTAATTAGTAAACTTGGCAGGATATTTTGCATATATATATATATATATATATATATATATATATATATATATATATATATATATATATATATATTCAACCGGAAATAAATTTATTCTACGGACGGTGGCATAAACTGAAATTAAACAAAAGTTCGTCTACAGTAGAACTGCATGTAGTACAATCCGAAAGTTATGATTAAAATTCTGTAAATAATCCGAAGATGATCTGAATAAGTAATCGAAATAAGTAATTCGATTCAAAATTCTTGAAAAAATATTTTCTCACGGAGAAATCGTATATTAGAACTTGTTACTCATAAAAATATTTTCATTCATAATAAAAATATTTTTAAAGAGGTGCAGTATTAGTCCGAAAGGAACGCACACAAAGCAGATATTAGCTTGAAAACGCCAATATACAGGAGTGATAAACACATGAAACGTTGCCTATGAATTTCAAGGGATAAACTCTTCGATTTAAAATTATATACGAGTTGCGGGAGGGGGAAGAAAGACGTTTGAAGTCTTGCAACGAAATGTCGACGTTGCTTACAAGCAGTCTTTCCTTGTAAAAGTAACACATGAGTAACGATGGTCAAAATGTATTTTGTCTAAAAGACAACAACAACAACTGTAGAACGGCCAAACTCTCAGTCAACGAGATTCACGCGTGACTGGAATGTCTCTTTAACTTGTAAGAAATAGGCATCCAGTTTCTTTGTTTAACGGACAACCGGCTGTGTTGGTCATAGCTACCAGCACTCCTTTCTTCCCCACCGACCTACCCTCGGTAAGTACACCAATTTAAATTCTCACAATATATATTCCTTACTTCCGAAGCCCGCTGTTTGTTTGTAAACAAATTGACAGTTTGAGCCCTGTGCGACGGGCAAATGCTAATTTAATAGTCATTTGAGGAGAAATATTCACGGGCATTGATTCTTGGTCCAGTGATTAGAGCTGCCGACTGTTAACGCGATGGTCGTAGTTTCGATCCACGGCTGAGAAAAGGTGTATGTCTAGCCGCACTGATGAGTTGTGATATAATGAAACAGTACTGTATGTGGATGACTATATAAATATATATATATATATATATATACATTTTAAAAATATACAAAATAATTAATTCATTTTTTCGTGTCTTTTTTCTTGCGCACCTTTTGTCTCTATCATATTATCCCACTCGCAATGTTTTCCCATTTCTAATCCGAATGATTTCTTGTATTCATGTATAATGTCGTTTTTGCCTCCTATGACGAGAAGCATTTAACTTCTAAATGCCATGGCCTAGGCCCGTTGATTTTGAGAGGAGACCGTTGTCTGACTCAAGTTTCTCTTGTTTTTGAATAGTTTAATTCTTTTTATCTCGATCTTTCTCTTTATGATCTGAATATTTTATGAAACCTATAAAAATATGTTCAGTGTTTCATTCTAAACACTTCTGATATTTAGATGATTTAGACATTTTTACATTTGAAGAAAGTAGAAAGTTTTAGTTTTGTAATTTTAACATCTTTTTAGTTTTAATACATTAAATACAATGAAATGATAGCAGAGGAGCAGTATGAGGAGAAATAGACATGAAGAGAGAAAAAAAAGAGAAAGAAACAGAGAGAGAGACAGAGAGAGACAGAGACAGAGAGTAAGGTACACGTATATTGAGTGGAAAAACACAATATATTGCAATACTATTAAAGTAATATAATGCCAAAAGTCTGTGTTTACTGCTACGTTATTTGAGGGCATATTTTATTCTAATGAAACAGATTTAAAAATTTGGTTTTAATAGTGATCTATATACCTCATTGTGTAGATTGCTAATCTGTTAAACCAATAAATTCTAGGTGAAAATATTATTACCTACTTATGTGTCAAATGCAACATTAACTAAGGTTCCCACTTTCATAAGTACGTTTTTGCATTTTAACTCATTGTTTTGTATTCTAAAAAAGTAGTGAACAACACATTATTGTTACCAAAGGCAGGATTAGTCACTTCTATATAAGAAAATAGGATACTTTTACAGAATTCTACCCATATGAAAAAACATACAAAATCTTCCCCGTGACAGAAACGAAAACGTGCAACAAAAACTCACGTGAAAGCAATTTTCTACCAAAGGTTTTTACTTAAACTGAAAACTAAACTATCTATAATCTGAATTTTACATTTGGTTTGAAAATGCTGGTTTGGTCCGGTTAAAATTCTGTAAAAGTACCATGTCTTAAAACTGCCACGATAAAAACAATGTTTCAAATATATTTTAGTGGGGTTAATTCTATAAAAATCTAAGAAAAATGAGTAAACTTATAAATTTGTTTTTTTTTTTTATAGTTTTTTAATTCAATTGTAAGGGTGAAGTATAGAATAGGTACAAAACACCCTCCCCTCCCCATGTTAAGAATGGCTTTTAAAATAATGACGCTATTATTTACGTCCGGATCACTCTCTGCACTAGTACCCAAATGTGAAGTATATTTTAGTAGTTTATCAATATGAAGGTATTTTCGATTCCAATATAACCTGTAGATCGCAAAGAGGAACGAAACAAATATATATGATAAGTTCTTATACATTTTCGGAACTTATGCAGAATACTGACCATGTTGGAAGAATGACATTAGTTAGAAAACCACACTTTCTAACAATTTAAGAACTAAAATACCGCAAAAATTAAACTAACCTGAAAATGATATTTAAAAATAGCACGGTACGTGTTAAGCATAAATACATATTTTTAAATGAAAAGAAAATTATGAAGATTCTGAAAAACAATTTTATATCATTGAATAATGTTATTTTTAAATAATATATAAAATAATGTTATTTTTAAATAATATATAAAATAATGTTATTTTTCAATGATATATACAATACTATTATTTTACAATAATATATAAAATAATGTTATTTTGAAATAGTATATAAATAATGTTATTTTCCAATGATATATTAAATAATGTTATTTTAAAATAATATATATAATAATATTTTAAAATGATATATAAGATTATGCTATTTTTAAATAATATATACAATAATGTTATTTTTAATGATAAATAATGGTATTTTTAAATAATATATAAAATAATGTTATTTTTAGATAATATATAAAATAATGTTATTTTTAAATTACAATTTTTAGTGTTATTTTCAAATAATATGCAAAATACTAAGGCTATTGATATATAAAATAGTAATGCCAACGTACAATTATTTTGGTTTTCAGCTGTGATTTTTAGAGAGTGTATAGCAGAGGCAGACAAGCGTACAGCAAAGGCAGAAAACTCAGAATTTTTGCTTTGTTACAAAAACTTTTAATCCCTAATTTGTGTTTTAAAAATTGAGTTTTGAGTTATTATAATTTTCTTGCATTTATTTTAAAAAAACATGCATTTTTTTTGTAAAATTTTCAATTCAATCCTAAAACTGCGTTTGTCTGTCCCTTCTATACACTCTTCCAATGTCACAACTCAAACCCCCAAAAGTTATAACATCGCAATAGTGCAATCTTTAAATAGGTCAAAATAAGTATTTTTATTCATGTTTTGTTTCTAATATTTTTATTTTTACATTTTTATTCGAATTCGTTAAAAAACGTTCATCCAATTTTATGCACATTTATTAATTTTTTTCCATGAGGTAAAATTAGTTTCTTATTTTAGAAATATTTTCTGCAATCTTTACAGGCATAGTTTACCCCCTAAAACTTCTAAACCGTTTTTATTGCTATACCGTTTTTTCAACTAATTCAAAATACCAGCAAAGAAGAAATTAAAATAAATATTGAAGATTTTAAAATGGGAATATTTTTACTATATCCATCTAACATGAAGTTGTCATTAACAACAGTTGTTGTTTAAAGGAGTTCAAAAACACAATTAACAGACGATAAGTTGATTTTCAAGAAAAAAGTAATAATCCTTACTGTAAGACAACATGGCCAACCGCATTGATTAGCGACGAATCCGTTTTTCCTTCTTTCAATCGAAAGTAAACTTTCAAACTGGACAAAACATGTTTGTCAAATAATAAACAGCGACCACGAACTACAATGACACAAATGATCTGCTGCTGTCAATCTCCAATCGATTTCATTGATTACTTATTGATTACTTCGATCTATCAAATGTTTTCTTATAAGTGCCTTTTTTGTTTTACTTTTTTAAACATTAGTATTCAATTTGATTTTTATAAAAAATCAGCCATAATTTTGCCTTCATTTTAAATTTCACAGCTCATTTCTCCATTGATTTTCAATTGATTTTCAATTGATTTTCAATTGATTTTCAGTTGATTTAAAATGAATAATTCTAATGATGATAATAAAACAAATACTCTTTTATTTTTATATAAATGAAAATATTACCTGAAAAAATAAAGAGAAATTAGAAAATTATATTTTATCGAAATAATAAAAACAAATAATAAAAACTAAAGAAATTGATTCATTGATTTGTGAACTTTTATGCCCATCTTCATAGTTGTTTCATGACGTTTCGGCCAACTATTGCTTTGGTCTTCGTCAAAATGGTTAACCACAACCAGCAAAAATAGTTCGACCAAAACGGGCGACAGAGCAACAGCTATGAAAATGAGAAAATAAATAAAATATACAAATCCAATAAATTGAATAAACGCAATGCCATAAATAGTGCAAACGTTTTATTATAAATCAAGTTATAAAGAAAAGAATACATACTATTTTTTATAAATATCTGAAAGTGTTATGATGAGTATATGCAAAAAATAATAATTTGGAGAAAATGGATGAAATTATATAAAAAAACTTTAATAAATATTGAAATGAAAATCAAAATCAAGAGAATTTGCATTTAATGTAGTAAATAAAAAACAAGTTGGTATAAAAAATTAATAATTATTCAATCGAGAAAAAATGGAAACATTTTCTCCTGTATCACTTTCGATATTATGGGATAATAAGTAAACACTCCCTATACACAACATTTACAGTTACCATTAAAGCGTGTCCCTAGTTACATAAATACATTTGTCCCTGTTTTAGAATTCCTATTTTTGTTCCGGTTGCACGTACTCTCTCCGATACGAAAACCCACCGATAGAGTAGGTAAGGTTTTTTAATCCGATGTAAATCTCACCTCCTTCGTAAATAAATCTCGTGGCTTCCCTTTCTTTTATTAACTTCTCCGTATACAGCTCTTGTTACATGATAAGGTCTGCCCCCTTTTCATGTAAGTATAAAAATAGAGAGGTTACTTAAAATGAAAATAAAATGAGAGAAAGCAAAAATCGAACGTTGGATATAAGTTTTAAAGAACAATAGGTTTAAATGGAATGTCCAGTAAATTGTTACTTCTGATGAAATAAATAATAAATAAACTATTCAATTGTAAGAAAGAATGTGGATAATAAAATATGGGTAAAATAAATTAGATATGTAGGTTGAATTCCTTTGTAAAAACATCAAAGAAAAAATAGGTTATTGGGAAATCATAATATCGGAAACGTGCGACTCGCGCATGTGAGGGCACGTGAATTTTGCTCATTAGGCCGGACATGCATGGATTTCTCAATATAGGAAGTGAGAGTTTGTTAGAGAGACAGTCAGTGAGAAACTCAGAGAGGGTCTGGGAATTCGAACGTCTAGGAAGCGAGACGGTCACTTTGAAACTAAAATGTGAAGCTTTGAATTCTTGATGAGAAAACCACGGCCGGTCGTGAAGAAATAAACCCATCATGTGTTTTGATAACGCGTCTTTGTGTTTGTGATTCTTACAAAAAGGTAAAGTGAATTGTTATTATATGTCTGTGTTATAAAATGTCGTGACATACACATCTCATATCCACAATGTGAGTCTACATCTCATATCTACACTAAGACTGTCTGAAGACATATCTGCACAATGTCTGAACACTATCTCCTCACACTAAGAGCTTCACATAGCAACACTTCTAAGTAAAAAACGTTGAATATAAATATGAATCTTCATAACACGAACACGGAACGCAACAACAATCTCTCTAATTCTCTCAACATCCCTATCTCTCTCTAAAACTCTCTCTAAGACTAATAAGACTCAAAGACTCTCTCTGAATAAGACCTCAAAATATAACATTCTGATTGTCTTTCAACATATAACTATTTTATACATGATGCATTACAAAACGATGCAAACATCGGGAATCCACTTTCTACATAAAACAGTGGTCATTGAAAGATTCATAGAAGAAAAATCATAATTATTTTCCAGTCTTAGGTCAGAAGGATATTCTCATATTAGGTTAATATAGGTCATATATTTTGTTCTGATAAAATATGTTATTCAATTATGTTTCCCTGTTCATGCATACCAATCCTTTTTGTTTAGAACCTTAATGTATGTAATAGAAAAAGGACTATTCAGAGATTGGAGAAGATAAAAAGGAAAATTGTAAAACAGAATAACTCCGTGCTATTCAATAATATATATATATATATATATATATATATATATATATATATATATATATATATATATATATATATATATACTAGCATGGGTGACCGGCGTTGCGCGAGTGTTCAGAGGTATGCGTTGAGCAAAAAAAAAAAAAAACAACAAAAAAATAAAAGTGGTTGTAGGAAGGCAGACTCGAACCGGTACCGCAAGGAGGAACAGAACGGGGGAAAACCCTGACGTCTTTGCTTTTACAACCACCTCCAAACCGGAAGTGACGTAGGTTTAAATTAAGGCTAGACAATCCAAAACAGGGGATAACTTCCAAAAATATCGGCGAAAAAAAGCGACCCCCCTGTAGAAAAATTCCCAGTTGAGGGTGAAGAAATTATGTTTTTAGCCAATTTTTCGGTATTTGTCGTCTGAAAGGTCGAATCTCCAAACCATACTGATTTTGTGAAAATCCTTCGCCTTCGTCAAAAGTTTTAGGGAGACATGTAAATATACATACATAGATTTATATATTGGTAGCTCAAATTTTCGACCCAAACCGATTAAAAAGTTTGCTAATCTCTGAATACCCTTTATGAAAAATTTCAAATATTTAGACCAGAAATTGTCTGAGTAATTTGGTAGATCGTTGATGTCAATTAAAAAAAAAAATTAACTTTGACCCCTATTATTACCCCTTAAAATTTATTGTTTTGGGCCCAAATTCACTTATTAAGTTAGATCCATGTCCAAGTAATCTCTATCTAAAATTCCAATTGTTTATACCCAAAATTGTCGGAGGAATTTGGTAGCGTTTTCAAAGGTAAAATAGTTGAACTTTGACCACTTAATAGCAAAATTTCTGGCCCAAAACTGATAACAAAGATCTTTCACAATCTAAATACCCTGTATATCAAATTTCGAGTCTGTAGACTTAAAATTGACAGAGTTAATGCATAGGGAAATGTACACAGACACACAGACAGACACTCTCACTTTTATAATATAGATATGTACACAGACAGACACTCTCACTTTTATAATATAGATATGTACATATATATGTACATATATATATATGTAGAGATATATGTGTACACATATATATCTACATATCTATCTGTCTATCTATTATATCTATATAAAATATTATATCTATAAAGTGTCTGTGTATCTGTGTGTCTGTGTGTTTGGCTGTGTGTGTACATTTCATTACGCAATAACTCTGTCAATTGTAAGTCTACAGACTCAAAATTTGATATACAGGCTACTGAGATTTTGGAAAATCTATGTGATCTGTTTTCGGCCAGAAATTTGGCTGTTAAGGGGTCAAGGTTCAACCATTTGTCCTTGGAGAACTCTACCAAACTACTCCGCCAATTTTGGGTATAAACACTTGAAATCTTTTATATAGGTTCCTTGGACATGGATCTAACTTAATAACTTGATTTGAGCCCAAAACCTGTAATGGCGAATATATTCATGGAGTACTTCGAAGACATCGCATTAGATTCAGCTCCCTTAAAGCCAACAATGTGGCTCAGATACGTTGATGACACCTTCATACTCTGGCCTTATCAGGAAGATGTCCAGATACTACTGGATCATATGAACACAATAAACCGTCCATACAGTTCACAAAAGAGAAGGAAACAAACAGCCAACTTCCCTTCCTGGATATACTCATAACACGCACAGAGTGTGGGTTCAAGACATCTGTGTATCGCAAGCCTACCTTCACCAGACAATACCTAAACTTCAACTCCCATCACCCATACAGTGTCAAATATGGAATCGCCCGCTGTCTACAACACCGAGCACAGACAAAGCGACCATCATACGTACCATCAAGAAATGTCTAGGCTAAGAGATACCCTTCGACGAAACAACTACCCCGATAGCACATTATCCACTAGTGGAAACAATAGAGTAAGGGAAGAAAGTGAGTCACAAAAACTTCCAACGGTCTGCCTACCATACATACAAGGCGTCTCCGAAAGAATTCAAAAGATATGTGCCCCTTACAACATCAGGGCGGTATTTAAAAATGAGTCAACTCCAAGAAGTTACCTATTCAAAATAAAGCCACCAATGGAGGAGAACCAGACCAAGAACTGCATATATTCCATCCCATACAACTGCAGCAAGGTTTACAAAGACGAAACATGCCGCCCTCTTAAAGTAAGGGTGGGGAACATCGAAAAGCAGTGACTAGAGGAGATATGGAAAAGTCGGGTATAGCCTACCATGTATGGAAGGAAAGTGGTTACCATATGGGATGAAGTTAAAATAATAAACAGTGAGCCCCACTGGAAAGTGCGAAAACTCAAAGAAACAACACACATGCTAGGACATAACAACCTCCTGAGCAAACCGAGTATAGAACTGAACAAAATTTGGGAACCTCTAATTATAAGAGAGAACCTAGAATAAAAAATTGATGACTCATCGTCCTATTGACACATGGCCGAGACGACTAAGACGTTGAAACAGACATTGCAAGTCTCCAAGGTGCTGAGTTCAATCCAGAACGAAAGCAGTGGCATTGACAACACAATGGTAGCGATAGATTCCTGTTTCATTTTTCATAGGTAAAGTTAGCAGGCATTCAAAAATGATCGACCGTTCCTTAACTTTTGGACGCTGCTGTATATATATATATATATATATATATATATATATATATATATATATATATATATATATATATATAAACAAAAAATATCATGATCAACATAATTCATTTTAAATCAATTGAACATTAATAGAAAGTCAATTGAAGAAATTATCTGTGAAATTTTAAGTAAAGGTAAAAACATAAAAAACATAAGTCATGTACGAATAAAGTCAACGTAAATAGAGCAACATAATGGAACGGAAGAGTATAATAAAAAACTGGATGAATATTATCAAAATAAATAAAATGAACAAGAAAGAAACAATTAAATGAGAAAACGAACATAAATGAAAAAGTAAAGTACAGGTAACGAATAAGATGTAAGGGAAGTAACTCGAATAATAAAATATATTCCATGAGAGTGACCTCCCCCTGATACAAGAGCTTAACTAATCAATAATAATTCCAAACCAAACAAAATTAATATTAGAAAAAATACGCATAAATGTAGTAATAAAAAATTATAAAAACACAGGAAAAATAAATAATAGAAACAAATGGAAAAAAAAGAAATACGAAAATAAGTTTTAAAATAAGAATTTTGGTTTGCACGATACCGACTGGGAAGCCATGAGGAATCTTATTAGAGATGCCCCAAGGGAAGCTATCAGGGATCTAATTAGAGATGTCCAATGGCGAAATATCTTTTCACTTCCTGCTGAACAGTGCGCAAATGAGACCACTGAATGGTTAAAACAACAATTGAAGCACATGTCCCCACTCTCCCCAATACTTACTTCCATATGTGCAGGTGCATCGCGAAAAGGCAGCACGCGTACCACAGATTTAACCAACATAAATCCAGTTCAAACAGACAGAAGAATATAGAAGCCAGAAGTAACTGTAACAAAGAAATAGCGATAGCTAAGAGAGAATTTACTGAAACCACCAAAAAAACATATCGAAGCTCAGAAATTAGGAACTCGTGACTTCTGGAAAATCTACAACAGTGTAGTAAATAATGAAGTTGTCAGCTCAGCAACCGAGAAGGCTAACATGCTTGCCAGTCGGTTTGCTTCAAACTCCACACTAGACCCTGCTAACTACCCTCTCCCAGACTTTCCTTTGTAGACAGATGCCACACTTGACGATCTGAAAATCACCCCTTCTCAAGTGCATGCCATTATAAAAAATATTGACACTTCAAAAGCATGTGGTCCTGATCTCATCCCGGCTGTGCTATTGAAATGTGCTCCGTCGAAGTAGCTCCAATCCTCTCCAAACTTTACAACAAATGTCTTAATGAATCTTGCTTTCCTGCCTGCTGGAAAACTGCTTCCGTGGTACCAGTTTTCAAGAATTCTGGCGAAAGAACTGACCCAGTAAATTACCGCCCCATTAGCCTCCTCCCACTTTTTGCCAAAATATGATTCCATAATTAACCAAGCTCGAGTCCATTATCTTACAGATACTAAACTTCTTACCGACCAACAATATGGATTTAGGCACGCCCGTTCCACAGCAGACATTCTAACTGTAATCTCTTAGTGTATATACCATTCACTTGACAAAGCAGGGGAGGGTAGAGCGGTAGCTCTAGATATATCTTAGGCTTTAGACTTTGTATGACACGATGGTCTTCTCAGGAAAATCAGATCATACGGTATCACTGGAAGAATACTTAACATAATAAAATCCTTCTAAGATAAGAGAAAAAGCCAGGTTGTCCTCGATGGCCGTACATCTAAACAATATGATATAAATGCGGGAGTGCCTCATGGGTCTATCCTTGGACCTCTATTATTCCTAATATTCATAAATGACCTCCCCGGCAAAATTTCCTCTGAGATGGGTATATATGCTGATGACATCACGCTCTATAACAGACACGACAGGAAAACAAATTAACACATATCTAAAGAAATGGCAGAAACACTAGAGAATGACCTCCAATCTGTAATAGAATGGGGACAAAAATGCATGGTCACATTCAATGCTGCCAAGACTAAACTTGTTTCCTTCAATAACTACAAGAAACCTTCTCTATCATTAATAGCAATGGCCAAAGACTCTTTATCTGAAAGTACATCTTTTAAACTCCTTGGCCTAACGTTCACAGGAAACATGAGTTGGAACAATTACATTTATAGCATTACCAGGACCGCTGCGAAAAAGGTATGTTCTCTCTACCGTGCTAGAAAGCTACTGACCCCTGAAAGTATCCTGTACCTCTATAAGGCCACCATTCGCCCATGTATGGAGTATTGTCATATTTGGGCCGGTGCATCTGCTACTAGTCTCTCACAAGACAAGGTTCAAAAGAGAGTCGCCAACTTAATAGGTCCTGAACTATCATCCAAGCTTCAGTCTCTGTCCCATCGACGCAATATAGGATCCTTCTGCCTGTTCTACAAGTACTTTAACGGTGTATGTTCCAACGAACTGCAAGAACTTGTACCCCCTCTACGTAAATACTCCCGACAAACCCGACAAGCAGTATAATCCCACCCCTTCACAGTAGAGATCATTAGATGTAAGAGAGCCTTCTACTCCAGTAGTTTCTTCCCCAGAACCGCTAGACTTTGGAACTCCCTTCCAGGTTTCCTACTTCCCCAACTGTACTGACATGCAGAAGTTCAAGAGTAACGTGAACCGACATCTTGCTGCACAACTTCCCACCTATTACCCCTGTAGCCTGTGTCCCTAATAGTAGTCCCCTTCATCAAAGTGGCAATGTGCCTTGTTTGGGGTGCAAATGTAAAAAAATAAAAAACAAAAAACAAAAAAAAAAACTAAAGATTGATGACCTGTAATAACGTGGGAATGGATGTCTTTTCCCCACAAACGAACGCACCAAGTTTATCATGTACAAAATTAACTTTTTGCTGGTAATATCGGATGGAAGTCACATCGGACGAGTTGATGAGAAAGAAATTTTTTTACGAAAACATAAAATCATAGAATTGTCATCCCATTAACGACTATAACGAAGGGATCCAAGATGAAATAAACAAGAGATATATAAAAGAAAAAAATGTAAGTCTTTGAATTTCAACAACATTTTGTACTATACATATATATATATATATATATATATATATATATATATATATATATATATATATATATATATATATATATGCTCTGGCTCATTTATTCACGTGACGTATCATACTGACAATATCCCATTTTTGCACTTTACCCTTATCCGCTTTTCCAGAAGCAATAAATCATTTTCTTCCCTGACATATCAACATCCATCTTTGTCTACTTTCTTTTAGGTGTCGAAAATCAGAAATAATCGCTTCTAATTATGAAAAACAAGGTGAGGCATTCGTTATATAATGTCCTGACACCTTTCGATTTGTTTCAGTCGAATTCTAAATATTTCAGCGCAATCAAAGTGATACACAAATTGAACTTACACGAATGACTACGTGTAAATGTTCCTTCTCTGATGTTAAGTCCGTATTCAATTACCCTGATATGATAGAAATCTGTTCTAGCTCTTAAAACTTGCATAGGTATCTTTCGTAGAAAAACATTTTTTTTAGTCAATAACGATATCTCAGTAGGTATTCACAATCTGCTTAAACGCCCTTGACCAACTGTTATGTGTCTTGCCTAGAAAGGTATCCAGTAAGGGTAAGCATTAGTCAACGGTTGAGATTAGGTGTCAAATGTGCTTAAGATTAAGAACCGACGGTACAAAGTTCAGAATCAATGTCATCACGCAATAGCTGACGTTCAAGCTTAATCGTGACAGTCCGTCAACTATAATTTTAGCATGAAAGACTAAAAAAAAACGAGATATTATTCAGAAAAAAATCTTCCCACTTATTGAAAAAAAAAATTGTTTTTGAAAAAATATGCCAAAAGTTATGTGTAGTGCGAGGCAACTTTATTGTACTAATTTTGTTAACCTGCTTGGACATTCGTTATGTTAGTCTGTATTAATTGAATATGAACGTCACTGTGGAACGCATCGCAGAATAGTCAACAAATATAATTAAAACTATGTTTTTATTATATGGATAGATTGAATATAATTATTTAATGTGATATCAGTTGATGCTGACACTACAACTATTCTTTGGGAGAGAGGTGTTAGCTTACAATAATCCCGCTTTACCATTTTTATCCATTTCTTAATCCTTTTGTTTCACCGGTGTTGCAGTTTCTATAAATGAATTATCGTTTTAGCCCATGTGTATTAATCTCGTAATTGAAGAAGGGGTTCTTTAATATTACAGCCGTTTTTATCAGCGTTATCCGTTGTATCTTCTCAACCATTTCCCTAATTCCAATTTTTTCAGTTCTTTTTTGAGTTTTTTTTTCGGGATTGTTTTTAGTGCTCCTACTATTATTGGTATTATCTTGACTTTTTCATCTTCCATATTTATTTTCAACTGTCTGCCCAGTTCTATATATTTGCTTTGCTTCTCTGTCTCCATGATATTCACCCTACGGTCTAATAAAATTACGATTTTTCTTTCTTGTAAACTATTACAACATCTGCCTTTTTTTACTTGAATAGGTTTATCTAGCAGTACGTCTATGTCCTTAGGATTTTGTGATTTTCGTTTTCAAGTTTTGCTGACAGCTTGTGCCTGCACTATTTGCCTGTGGCTTCAAGATGCACTTATTTGCATAATGTCTATTATACCCTCGTTTATATTTTTGGTGGGTTAGTTTGCTGCATCCACATATTATGTGGTTTATCGTTTTGTCTCTTTGTCCACAAAGTCTATAGTTTTCGTAAACTTTGCCGATCTTTGCTTTGATCGCGTTATCTTGTTTGGCTATTATTAGCGATTTAGTGTCTTTTTCGCAGTAATTTTTAAGTATTTTCATGAGTCTCATATGAGGTGACTATGTAGCTGTTTTACTTCCCATTTTCCTCGTCTTTTCTCTTGTCTTTTTGTTATCCGTCTTCTTCATTATTACCATAGTGTCTGTGACTGCAGTGATTATAATTTTATTGTTTTATGTTATGTGTTTTACTGATTCTATTTTTGTGCTCATGAAACTGTCTTCTATATTTACCAGTCCCTTTCTCTGTCTTTTCTATTCACATAGAGTCGGTTAGCATCATCATTTTTGGTGCAATGCATTGTGAATGGTCATAAGTTTCTACGTCAACTGATCGAGATGCTTCAGTACTTCTTTGATCTTGCCCATTACCGTTTCAGAGTATCTTATTTGTGGAGCTCCCAGTCTGTTAATACTTTTTTTAAGTTCCTATCATATAAATTAGCTTCAATGGGAGAGATGAACCCACAGTCTTCATTAAGACATGGATCTTAAAGAAGGAAAACTTCTGATGTAAAAACCTCAACTCGATTGTCTTCTCTGTCTTGTGGCAGCCATTGCACCGACAAAGATTAGCCGTTTCATTTCTCTGTTGCAGATATTGACGGTGTGAGTCTCTAAGAAAGCAACGCCTATTATGGACGTGCGTCAGAAGTAGAGATGCGCCATTGCATTTTCTCTGTGCAGAAAAAAGTGAACCGACCCATGTTGAACGTTTACGAAGTTGGTATAGTTAATGTTAGCGTAGTTATGAGATGGGTTCGTCGATTTCAGAGTAGAGACAGAGATGAGAGTAACAAAACGCGTCAACTGATCGAGATGATTCAGTACTTCTTTGATCTTGCCCATTACCGTTTCAGAGTATCTTATTTGTGGAGCTCCCAGTCTGTTAATACTTTTTTTAAGTTCCTATCATATAAATTAGCTTCCAGGAATGTTTTTGTTCTTCTGAGGTGTTACTTTCAAATTTTATTTTTCTTTTATGTTGCGTTAATTGTGTTTGCTTCTAGAACTTCCAAATATGTTGCCTGGTCTTCTCTTTGTTTGGTAGTTCTATACCCTCGATCATCTCCAGTTTTGTTCTTCTTATAATTAGCAATGCGCAATTGCAATTTAGATTGGTTACTACTAAAAATAGGTGACTATTTTGTAATATCAGGGGCTGTGCATGGAAAGGAATGGCCGCCGCTATTCTTGCCCAAGACACGCTGCATGCTATAATGCAGTGGTCCTACGACCCCGGATGGTTAAAGGAGTCATCTATCATTCAATAAGTTGATAGCTTGCATTTTAAATTTTGAGTTGACTCTATCGACTTGACAACAAAAAAAGCCAAGTCAGTTTTTTCGAGTTCAATCTTATTTTGCGTATTTAGGAGAATTATTTGAAAACTAAGGGGAAAACGAATTTATTAAACCACGTAAATGATTCATGGTGGGTCCGTAACATCTGATTTTATTTGTTATGTGCCGTCTAAGTGTGTTTTAAGTAAGGTTTTATGGTTTTGTCGGTGTCTGAATTTTCGCGATAATCAGTCCCTCATCAACTTCCCTGATTACAACCTACTAACTAAATAATAATAAAAATATATCTGTAAGGCGCAGTTAAGAAAAACATCAACCGTACGTCCTGCAACAACAGATCGGGTTCCGTCTGGAGGCCGTGGTTGGGGTGCGAAATGGCTTCTTAAAATACGCTGTATTTAAAAAATGATTCTTTAGAATATGCAGTTTGAATCTGGCGAATACACCAATTATTAACCACAAAATGACTATATTTTCATTTGAAAGTATTTTATAAAAGAAAAAACTGTGTATCTCTACTATAAAAGGCACTTTCCTTGTGTGTTGTTCCCCATGGAGTCGAAAACAGCTAGGTCTATTTTTGTTAAATTTCAAACGAAAGTACTATGTCTAGTAGTGTTATTTGCATTGGAATGGCTTCGATAAGTATCGATGATTGCTAATCAAAATAATCAGATAAAATAAAGAATAGGCGATTTTGACCAAAGTTAACACCTAACACAGCCTAACATCACGCATTTGAGAAGTTTTTTACCATACAAGCTGAAAGAATGACATATAAAAACAACAGCAGGTTCTTCTATATGACAGAGGCGCGTTCAAAATGAATTTTTCTGTTTAAAGTACAATTGAAGCATGATACGTACTTGATTTTTGCATTTTAAACTTTCAAGCAATTATATAAAAATAATTTTATAAATCAAACCGTAAGTTCTCTACAGTGCAATGTAAACTACATTGTATTGTATCTTCCTCTCCGTATACCGAGATGGGGTTTCAACGCGAGCTTGAAATCAATCGATTTGATTGAAAAATGGTCGATTTCACCGATTCCGATGACAATAAAAATATATGAATATTAAACGTTGGTTAATCCGCATTCAATCCCGTGCAGAGTCGGATCCACCTGCCAGTACACATATAACCCCCCCCCCCACACACACACTTGGTACCTGGAGGCGCGTTTACTTCAATGGGAGAGATGAACCCACAGTCTTCATTAAGACATGGATCTTAAAGAAGGAAAACTTCTGATGTAAAAACCTCAACTCGATTGTCTTCTCTGTCTTGTGGCAGCCGTTGCACCGACAAAGATTAGCCGTTTCATTTCTCTGTTGCAGATATTGACGGTGTGAGTCTCTAAGAAAGCAACGCCTATTATGGACGTGCGTCAGAAGCAGAGATGCGCCATTGTATTTTCTCTGTGCAGAAAAAAGTGAACCGACCCATGTTGAACGTTTACGAAGTTGGTATAGTTAATGTTAGCGCAGTTATGAGATGGGTTCGTCGATTTCAGAGTAGAGACAGAGATGAGAGTAACAAAACGCGCTCAGGATATTTACGTCTAAGGCATAAAAAGAGGCTGGCAAAAGTGCATGGAGAATGGTGGTGACTACGCGAAAAAATAAAGTCTAGAGCAGAAAATAGCGCTGGTTTGAATAGTAGTACTTGCATGCTCATAACTCTTCAATGTTTTTGTGTTTGTGTTCGGAAATATTACTTTTAGAACGATCATCGCAAAATGAATGTGAGCAAACCTAGAAAGAGAAAGTTTCAAAGCGGAGGAATAAAAGAATATGAGGAATAAAAGAATATACCCAAAACTTCTATTAAAGCTATAAAATCTCGAATCTTTAAAGATACAAGCAAATTAATGAGAAAGATGATAATTAAATTTGAAGCAGACGCTAAAGCGATTAAAACTCAGTCAAATAATGACTTAAAGTTAAAATATTACACAAGAAGACTAAAACACTTGTGGACAAATGTTATGATAGAGATTAGAGATGCAATAAAATTATTACATGTTTAAAGAAATTGTCATCTATTTTCACGATCTTTTCATCTGAAAAGATCTCCACCATCAATGATGTTTTTTTATACTCACGTTCACCCCTAACAAGACACATCGTAACTTTGATGTAAGGAGCTACTAATTAGGAGCATGACTCGGAAAGATTAACAAGATGTTGGTTTACGTTATATTTAAACCTCTGCATATCATTACAATAAGGGAAGCAGGTAACAGGAAGTGAATTCCAAAGTCTAGCTGTTCGAGGGAAGAAACTATTAGAGTAAACTGTTTTCTGTCATTTGGGGACCTAAACAGTGAAGGGGTGTGATTTTGTTGCTATAATATTGTGGAGCGCAGAAAAGACGTATAATACCTGGGAATGTTCCTCTCATTACATTAGAATACTGAGCACAAGTGTATAATTACGGGAAGTAGTGGATGTAAATAACGATAAAGAAAAAACAACTCAATTATTAAAAGATAAAAAATGCAGCGACTGAAATGGATAAACGTTTACATTGGGGAAATAATAGAGTAAGAAGACGTCTAAATCAATGAAAAGATATAGAGAAATAAAAGAAATAAAACGACTCAATCGATGAAGATATGAAATAAAAAAGAGGAAGAACAATAAGAATAAAAATAATAAAGAAAAAAGGACAGACGGAAAACGAAGCAAATGGTATAATATAAAACACTCAGACATACAGATAAAAAAATGTGCACCTCGTTGGCATGGCAACAGAAACTGATATTTTGGGTGCTGTTCGCAATGCAAAAGTAATCGGTAAACAAGGGAAAGAAAATACCTAAAAAATGATACAAAAATAATGAAAAAATCAACATTAAAAATTGAGACAAGACTACGAGATACCAAACTTTGTGATGGCGTCAAGCAAATTATCCAGATGTATAGCACATTATTGCGTCCTTTTTTCATTTTCACCCTAAACATGGGACAGCATCACTTTGATGTAGCGGGCTACTATCGGGGACTGTAGTTGCAGGGATACTATGTGTTACGTAGTGTTATTATTACAATGATGAATGTATGTTCTTTTGTTTCCATGTTAAGAAGGATAAGAGTCTTAAGGGTGTTCATGGAAGTAAGAGATCTTTGAGGTTCATGTGTGTGATCATGTTGTGAGATAGGGAGACATTAACAGGTGTATATAAAGAAAGAGAGAGTGGGAGTTTATAATTGAGAGAGAGTACATATAATTACACTTTGAGAGGGGATTTGATATCTAGATAGATAGACTGATAGATTGGCATTCATACCGATAGATTGAGAGGTTGACATTTATGCTTTTGACAGTTATGTTTGAACGGGAGTGTTTATATAACATACATATAACATACGTATGACACATATACTTTCTAACACATATATTTTTTAGATGATGAATTTCAAATGGTTTTTACACATAAATAGACAATACCTTTTTCATGTAATGATGGACACAGGAGACGGCAGTTATAAAAAACATGATGAGCATTTATTCTTCCACTTGACCGGTCAATGGCTTGCATCCAGGAATTCAAAGTTTCTTCTTACATTTTCTTTTTCTGTTTAAAACCCTCTCGCTTCCAGACGGGCCAAGATTCGAACTGGTCGGACTATCGTCTGACTCTCTGACTCTCTGACTCCCTTCTGACTTCTCTTCCTAACTAACTCTCACTTCCTATATTGAGAAATCCATGCATGTCCGGCCAACGTGGCCACAACTCACGTGCCATCAACACGCGCGACCTGCACGCTTCGAAACATTCTGATTTCCCATTTTTCTTTGTTGTTCTCACAAAGGAATTCAACCTACATATCTAACTCATTTAACCCATTTTCTATTATCCAACATTCTTTCTACAATGAATAGCTTCCAGCCAAAATTATATTTATTATTTATTTTATCAGAATCAACAATTTACTGGACATTCCATTTAAAACCTATTGTTCTTTAAAACTTATCTCCAGGGTTCGATTCCCGTTTTCTCTCATTTTATTTTCATTTACTAATTCTTTTTATTTTTACTTACATGATAAGGGGACAAGCATCTTTCATGTAACATATGTACGGAGTTGAGCAGCGAGATGCTCTGACTCAGTAATCAATTGGTTCCTGAACCTTAACCCTGCGTTAATCACCTGAGTGGTACAAAAAATTTTAGTCCGATGGGATGTTTATAAAACCCAATACTAATATGTTTATAACGTTATTATTTTGTAAAATATAGTTATCCTGCTAGTTGGTCATGGATATGACCTTACATTATATCCAGTGGTGAGACCCCAGCTTGCGGGCTTTGGGGAGTGTGGAGCTACCCTTTAATTTCCATTGCTCCCAGGTCCACTCTGACCCGGAGTGGTAGTACCTGTTAGGGTCCCAATTATGGGTTAAATAACCGACTTGAAAACAACAAATATATTCTATTAAAAAGTTTTCTTCAAAATCTTTGGATTCGGCATTAAATAGCCTGAAAAGAGTTGATATGCCGTAAAAGAAAAACAACCAACCAACCAACCTGCTGGTTAAGGATATTTCTATAGTCCCCGTTGAGCAGCTTGAATAACTTGTTGCGCGTTGACATTAATATAAACTGATAAAATTAAATAAATTCTAAAACTAAGGAAAAATTAAAAAGAAAATGTTTTAGATGTAGGTCACATTAAAAAAAAATACCCACGAGATACACCGGTTCATTAACATATATTGAAATAGCAAAAAAAAAAAAAAAGAAAGAAAGGAAAACATATATTGAAATAGCAAAAAAAAAAAAAAGAAGGAAAACATATATTGAAATAGCAAAAAAAAAAAAACCCAAAAAAACAAAACAAAACATGTGTGCTTTCAAATGTAAACATAAAATGTTTCCATAAATTGAAATAGCAAGAAAAATGAATATGGGTTCATTATATAAACAGTACCTTTCAATCTGATTTAGCTCGAAGGAAAACTGAGATACAACTGCGCCATACCACGTGTACTATACTCTCACTGAGTAATGAACGTATTGGGAGAGAGAAAAAGAAATAAGTTGCCAACTAGGAATTATGAGCATCTAAGCAAAATTGGAGTGATAAAACATACTGTGGGACTAACGTCGGTATAAGCAGAGATTGAATTTTATTACATTTGACATTAATAATTATTAATAGGCAATATCACTAACTTTCTTAAATAAAGCTGTAAACTTTGCAAAAAATAAATTCTAGTAATTAAACTTTGTACGATAATTATTAGTACAGTTTGGCACATTCTTTAAAAAGTGTTTTCAAAATTACTTATTCTTATTATAAGGAATCGGTAATGTGAATGAAACATACTTGCGCATTCTTGAAATATTTAGCAAAAAGATAAAATTCTGATGACACTCACGTACCTATTTTTCAATTTTGACACCTTAGCATTCCTTTTTTCTAGACAGAAATGGATTTAAAAGTTTACCACATGTCTGAATACCCTATATACAAACTTTCAAGTCTATAGATCAAAAATTAGTTGAGTATATAGGTTGAGAATTGTATTTATACATACATTCTTACTTTTACATCTATCTATCTGTTTTTCTCCCTCTCTGTCTCCCCCCCTCTCTCCCTCTCTCTCTCTCTCTATATATATATATATATATATGTTAACACAGGTTTTCGGAAGACTTAATGTAACTATATATTTTTAGTTTATGCTATTGCTTTTCTGAACCATGATTTTGTACTGTTGTTTATGAAAATCTAACCAAGAAAAGAATTAAAACAAAACGAAAACGAAACAAACAAAAAAAAAACATATGGATTTTTTTCCCTAACGACATCAGTTCATGTCCGGAAAAAAGACATGAAAATGTCAACGAAAAAAACAAAAAGAACCAAACTAAAACTTGAGGAATGAAACTAAACTACCCCCCCCCCACCCACACTGAATAGAAATAGAAAATATTGTTTATTGGAGTCATACACTATTTTTGTAACATCTTTTAGTCTCTCTTTCTCTTACTCTCTCTTTTTTCTTTTACTGCCGTGTTATTGACCACAAATCACGCTTGAATGAAAAGCACTGTTGGAAACAAAACAGTAGAAAATATATAACATTGTCAAGTTGACGCAACTCAACCGAAAAAAAGTGAGCAAATCATATTTTTATTATATTAAATATTTATATGTAGCATGTTAAATTATCTGTCGAAACTGTGCACGAGAGTATATCATTTATCGTAAATTTTATTTGGCTTATCTCTTATATAAAATAATGTGTATATCTATTGCTATCCGTACTATTATATAAACCTCACTTTGCGTGTGGGAGTTCCGCATAAGTTTCGAACCGGCTTATCTTTTGCAAATAACACACAAAAGTAATTTATATGTTTGGCAGTGTTCTTAGATATGTTTTGCACTGAACTGCATTCGATAAGTATCGAAAATCGAAAAAAAAAACAAAAAAACTCGCTCTTACAAACGGAATAAAATAAAATAAAAAAACAATGAAATTATTTCCCTTGACCGGTGTAACGTAAAATATTACCCAGAAAAAAATCTTTTTTATCTATAGAAGAAAGATTATGTCTAAAATCGTCAAACCCAAATGTAAGGTGACGTGATATTGTAAAGAAACACAGACGGAAAACGATTCCTCTGGCCTTCGTCACTTTGGGGCGTGGCTACATTGACAGCAAAGTTCCATAGTATGCGTTTGCGATTAAAGGCGTGAACAATTGGTATCATCAGTCTTTTGTGCGTCAAATTCTTGTACGTGTTCTCGTTCCCCACTCTCCCCGATCGTTCATCGCCACCGACAATAAAGCTATGTCGTTTATTTCTATACGTGTTTAATCATCATTCGTTGAGAACAACAGAAATAGAACATTCACATGTCTGATAACGCTAAAAAACTGCAATACAGCGAAACAGCCGGTCTGTTAATGACAACATACATGCAGCCTCTTCGTTCGTTTCTTCATCCTTAGTTGATCACTGTGGAATGAGGAATAGGCAGCTGCTGTAAGCGGTCATGAAAAGCTATTAATCAAAACTAATAAAGAAATCTTCGGTAGCTGACATATGTATCCTTACCACGTGGTCCAATTCCTAGCTCTAATATTGGTATTGAAATTCCGATAAAAAAATCCCACAACAGAATAACCACATCTTTCTTATTTACTTATCATGTATGACGTCAATTTAACTAATTAGAATATTGCTTTGCAAAAATATATATCATTAATCAACTATTTGTTGTTACTGTTTTCAGTATAAATAATTGTTTTGCTTCTGATATCAGCCTTAGTTAACTTGCAACTCGAACGGACACTAAAATGCACAAGTTTTAAATTACTTTCTTTTTCCAATTCACAGGGATTCGCATTCTTCATCATCATCTTTTCCTGTCGATATAACTCCCAATTCTATTTACAAATCTTTTTGTACTAGCTGGCCACCCGGTATTGCCCGACCATACAATATACTGAAACATATTTCAATCGATGCAGTGGTAGAGTATTTGACTACAGATCGAATGATCCCATGTTCAAACACGGATGTGTCTCACCATGAATTTGTTTTATTAATGAGTTCAATTTACGATAAAAGAAGAGGTAACATTTAACATTTTTTTGATTCATATATTAAAACTAAAAATTATTCAGAAGTGACTTTTCCTGGACATTCATCTTCAAGTCCAAATATCAGCTGACGTGATATTGTAAACAAACACAGATGGAATTTGATGAACGACATTATAATTATTATTTTTTTTATTTTTTATTTTTGCGCAATAGTGCACCGGGCAAATTATACCTCGTAATATATAACAATCAATAAAGGATTGATTCTAGAATACATAACCAATCTGCATAAATTAAAAGATAATGTTTAAGCGTATTGTGCGACCGAGCAACACCGGGCTGCCAGATATTCTTATTTTAAAGATAATGAAAAAAAAAAAAACATGAAAATTCAGTGATTACCACCCATAAAAAATGATAACTAACGAACTATTGGTTTCAATGATTTGATTTTAATAATGGTAGTTCTATTATGTAAATCAAATGTCGAACAAAAATAACAATAAGGCATATAAGGATAGAACGAGAGGATTTTTGGTTCACATCAATATTCTCTTGCAATGTTCAGGAGGCGAGTCTGTAAAGAATATTATGATTAAATAGTCACAGAAATAAGAGACAGTCACTCATATCTCCCAGAGAATCATCTACACCGGGTAGAAGGCGGTGGGGTATGAAACGGTGGATGATTGATGCTTTGAGGTAATTAAAAACAGATGGAACGCAATTTCGACAAGATCTCTTGGGAAGATAATAATCCATTGAAATTAAAAGAAAATGCAACTCATAATACGACCCTCTTGTGACGAAACATGTACTGCTGGTAAACATGTACTTTTTTCATCTTTTTTCATTTTCTTACTCTTTTTTTTGTTTTAGCAGGGAATGAGGCATCCTACTGGATGCCAGATATTCATCCTCTATCTAATACATTCCCACCGATATGTTTTTTTTTTTTTTAATATTCGACCTTCCTTTAAATTCAATTGTTTTTATGTTTCTTGCACTGGATTTGCCGAGTATATCTTTTTTATATTCTTTTCTATGAGTTCGATTGCTCCCATAATTGCTGAAATGGTCGAGATGTTTCTAAGATCCAAGTTTCTTTTGATGTCGTAAATCAAACGCTGGTATTTCGTTATTTGTCTCAGCTTCATTTAACCCAGAACTTTTGCTTTTCCCAAATCACTATGCCAGGTTCAATAGCTCTGTTTTCTAGAAAAGTATCTATAGGAACTGCATATTCATAGTGTACAGTGTATCATTTAATTCCAACTGACGACACTAAAATTACAATTGCTGATTACTTAGGACCTCTATCAAGTCATGGTGGACGAAACATGAGTATGCTAACCCCTTGAGCGAGTGCCGTTCGAAATCCGGTGCGTATTCCTAGGTTCGAAAGAAAGATTCCCGAGTTCGACAGAAAATTCGAAAATATACAGCTGATAAAAGTCGGGTGCTACAACACCCGAAATAAAATATGAAAATAACAATTAAGATAAGAATAGTACTTCGGATAATCCAAATAATCCGAAATGCAACTGTCCCCAACTCTTGTCTACAGCTTAAACGCATAGGTAAACAAATAATAAACCGGACATCTAACACCTTTAATTTACCATCTAATAATATAACTTATGCTCTTTACATATGTAATACTCCTTACATATATAATACTCCTTATACAAAGTACTGCTTACATATATAATACTCCTTATACAAAGTACTGCTTACATATATAATACTCCTTATACAAAGTACTCCTTACATATATAATACTCCTTATACAAAGTACTGCTTACATATATAATACTCCTTATACAAAGTACTGCTTACATATATAATACTCCTTATACAAAGTACTGCTTACATATATAATACTCCTTATACAAAGTACTGCTTACATATATAATACTCCTTATACATAGTACTTACATATATAATACAGGGTGAAACAATAAAATTGGCGCACTAGAATAAACGACATAATTTCATTTCCGTTTCATGAAAACTCCTAGTTGACCAGTTGTGTACAAATTCCAAGAACAATCGGAGTCGTCTATCATGTCTGAAAGTGACACAATGTTCAACGAGCGAGATCGGAGATGCGACGCTGTAAAACTTATGCTCTCTTCCGATCTAAGTTATGACAACAGGACCATTGTCTGCACTCTCATACTGCAAATCCGGACGGTTCAGCGCTTGAGGGCACAGTTCAAAGAAGTTTCCGGCCACGATTTTAATTTTTGGTGTTATTTCAAGTGAGGGCCATATCTTACCACCTCACATCTTCGAAGTCGGCTCGAAAGTAAACACCAAAAGTGTACCTGGATGTGTTGAAGAATGTGTTGATCCCTTGGTACAATCAGCTACCTGTTGGAAGACCCTGGGTGTGGCAATATGACTCGGCGCCGGCCCCAAAGATACCCAGGCTTGGCTTCAGAAATAGTGCTACGACTGTGTAACTTTCTCTCACTGTCTCCTCCTCCTCCGACTGGAACCTGCTTGACTATTTCGTTTAGTCATACATCGGAACATCACCAACATCACTTTTAACAGCACCAAATTAAGAATGACTGCTGCAATCCGCTGGGTATTCGCCGAGCTTTCACAGGCGCTTGTGAGAAAGGCATGCTCCCAGTTCTGGACCCGTATCGAAGCGGTGACTGAGGCTGAAACCGGTTACATTAGATAGATGTCAGCTCTACTACATAATCACATTATCTGAATTGATCTTTTCAATAAAAGTTTTAAAATAAAGCTGTGGTGTTGTTTTCTCTAGGGCGTAAATATTATTGTTTCATCCTAGACTCCTTATATATATGACACTCCTTACATTTATGGTACTCCTGACATATATAATACTACTTAGATATATAATACTTCTTATATACATGATACTCCTTACATATATAATACTCCTTACATATATAATACTCCTTACATATATAATACTGATATATTAGCATTTTAGATCGCGAGTAGCACCATTTACTTTTTCTAGTATACAATATTAAAATAACAAAGAAAGTCTTTCTCTCGCGTAACGTAAAAATTTTAGCACTCCTTCTTTATTTAGGATACTGGGCATTCTGTGATAAATATATATCACTAAGAGATATGACACTGTGTGATTGGTATTATGATTTCCAGGAAATTCCGAGTGGATTATCCTTTATAAAGTAGTTGAATAAAAACGTTGTTTTTCCCGGGTAATGCGGCCTTAAAATATACTTGATCTATCCATGATATTGAGCACTTTAGATCACCTGATGTAAACCATTAATCAGATATAATAGTGTATTATTTTTCATATGAAATCCTAGCAACACAATTTGCTTTGTTTAGTATGCTACATCCTATTGAATTAATAATGTCAATTAAATAAAAGTTGAAAATGTTCAGTTTTTAGGTGGAAAATTATACACCTAGCACGAGTATAGTACGGTTTAGATTGGAGTAAAAAAAAATCCAAATTTGAAATCTCTAATGTATAATCAACTTATTAAATCGCAAAAGAAAACGAGTAAACTGTAAGCACGTAACCACCACCACATGATTTAGTACATTTATTTGTTTATTTATTTATGTATTTATTTTTACATGGAGGTCAACACCTATCAAGGTCCGGAAGCCACTCAGGGATAATGGTTATTGCGTGTACAGTAATCAATAGATAGTATCCTAGTAATCGTTAATATTGGAGATTTGATAAAGTGTCTTACTTAAGGGGCGGTTCATCAGGAATTTGTTAATATTGGACTTGAAGACATCTAAGTTGTAGTCAGGTGGGAAACAGTCAAACGGAAGAGAGTTCCACAGGCGAGAACTTCATAGAAAGAAACTGAACATAAAAATATGTGATAATAAAAATCAGTTGATAATATGATTCGAAATAAAGTTTGTCCCAATATAAGGTAACACACGTGAATAAATATAAAATAGATTATCATATGTAAATAAATGTAAAAAAACAAAAACAAAAATATGTTAAGGAAAGTGAACTATAAAATATTAAAAAAACAAATTCTAGAAGCAATTAGACTTTAAGAGAAAAAAGACATACAAAAATAATGCACCATAAAAACAAGTATAACAAGTTATAAAGCAAGAACAACGGAAAACAGTCAAAAACTACTGATGTATATTGCATATATGGTGTTTTTTTGCAATATGGTATCTGAAATAGAAAATGTAGTTTAAATTAACACAGTTTCATAACGTTGGCCGCGCGGGTTTAATTTTTTTTCTAATGGATGACTTCCTGGCCGATTTCTAATTCCGCGACCAGCTGTAATCGTAACTCCCTGCGCAAATGATTCCTGAAAAGAATGCAACCTTAGTGTGTGTAGGTATTAAATTAATTATAGTGATCATTATGTCAGCCTCTTAAAGAACTCGAATCCTATTGTTGAGCACTTTAAGTTGAAATGTAATAAGTCGGGCACTTAAGCTCACGTGCGCAGATCATTATGTTATAATCATAAGATCACTCTCGCCGTCTTGGCATTTATGCTTTATATATACATGTATAAATGAATAAAACACTGGTGTCTGTAGGTATTAAAATAAGTATAGTAATAATTATATATATATGTACGTTAGTTAAATATACATTTTATATGCATGGTATATACGGCATTTAAATATATTTTATATATGGTATTTATATAATACAAAGTATTTGAAAAAATACATATTTTATAATCGATATATACGAATTATTTGGAATCTTCAGGCGACTGTTCTCATCTTGAGTGTAATTTTCGGTCGATGTAACTTCCGTTTTTTTTTTTTTCAAGGACCCATGGCGTTGCGGTTAGAGTGCTTGTAAAATGATATTTTTCTAGAGGTTGAGGAATCAAACTTCAGTCTGACCGAAAAATACAATTGCGAATTATTTAGGATCTCTATCCAGTCATGGCTGACGGAACAAGAGCATGCTACTCCCGTGAAGTAATAAAAGGATTCTGTTCGACATTCTGTTTAGATTCCCGAGTGTGGCAATATACACCCAAAGAAGGTCGGAGTTTACATCGACGGAAACGTTGTAAAAAACAAAACAAAAAAACATCCGGATGAAAAACAATATCCCGATTATTCCAAATATTAGTAATAACCAATACTTATCTAAAAAAAAATCAGGAGAGATGCATACATTTTTTTAAAAATATACACTTCATTGTACATATACGATGTATCTAGAATTTTAATGTACACGGTGATAAGTAGCCAGTAAAGTTTTAATTTATTAACCTTTTTCTTGCTATAAAATGTTCATTGATAAATGATTTGTATAGGTCTGAGGTTTGCAATGGACTAAAAATACACAAAAAGTAACTATAGATTGTTTTTCTTTTATTTTTATTGATTGTTCTGATTCACGTTTTTCTTTGCTTTCTTGTTATTGTCTACAAAGTATGGAATTAGGTACAATTGCCAAAGACATATTGACTTTGCATTGTAAATTTGATGTAGCCGAACTAAAGCACCGGAAATATGTCTCCGCTAAAAAAATATAATAAATATTTATATGAACAGCAAAGGATAACTAATAATGCACGTGGAAAATTTGTAAACATACTGTTTTATTCTTAGCAAATTGTTTGTCGATGCAAGCAGCAATATAACTGTTGTGGTAATCTGTTATATAAAGCCAGTTGTCTGTATGTATGTTTGCATGTCCTGGTAAAACATAAAAAGTCTATAAGAAACGCGCACAAAGTTTATGTTATACTAGCTGGACACCTGACGTTGCCCGGTCGTATAATACGCTTAAACACGATATTTTAATTTATGCAAATTGCGTAGTATTATTATAGAATCAATACTCTATTGAATATTAAATATTACGAGAAATAATTTACCCATGAGAACTAATTAAAAAATAAAGATAAATAATAATAATAATAATAATAATAATAATAATAATAATAATAATAATAATAATAATAAAAATTATTATCATTATTATTATTATTATTATTATTATTATTATTATTATTATTATTATTATTATTATCGTAATTTGATATACAGGGTACTGAGATTTTGGAAAATCTATGTAAGAAATTTGGCTGTTAATGGGTCAAAGTTCAACGATTTGACTTTTGAGAATTCTACCAAACTCCTCCGGGAATTTTGGGTCTACACACTTGAATTTTTAGATACACCTCCAAATACCCGGGCAACGCCGGGCACTCATGCTAGTAATCTATATATTTATTAAAGTGAACGTGTATGTGTGTGTCTGTGTACATTTCCCTACGCAAAAGCTCTGTCAATTTTCAGTCTACAGACTCGAAATTTGATATACAGGGTAGTGATATTTGGGAAAATCTTTATGGTCCGTTTTCGGCAAGAAATTTGGCTGTTAAGGGGTAAAAATTCAACGATTTGACCTTTGAGAACACTACAAAACTCCTCCGACAATTTTGGGCATAAACACTTGGAATTTTAGATATAAGTTCCTTGGACATGGATCTAACTTACTAACTTGATTTGAGCAAAACAGTAAATGTTAAGGGGTGATATTAGGGGTCAAAGTTAAAAGAAAATTTTACCTCTGCGGTCTCTACCAAATTACTCAGACAATTTCTGGTCTAAACTTTTGAAATTTTACATAA
>NC_136505.1:2531734-2546734 GCF_053919585.1 Euprymna scolopes
AAAAATCTCGCGAACAAAAACAAATAAATAACACACACACGCGCATATATATATATATATATATATATATATATATATATATATATATATATATATATATATATACTAGCATACATACCCGCAAAGCAAATTCCGACCTTAACATTTGACCTTGAATTTAAAAAAAAAGTTTGCACCATCCCTAGGTAGGAGACCATTATAATGTCAGGTTTAGTCATGGTAAGTCCAGTGGTGTTAGCTGTAGGTGAGTTATACACGCAGACACACGAACACAACTACAAAGTCATACAGAAGAAGTTTGTTTCGCTGTATTGAACTCTTTCAGAGCGGCTAGACTAGCACCAATCCTGAACCAGAGATCGAACCTATAATCATCATTCAGTTAATAATCGGCAGTTCTTACCTCTAGCCCATGGGCTCGGCGCTCGAAAACGGTATCTTCAAATGTCTATTTATATAAACATTTGACCGCAACTTATTATACTACAAATCTATCTATTCTATATATATCTATAAAAGTGAAAGTGTCTATGTGTGTCTGTGTGTCTGTGTGTGTACATTTCCCTACGCAATAACTCTGTCAATTTTTAGTCTACAGACTCGAAATTTGATATACAGGGTACTAAGATTTGGGAAAATCGATGTGATCAGTTTTTGGCTAGAAATTCCTGCTATTAACGGGTTAAAGTTCAACAATTTGACCTTTGAGAACTCTACCAAACTCCCCCGACAATTTTGGGTCTACACAATTGAAATTTTAGATATAGGTTCCTTCGATATGGATTATCTTAATACTTGATTTGAACCCCAAACAATAAATGTTAATGGGTCATATTAGGGGTTAAAGTTAAAAAAAATTGACCTCTGCGGTCTCTTCCAAATTACTCAGACAATTTCTGGTCTAAATATTTGAAATTTTACATAAAATGTATTCATACATAGGGCAAGCTTTTTCATCGGTTTGGGTCGGCAACTTTTTGTTACCAATATATAAATTAATTATGTATGTATGTTTGCATGTCTGCCCAAAACTTTCAATAGAGGCGACGGATTTTACCAAGACCAGTATCGTTTTAAAGTTCGACCTTTCATACGACAAATATCGAAAAATTGGCTAAAACCATTAATATCTTCCCCTTCCACTAGGCACTTTTCTACAGGAGGGGGTGTGTCACTTTTTTCGCCGATATTTTTTAAAGTGATCCTGTCCTTTAGATTGTCTAGCCTTAATTTTAAGAAATGTCTCTTCTAGTTTGGCGGTAGTCGTAACAACATAGACGTTAGGTTTTTACACCGTTTTTTTCCTCCTTCACTGTACGGGTTCGAGCCTGCCTTCCCACTACCACATTCTTCTTTATTTTTTTTATTTTTTTCTTGTTCAACAGACACATCAAAACACCCGGGCAATGCCGGGCTGAAATGCTAGTATATCTATAAAAGTAAAAGTGTCTGTCTGTCTGTGTGTATCTGTGTGTCTCTGTATGTACATTTCCGTATTAGAGTTATTACTCTGGCAATTTTAAGTCTACAGACTCAAAATTTGATATACAGGGACTGATATATTGAAACATCTTTCTGATCGGGTTTCGGGCAGAAATTTGGCTGTTAAGGGGTCAAAGTTCAACGAGTTGACCTTTGAGAACTCTACTAAACTCATCCGACAATTTTCGGTCTAAACACTTGAAATTTTAGATATAAGTTCCTTGGACATGGACTAAACTTAATAACTTAATTTGAGCCCAAAACAATAAATTTTAAGGGTTCATAATAAGGGTCAAACTTTAAAAAAATTCAACATTTTTTTTTGTTTTTTTGCTCAACATACACCTCCAAACACCCGGACAACGCCGGGCACCCACGCTAGTATATATATATATATATATATATATATATATATATATATATGTGTGTGTGTGTGTGTGTGTGTGTGTGTGTGTGTGTGTGTAACATGGCCGTTATACTTAAACCATGAGGTTACATTTTAACCATTCTGACACTCACGTTGTCTTCTACCTCCTCGAAAAGTAACAAACACAAAAAAGAACAAAATTCCAACTCGGTATTTTTTAAAGTGAAAATGAAATATTTTTATTCTTGCTTCTTTCAAATTAACGCTTTTCATTATCTTTCAAAAGTTTTTCATATACACAGGTGCTTTACAACGCTCTGCCATATAACTCTTTTTTAAGTCTTTCTCCTCGTCACCTCATGCTGGCCAGAGCTTTTTCGCCCTCGTTTCACATATCAATCTTCCCCGTTAGTAACTTGCTTCTCTTCGCTCGTTTACGTGTTGTCCTTTTTTTTTTTTTACCTTTTTTCTCCCGCAAGCTTGCGCACACTAACTAATTTGCATATCGCTGAGACGGCTGCTGCGGCTAATATTTTCACTAATCAGCTTCCATAGGCTGTTGCTGATTTTCTCACGTGCGCATATACGCGTTATGTTATCATAAGAGCGCACCGCTTCGTTACACACGCACATATATAGTATATTTTTTGTTTAGGAAAACATTCATCACGATTTGTCTCTCTCTCTATCTCTCTCTGTCTGTCTCTCTCTATATATACATATATACATATATATATAAATATATATGTATAAATATATATATAAATATATGTATGCATGTAGGTGTGTGTGTTTACCTTATACAGTTATTTTTGAGAATGTTAAAGTTAGACCTGAAATTCTGATAGATGGCTCTGTTGTCGATGAGAAATCGAATCTGAAACCTCTTGATCTCTCTTTCTCACCAACTCTTCCTTGCAGTTTTTTCTATATGATATCAATTGCGCTTACTGATTCTTGTAAGATTCGTTTCTCTATCATTCTAAACATTTTCTCACACCTGATCCTATTCTCTCTCCACAAATGTTTACCGGGCGGAGCACTCTTGTCATATTGAGACTGATGAATCTCGGTTCAATTTAAGGGTTCTTGATGAAGTGCAGAAACGTATCTGTAATTTGATCCCCCCCTCAGCCTTTACTCTTCTCTGCAACCCCCACACTCTCTCTCGCAGGTTTGATTTTATTAGTTTCAGTTTTTTCTGAGAAATTATGTTATTACATGGGGTTTTCAGATTGTCTGATCCATTCCCTGTTTCCTTATGTACAGTTCGTTTGAATCGTTGGTCTAATGGTCTTCACCAATTCATTGTTTTTATAATTCATTGCAATACAGTCTCCTATTCTAGTAGCTTCTTTCCGAGGACTTCAAACAGGCGGAACTCTCTTTATGCTGTTTTCTTCCATCTATTTTCCAAACTAAGATACATTAGAAACAATTTGCAATAAATATCTTTTGTTCTTGTTCGTGACTTACATAAAGTGGGCTCGCTGTGTCTATAATGATTTCCATAAAAAGCATTCTAAGTAAATATCAAAATTGACAAAATAATTTCCATCGTTTATTTTCAGAGACACGTTACACTAGTATTTCTTGTGGGACTAGCGTAGCTTAGCAATAAAGTTCCCGACTACAGTCCCTACGGTCGTGGTTTCTAATATCGAGTCAACCATGCTGATGAGCCGTAATAACGATGAAACTTATGCCCGTTAATAACCATTTTATTTATAAGCAGAGAAGAAAGTGCATCGTTGTAAATTCTCTTATGCTTTGGCTATGCTAAAACAGAACAACAACACCGAAGTAGAGAGAGAAAGAAAAGAAAGGTAAAGTACGTTGGTGGGAATACACGAGAACGATAAAAAGACAATCTGAAAAACAGAATATTTACAAAAAGGAAATAAAATATAGTTTACTAAAAGTTATGTTTTTTTAATTGTTAAATTTGTTTGCTTTGCGTGTGCACTCTCAATTATATTTTGCTTTTAAAAATCATCTTTCCAATAAAAATAATTTTCCTTCTGTATATATTTTTTAATTTCGTAGAAACATAACATTTGCATTAGCATTTCGAATGGTTCTCAAATTTTTCTGGGGGGGGGGTCATTTGTTTTAAATTACTCGTAGATGCTGCGTTGAGTTATAATTTATTAGATGAAATCTCAGTTTACGAAGAATAAACGAGGGAAGAACGGATGTACACAAATGTAAGATAATGGGTGAATCCTTAGAAAATGATATTCGGACCGTAGTGGAATGCGACCGTAAATGGATGGTACCATTTAATGTCCGTAAGACTAAGCTGCTACCCATTAACAATTACAAGAAGCCTCTACAACCAAAGTTATCCATAACAAATAACTCCTTAGCTGAGAAATCTTCTGTCAAACTACTCGGCTTAAAATTCACAGAGAAATATAAACTGGAACAAATACATTAACGACATTGCGAAGGCTGCTGCAAAGAAGATGTGTTCCTTTTCGATCGTGTTACAAGACTGCTAACACCTGAGAGTATCCTGCACATCTACAAGGCCACCATTCGCCCATGCATGGAGTATTGTTGCTACATATGGGCTCGTGCATCTACCACTAGTCTCCCATTCTTGGATAGGACCCCCAAAAGAGTCTTCAATCTAACAGGTCCCGCTTTGTCAACTAAGTTCCAACCCCTGTCCCATCGCCGCAATATAGCACTCCTTGTCCCTGTTTTACAAGTATTTTAATGGAATATGCTCTGATGAACCCATTGCACTTATACTCCCCGACGAACATATCTCCAACCAACCCGCTTAGCAACAAAATCGCACCCCTTCACTGACGAGGTTCATAAATGCTAGAAAGCATTCTACTCTAATAGTTTCTTCCGTCAAATAGCTAAACTTTGAAATTCTCTTCTTGCTGTCTTCTTTCCAAACTGTACCTGTATGCAGAAGTGTAAATGTAACGTAAATAAACATCTTGCTAATTATTCTTAGACATTGTCCTAATTAGTAGCGCGTTGCGCCAAAATACATCAACATTGTAAAATATAGTGAATTTAGCCCTCTCTAGGCCTCCGTACTTAATTTTAAACTATCATTATATTTTGTCTTTCTTTCAATTTCGCTACGCACATCTATAGAGTAGTATAAAAAGTTGGAATTATTTGAAATTCAGATACTTATAATATGTTTTGCATATTCTTGCAGCAAATCATCCTAAATCTTATTTAGTTGAAAATATTATTTGGTTCCAAAACCTTTTAAAAATATTTTAAAGTTTTAGCGACCTAAACAAAAATGGCGGTTAATGGTGGTGTTTTGGAAAATTTGAAATTCTATTAAAAATAGTAGAAAAAGTTTTATATTATTCTGCTTTTCATATGATAAAATTCAGGTTTCTATCTTTCCGGGAAAAAGTTGCTCAAGAATAATGAATTTTAATATTTTTTAATTCGTATTAAAATAACACCTCGTTTATTTTTCCATTATTTGGCCGTGCCTATTTAATACCATTAACAAACCATTTACTTATGTTAGGCACGTCGAGGATATTTTAATTTTTGCTGATAATAATAACGAATTAGAGAAATTAAAGGATCATTTTCAAACCAAATCCCTACGAGCTTCACTTATAAATGAAATTCAAACAAGACTATTCCATTTCTTGACGTTCTCATAGACTCAATCAAAGATGAATTCATCACTTCTCCATATGGAAAGACTACTGCAACCAATCCCTGTATCTTAAGAAACACCCGTCTGGCTGAAACTACTGTCAATAATTTTCCCCACTCTTTATCTGTGCCTAAATCCAAACGTAGATTCTATGAGCAAAACTTCTTTCTTAGAACTGCACGCCAGTGGAACTCTCTGCCGCTTGCCTGTTTCCCACCTGACTACAACCTGGACGTCTTCAAGTCCAACATAAACAAACTCCTGACAAACCGCCCCCTTAAGTAAGACACTCTATCAACCCCCCCAATACTAATGATAACTACAATACTATCTCATTGATTACTGTACACGCAATAACCCTTATCCCTGAGTGGCCTTAGGGCCTTGATAAGTGGTGACCCCCATGTAAACAAAAAAAAAATTCAAAAGTGAATCTCCATACAGATACGAAACCGAAATCATAAATTAATCGAGCCAAATTGATCTCGTCAAATAAAATAATATTCTACAGCGTATTGAAAATATCAAACAAGTTTTTATTTATAACCAATTCCCCAATTTCTTAGTCAATGAATAAATTAAATAAATAGTTGGAAAATTAGACAAACTAGTAATAACCAAGTTAACAATCCCCACCATTTTATTCTATCGCCACCAGCTACACCACACATTTAAATCAGATAAAAAAGTACTAAGGAGTACAATACATCAATATATATCCCCGGTCATTAATAATAAGACCAGATTTATAATTTACTACAAGAAATTAACAATTGCTAACCTTATAATTACAAACAACACTTCCCGAACACCAAAATCATTCGATGAAACACTTGTGGTCTATTAATTCAAATGCCTCTTAGGAGAATACATTTCCAACAATAGAAAAACCAATAGCTCCATTCGACACACAACCAACACATTGTTCAGACGATTAACCCTACATCTTTCAGATACAAGATCGATTTGCCAACACCTAAAGCAACATGACTGCTCAATTTAGAAAAATACTAGTTGAAAACACGAAAATCATTTATATAGATCCAAACGTAAAAAGACACAAATCTGGAAGCTTTATATATAAGAGATAAACAGCCAAAAATTCACAATGTAAATTTTGAAAACAGTAATAAGATTTGAAATGCCTGGGTTGGTTGGTTGGTTGTTTTTGTTTTACGGCATATCAACCCTTTTCGGGTTATTTAATGCCGAATCCAAAGATTTTGAAGAAAAATCTTTTTAATAGAATATATTTGTTGTTTTCAAGTCGGTTTCTATTTAACCCATAGTTGGGACCCTAACAGGTACTACCACTCCGGGTCAGAGAGGACCTGGGAGCAATGGTAATCAAAGGGTGGCTTCACACTCCCCAAAGCCCACAAGCTGGGGCTTCACCACTGGATATAGTTTAAGGTCATATCCAGGACCCCCATTGAGGAACTTTTACCCTCTGCAGGGGGGCAGTCGGCGTATTCTAATGCTCCACCGACAGGGCCAGAAAATCCTGGGTACATACTCATCTAATATATATATATATATATATATATATATATATATATATATATATATATATATATATATATATATATGTGTGTGTGTGTGTGTGTGTGTGTGTGTGTGTGTGTGCGCTTGTGTATGTGCACATATATTTATATATGTATATCTCAATATATGTTGTAATGTAAATTTATAAATTAATAAAAATAACTTCCATGCAATTTTTTGTAAATAACACTTTTAAACAATAATACATTTATTTATAGTCACGTTCTTTACACGTTAAAACTATTTTTTACACACGAGACTCTTCAATATTTTAAGTAATTTAAATGTAATATAAATTAAAACGCATGAAATTATCCAGATTTTAAACAAAACGGTAATGAAAAACTGCCTGTAAACGATTGACGAAAAATCAGTTGAAAGTGCTTGCAAAAAAACAAAAACAAAAACAAAAACAAAACAACAAAAAAACAAAAAACAAAACAAAAACAAAACTGTGATAGACATAGAGAAGACCTACCTCAGACACAGCAAGCATTTGTCTCGGCAGTAAGCAAAAGACAGAAAAAGAGGCTCAAGATGGCGGCTGTTGTCTTTTAAAACCTCCGGTCACGCATAGATCTAGAGTAATCTCGTGTGGTATATGCAAATTGGGTGTGCCCTAAACATTATAAAAGCGAGTCGCTGGGAGGAGTGGGAGAATCGTTTAAGACATGCGAATAGAGGACGTCGACGTGTATCTCGTGTTGTGAACGACGAACTCTACTCGACTCAACTTGTGACTAACGAACCTCTGCTTGACGTGTTAACCAAAATGTTTTGTTGCTTTGCGTTAGACAAAGACGTCGAATACAAAAACAAAACAACAAAAAAAGCAGATCGACAGAATTACTATGGGACTTTCTTACACAAATTTGATCGCGATATTAGAACGACTATACAAAAATGGAGAAATTACAAAAAAGACGATTAAGCAATAACACTTTGTGCTGTTCAAATATCTCTCTCTCCCCCCCTCTCTCTCTCTCTCTGACGGACACGTAAAATAATATTTAATAATATAAAAAAAATAAATACGTCCTATAAAAATAAGGAAAATCCATTTATATAGATATATGAATAGCAATAAGAGTTTATAGCTATTAAAAACCGCTAAGGTAGCGGAAACAAAACAAAATAACAGCATTTCGAAGTTGTTAAGATTACTAAAAAATGCCAACAACAAATCTTAATTATATATATATATATATATATATATATATATACATATATATATATATATATATATATATATATATATATATATATATATATATATATATATATATATATAGTAATTTATAAAATATATATGGCGACTAAGCTACACTGAATATTCTGCGTTTCATCCACTGTAGGATTCGTCAGGCTTATGCGCGAATTTTGTATTTGCTTCTTGTTTTTATATATGTTGAGGATTTCTAGTTAGCCAATCAGCTTTCTAGTATCCACCGCGCCCCCTCCTATCAGCCAATGGGCATGCATTTTATCGAACAAAGGATCTGTTTTTGAACTAGGTTAGTGGTTTAAGGTAGATCTTTTTCCTCCTTTAAAAAATTTTTTTTTTATATATATGAATATACCCATGTGTACACACACACATGCACACACATATACATATATATACATATATGTGTGATCGTTTATGCATATTCATGTTTATTTAATTTATTTATTTGTTTGTTTTCTATTGTTATTGTTAGTTTTAAAGCTATTTTGTATCGCTATCCTAGAGTGAGTTTTATTTTGTGAACACAGTTGTTTGCTATGAAACGCCGAATATTCAGTGTACCTTAGTCGCCATATATATTTTATAAATTACTAACTAGCTCTACCTACGTATTGAGCACTTTTGAAGTAAATACTTAAAGTTTACGCATAAATCTATACTTTCGTATATTAAATTTATGTGAGTAAATGAAGTAGTTATATATATATATATATATATATGCCCTTATATCACTGGTTAATAGAAGGTTGTATCAAATTACTAAATGTTCTGTCAGTCTAAAGAATTAGCATTCTTCATTCGACTCTTCTGTTATTGTTTTGAAAGCTAATCAACTCTAAATTTGAATAATTGAAAATATAATCAATACCAATCGTAATTGCTTTTTATTTAAACTGCCTTTCAAATATGTGTTTTTATGAAAACAAATGAGGTTACTGCCAGGAGACGTATTTAAATATAAAATTATTTGTTTGCCAGAGAAGAGCGGAACGTAGACTGATTTATAATGCCAGTATTGTGTTGCAAACGGAACTTTGGTGTCGTGCCGCATGATAAATTGTGCCATAAACGAAATCAAATTAGGCCTTACACTAGGAAATTCACCACAAAATCTGTATTTCACATTGCTTGTCAGTTATCTATCTTCATATATATGCATATACGTATATATATATATATATATATATATATATATATATATATATATATGTATATATATAGAGAGAAAAGTGAACGTGTCTGAGTGCCTGTGTCTGTCTGTGTGTCTGTGTACATTTTCCTACGCAATAACTCTGTCAATTTTCAGTCTACAGACTTGGAATTAATATACATGGAACTGAGATTTGGGAAAATCTTTGTAATTCGTTTTCGGCCAGAAATTTGGCTGTTAACGGATCAATGTTTAACGATTTGACATTTAAGAACTCTACCAAACTCCTCCGACAATTTTGGGTATAAACAATTGAAATTTTAGATATAGGTCCCTTGGACAGGGATCTAACTAAATTACTTTATTTGAGCCCCAAACAATAAATTTTAAGGGGTCATTATAGGGGTCAAAGTTTAAAAAAAATTGACCTCCATAGTCTCTACCAAATTACTCAGACAATTTCTGGTCTAAACATTTGAAATTTTACACAAAGGGTATTCAGAGATAGGACAAGCTTTTTAATCGGTTTCGGTCGAACATTTGAGTTACCAATATATAAATCTATGTATGTATGTATGCATGTATATATGCATGTATGTTTGCATGTCTGCTTAAAACTTCGACAGAGGCGACGGATTTTACCAAGATCAGTATCGTTTTAAGGTTCGACTTTTCACACGACAAATATCGAAAAATTGGCTAAAAACATTAATATTTTCACTAGAAACTGGCCACTTTTCTACAGGGAGGGGGTCGCTTTTTCCGCCGATATTTTTGAAAGTCATCCTTTTCTTTCGATTGTCTGACCTTAAACATAAGTCACTTCTGGTTTGACGGTGGGTGTAATAGCAAAGACGTCAGGTTTTTTCCCCGCTGTTTTTCTCCCTCGCGGTACGGGATCGAGCTTGCCTTACTACTACCACTTTCTTTTTGCTCAACATACACACCCAAACACCTGGGCAACGCTAGGCTGAAATGCTAGTACACACACACACGCACACACATGCATATATGGTTCAATCCTTGGTTTGGGGGAGATGCTAGTCTAGCGGCACTGATGAGTTGTCATACAACGAAACAGGACTGTATGTCGATGACTACAAATATATATATATATATATATATATATATATATATATATATATATATATATATATATATGCACGTACACACGCACACACACATACATAGTTCTACACTCTTGAGTTATAAGAATAGATATTATATATATATATATATATATATATATATGGTTATCATTTCTTATCTTAAAGATGTAGTACACTCAATTTTTATTTTTGTTTGTTTATTTACGCTTCACACATACATTTTATAGTAACTCTTACGCGTAATTCGTTGAAGAACGGGATACCACTAACCTACACTCCAAAGACAAATGTATCTTTCATAAATATATATATATATATATATATATATATATATATATATATATATATATATATATATACATATATATATATATGTGCATGTGTGTAAGTGTGTGTATGAGTGTATTGGTGTATGTGTATGTGTGTATATATGTTCTTATACTTATTTTTATTTATTACTTATTTGCTATTATGTATATATATATACATGCACATATATATATATATATACATATATATATATATATATATATATATATATATGTATATATTGGGGGTCGACCTTAACCTTACTAGGCCCTCGTAGGGAGATGAGTAAATAAGAACACATCAGGCAACACATATACATACACACGAGCACACACACATACACGCGCACATGTGAAAAGAAGAAATCACAGATTTTAACTCGTACACACATGCACACACGCAGCACACGACCACTCACCATTAAACACACGCACGCATGCACTGACACACACGCACATCAAAAGAAGAAAAATCATAAAAATAAATAAACATAAACATCTATCTTCCCCTAACACTGACCTTAACCAATGGATTTACCACTGACCCCATGAAATGAGCTTTTAACGAGTCCCATTTGAGACATTTAGTCTTACCTTCAACCACATTTTTTAGAAGCACACTCATGCACTGCCAACCGAACTAAGGTTTTCTATAAAAGAAAATTCTATATAGTTTTTACCAAGAGAAAAACTTTTAACTAAAATACTTTTAACTGAAATAAAAAACAAAACTTTTGACGAAAAAAAAAATCGGAAGAGAGCTAATAAAAGCTTGAAAGGCGCCATGGAAATATTTAAAATAATTCGAAAATAATAAAAGTCGCAAAAATCAACAAATGTGTGCGGCTACACTCTTTTAGACGTACATTTTACCAATACTGATGAAGACTGAAAAATCGGTCGAAAATATGTATTTGTAAAAAAAGTGTTTTAATTTTTTTTCACAATATTATTTTGCATTCCTGCACGTCACCAATGGAAACGAATAAAGTAAAGTACATTTTTTTAATACTTTTCGTACTCTTTTTAATGCATTTTCACACACACACACACACACACACACATACATATATATATATATATATATATATATATATATATATAGGCAGTGAAACAGTAAACAGGGAGGGAATTTCAACGTCAAGTAATCCGAGGGAAGAAATTACTAGATTAGAAGGCTTTCCAGATAAGAGGGCTGAGGATAAAATGTAAGAGCTTGGTTTTGGATCAATTAATATTAACCGACTTCTTTTTTGCCTTATTGTATCACGTGCTCAAGGTCTGAGGAAGGAGACTCAGAGATATCTTGGTCGTTGAAATGTTATGGAACCCAACAAATGTGACAAAATAAGAAATATTGAAATGTTATGGAACCCAACAAATGTGACAAAATAAGAAATATTGAAATGTTATGGAACCCAACAAATGTGACAAATTATCGAATAGAAACAGGAAAATGTTGTAATTATCGTGGCCATATGCTACTATAAACCCGAAATGATGAAATAATTAGAGAACGAACGTACTACAAACCAATTAGCGCTTACATAGACAATAGCATCATATGAAAAATCCAAAATCTTTGCACAACATACAATAAAAAAAGAAAATAATTTCCTCACAAAATTCACGACAGAAATAAAACAATTTCTACAAACTACCTAAAATACACAAATCAAACGCTATTAAACCTGAAATCATAACGCAAAACTCGGAATATATCAGCACACCAAATCGCAATGACCTTGCATTTAGACTCATATTAGTAGGACCAGCCTGCTAGACAAAGACTTAGTAACCTAATAGATTACTACAACCGTTCATTGACCAAGTCAAGGAACGATATAAGAGACATCCACTTTCTAAGTTCTTTACGACATATAGTAGGCCACGCAACAATATAAGCCACATTTGACGTTATCGGCCTATACGGTAACATACCCCACAACTTATGAAAATACGCAATCTCATATCGGGTCGGTAAACATACTCAAATATTACAGCCTAAATTTACTAAACAATTCGTCATTGACAGCATAGATATAAATCTCAATATTCGAATTAAACAATGATAACTACATCAAAATACTAGGTACAACAATTGGAAACAAAAAATGGTATGCACATACGCCACCCTTACACTGGTCTACCTGGAAGAAACCCTATCTGAAATGATAGAACAGAAATACCAGCGAACTACCAAAAAACTCTTCATAGAGTCTTGGAATAGATGCCTGGACGATTGCTTTATCTTTTGCAAATCCACATCTATACTCCAAAATCTACATCCCCAAATCAAATTCACTATAGAACAAACTCTATAGAATTACTCTTCCTAGATCTTCTAATGAAAATCAAGTACAATAGTATAATAACAATCACAAATCCACAGACACACAACAATATCTCTATTTTAAAAGCCATCAGCCTTAAAGTTGCCTTTTGTTTTGGAGATGTAGGTTTTAATATTTATAAACAAACAAGTTTCTAATGGAGGTATATACACTATCCATCATAGATACCTTGGTGAAACCCAGCTAAAGTTAGAAAAAAAAGCCTCAGTGAACATAAAAGAGATATAAAAAATAGCAATTCTCTAAGTGTATTATTCTCTCATCCATTGCAGGATAATCACACCTTTGACTTTAAACAAGCAAAAGTAGTTAAATTTATTTCAAATAAACCGCGCCGGGCACTTCTTGAATCAACGCTTATCGCAAATCCAAACACAATCAAACGACATGCAGGTTTCTATATTGTAGCGCCATTAATAAGTAAACTTTTATTAAAAGAACATAATTTAATTATAGACGCAGGTTAAGCTTCTCACACCATAGAAACACCCCTTGTAATAATTAATACATATAATCTCAATCAATAACTTATGTAACGAAACCATATTCATTTTATTTCTGTTACACACCTATATTTGAATTTTAACAGACATATTCTTTCCAGAAAGAATATTAACTGCGTTCATATCTTTGAAAAGCTTATTAACGATTATATGACGTTATTAAAAATATCCTTCTCTTTAACAAAGACAGCTCCTCTCCTTTTTCAAATTTCCAACGTCTTTACCCGTTTCTGAAATAAAACAGCGTCACACTTTCCAAATGAACATTTCCAAATATTTGTAATGGTGTTTTTGTTTTCTTAATCTCATTCATTCTGAGGAAGTCTCGAAATAAAGACGAAACGTTGACGAACACATAACACGATTTGTTTCTTTGTATTTCTCTATTTTGTCGGAATACTATTTCCATTATTCTCACCATATATATATATATATATATATATATATATATATATATATATATATATATATTTACATATGCATCACCACTTATCAAGGCCAAGAGGCCACTCGGGGATAAGGGTTAAAGAGTGTACAGTAGAAATTGGACAATATAGTAACCGTTAGTAATGGAGATTCGTTAAATTTGTTAACTGATATGGAACGGCTCATCAAAAACTTGTTTACGTTAGACTTGAACACAACCATATTGTAGTCAGCTGGAAAGCAGAAAAACGAAAGACAATTCCATAGGCGTCCAGTTCTAAAAAAAACTTTGCTCATGGAATCTACGTTTAGGTTTAAGCACAGATAAAGAGCGGGGGAAATTAGTGATAGTGTTTTCTGCTAGACGGGTGTTTCTTGTGAAGGTTTGGCGAGGAGTACCATAGAATGGAGCTCAGTTGAGCACTTGCCATGAAAATAACGATAAAGCAGAGACAAACTCGCAACATCTCTTCTGTGAGAAAGAGGTAGCAGGGAAGAGAAAAGAACATCACCCACAAGGCTACAATGTCTATTTTGAACTCTATCAAAGCAGGATAAGTCCTTTCTAGCAGCTCCTATCCAGATGTGGCAACGATACTCCATCCTTGGACGAACCTGGCTCTTATATAGATAGAGAATTGCACGAGCAGTGAGATATCTACTGGATCGATAGAAGGATCCCACCATTTTTGTAGCGGCCTTGGAAACGCATGTCATGTATGTGTTCCATTTCAGATCAGGATTAAAGGTCAAGCCCAGAAGCTTGTCAAAACATGAGGCCTCCCCAAGACGAGACCCATTCATTTCAATTAATGCCAGATGGGGATCAGAGCGTTGATGATGCAAAGATAAATGCTTGGATTTAGATTT
>NC_136505.1:2551734-2586734 GCF_053919585.1 Euprymna scolopes
GAACAGGACTTACTTTATTCCGATATAGGTCGGAGATTTAAGCCAGTAGAAGTTACGTTAATTTAATTCATCATTATGTGTATGAACAAATAAATAATTCAAGTTTGTAATGTTATTTCAATTAAAATCCTTAATATATTATAAAAATAAATTGATTTTATAAATATTTGAATCCAATTATTTTCAATTCTTTACTTAGTAAACAAAATAAAAATAATTTGCTGTGTTTTAAACACATTTTATATATGTGAATAATTCAAGATTGAGTTGATGCTTAAATATCGGAATATAATTTAAATAATCTATTTAATATATAAAGCACAGTCAAATGGTTCACTATGTTAATGACGCAAAAGAAACTTCCAAAAAATCGAAATCAAAAGTTTGGTATTAAATTCTGATTCATATTTGCTTAAAAATTAGATTTTATTTTGTTCGAATTTATTCGAAAATTTTTCATATTTTATCGAATTAGCTTTTTGCTTTCTTTACTCTCTGTCTAAGGCCGTAAACAAGGCATAATGTTACTGTAAACGTAAGAGGTTACCGTTTTGGCCTCATGTTTAACGGGTGACTGTTGGGAGTTGAGCAGCGAGATATCTGTGCTCATTACATTTTAACTTTTGTGTTGTTTAGTCAGAGAGGCAGGGACTAGGAAGGGAATTTCAACGTCTAGTAGTCTGAGGGAAAATTAGAGTAGAAGAATTTTCAGGACATAGTGTCCTCAGCAGTGAAGGGGTGGAGTTCTGCTGCTTATCAGGTTAGTATGTACGTTAAGGGAGTACAAATGCCATGAGTTAATAAAAAATATCCCATTAAAATAATTGTAAAACATGCACAGAGATATGATATTGCGGAAGTGGGCAGAGGTTACAACGTGGTTGACAGTGATGGAACGGTTAGATTTGAGTCTCTTTTGGGGATCGTCTTGTGGTAGATGCTCGAACCAAGAAGTAGTAACAATACTCTATGCAAGGTTGAATCGTGAGATTTTCAGGAATATAGAATGCTTCTTTGATTACTAACTTCAACCTAAGAGTAGACGAGAAAAAACCCCAAAGATAATAAGCCTTCTAATCCTATCCTAAGACATCGTAACAGAAATACGATGCAAATTAAATCATTGTAACTTTTTCATATTACACTATTCGTGAGATAACTTCCTTCTCATTATTACGACTATACGAGCTTGGTCTGTTGATAAAAACAATTAAAAGGTTTGCTTTTCATGTAACAGTAATATATAACAAAACCAAAGTACATTGTCACGTGCATTCAATAACAATACTCTGCAATGGAAAGGAATTAAAAATGCATGGTTACATTTATAAAAAACATTTACAAGTACCAATTGCCATAGATGATAGAACCATTCTTGGGAGTCAAACATTCAAATTCGTCGACCTAACATTTACATGTAACAAATAAAAAAAAATGCATAGAAGAAACTGCCAGTTCTACTGAAAATATCCTCCTCGCTCCCCGTCGTCACGATTGTATCAATATGCAGACATTTAAATGTAATATAAGCAATCGTTTTGCTGCAGAACCCTCCACTTAGAATTGCTCTATACATTTGGCTCTTAATGAGAATATGACATACCCTGCCTAGCATTTCCAAATGGCCACTCACTGATCAGCTCTTCACCGTTTAACTCCGATGATCTATCAGTATATCGATACTCTATGGCTGACTGGGATAGCTTCCGCACATTTATATCAGCTCTACCTCTGCGTTCTATGTTTACAAAAGATGTGTCCTCTATAGTATCAGACCCGACAGAATGGTTAATTGTAGGTATAGACCGTTTCATACCCTCGAAAAAATTCCAGCAAAAACCTAACAGCCAGCCGTGGTTCTCTCCGTAATGTGCTGCTGCCATTGCGCATAGAAATCACTTTTTCTATTGCTTCCAACGTAATAGATGTACTGAGACTAAAGCCGCTTTCAGGACTGCCAGCAACCACTGTAAAAGAGTAATAAAGAACGAAAGAGTGGTGTATGCTCAGTCCGTCAAGTCCAACGTAGCTTAGCAGCGGCTTGTTCCCACCAGTTTTGGCAAATAGCAAACAGAATCCCGAACAGAAGCGTGTGCTCTATCCCAACACTCATAAATGGACCTGAAGTAATCTCCTCAGCATAAGACCAAGCCAAACACTTTGCCAAGAACTTTGCAGCTAATTCTACTCTTTGCGACCAAGGCCGCCAACCCCCAATATTTTCTCCTGTATCAGAAAACATGCTATGTGATATACAAATATCTGTACGTGATGTTGCCAAGCTAATCAAAAACCTTGATTCCAGTAAAGCAACCGGCCCTGACGGTATTCCAATTATAGTACTCAAAAGACTTCAACCAGAACTTGCGCCCATCCTTAAAAAACTGTTTAAACGTTGTCTTAAGGAGAATTCCTTTCCGTCACCCTGGAATGGAAAATCTAATCAGTATGCCCTGTATTTAAGAATTCAGTTGATCGCTCACCTCCCTCACACTACAGGCCAATAAGTCTCCTGTGCGTTATAAGTAAGTTGCTGGAATCTGTGTTAAATAGAGAAGTAATCAACTATCTCAGCAAAAATAATCTTCTTAATGACATGCGATATGGTTTCCGTTCTGCTAGATCTACAGCAGATGTTCTTATAGTTATATCTCATAGGATAAGCGAATATCTCGACGGAGGCTACCTTTCTATGGCAATTCCTCTTGACATATCAAAGGCCTTTGATAGAGTATGACATAAAGGTTTACTTCACATGATCTCCAACTATCGTATAGCTGGAAATGTCTTCTCGATTATTAAATCATTTCTCTCTGATAGGTTCATAAGAGTAGTGGTTGATGGGCAGAAATCAGAAGCTCTTAGTATTAATGCTGGAGTCCCTCAGGGGTCCATCCTGGGCCAAACTCTCTTCCTGATCTACATTAATGATCTTCCAAATCACATCCTTACATAATTTGTAGATATCTATGCTGATGACACTACTATCTATGGTAGCACATCTAAGACCGTAAACGACCAAGTTCTCTCTGATTCTCTCTCCTCTGATCTTGAGCAAGTGGTACAATGGGGGAAGAGGTGACTGGTTACTTTTAATAAATCTAAAACATAGCATCTATCTTTACATCATCAACGCTCTGATCCCCATCTGGCATCAATTGAAATGAATGCGTCACGTCTTGGGGAGGCCTCATGTTTTGACAAGCTTCTGAGCTTGATCTTTACTGCCCATCTGAAATAGAACACATACATTAAATGCGTTTCCAAGGCCGCTAGAAAAATTGTGGGATCCTTCTATCGATCCAGTAGATATCTCACTGCTGATGCAATTCTCTATCTATATAAGAGCCAGGTACGTCCAAGGATGGAGTATTATTGCCACATCTGGGCAAGAGCTGCTAGAAAGGACTTATCCTGCCTTGATAGAGTTCAAAATAGACTTTGTAGCCTTGTGGAGGATGTCCTTTTCTCCTCCCTGCAACCTCTTTCTCACAGAAGAGATTTTGCAAGTTTGTCTTTGGTTTATCGTTATTTTCATGGCAAACTGAGCTCCATTCTATGGTCCCCCCCTCGCCAAACTTTCACAAGAAACACCTGTCTATTAATAGGAAACATAAGTTAGTTTCGCCATAACCCGCCTCCTCTTCCAAGCTAATAACTCCGGACGGTGTATCAGTATTTTTGTTCATCTTTGGGTGGATCATGAACGGCTCGGTGATTTTCCTTTTCTGCCCGAACGTCGTGGTTCTGGTGTGAATTGGGGAAGCTCAATATCAAACGTGTCATAAACCGTTTCAATAGCTTCTACTTCTCAGTGGAATTCTTTGCTCCGGCCGAAAGTTTTTCTTTTGGCCTGCAAGAAAATAGTTTTATTGTCATTTTTCCGTGTAGGTTTCGTGTAAATTTAATAAAACAATTGATTGGGTAGACTCCGCCAGAAGTTATTAAGGATCAATAAGCCTCGCATGTGATCCCGCTTGAAACAATCCATAAGACAAGGGGCAATATTGTCCCTGGGGTTCAGCAGTTATTCCATATTGTGGAAAAACAGTTTGAATGGTATTATTTTGCTGTATATAATATCTTTGAGTTACGTTGACTCTCGGTAAATAATGTTTGAATACTGAGAAAAATAGAGTTGCAACTGGTACCTGTTGCGAGTTATATGAATTTTCGTATCCGGTGAAAAATCACCTGCAGTCACATATACATTTCCGACTGGGTCGGTTGGCGAAGTTTCATCACTTTAGGACTAACGATAGAGTACTCTGCCTTATTTTGGTTTCTTGGTTTGTGGTCAGACACTGAGGAAGAGCTAGTTTTGTTCGGTCTACAACAATATCAGTTTGTTTGCGCATTCTGTTTGGCTTTTTATGACCTAGACAAGAAAAGTTTCCTTTTAATTTGTTTTGCAAGATATAGGTGTCTGTTCAACTTTGTATTTTGGTTTAGCAAAAAATTATTGATTGACTGGTTCCATAATTTAAATTCATGAATTCATTCCGACCCGAATATGTTAGTGATATTGCTTAATTCATAAGCTTTTTTTTCCCCAAATAATGTGACGTTCGTTAAAAATTCACCTTCGAAGTTAATTTGCGTTCCGTTAACAGCCTTTGTTGCTTTGCGTGTTTTACGCATTGCGTGTTTTCAGTTCCTTCCAGGTATTTTTATTTACTATCGAAATGTTTGGACCTGAATCGAGTTTCATTTTTATTTCTTTATCATGTATTTTTATAGTCACATATTTTTTTGCAATCCTTCTTCGTTATTTCCAGTCTTCGCCTCAGATTTTGTGCTGTGTTTTGGGGTGTGTATTTTTTTAAATTACATTTTCACCCCATACAAGGCACATTGCCACTTTGGTGTAGAGGGCTACTAACAGGGGCAACAACTACTGGGGTACTATGTAGGGATTTGGGCAGCAGGATGTTGGTTCACGTTGCACTTGAACTTCTGCACATCAGTACAGTTGGGGAAGCAGGGACCTGGAATGGAATTCCAAAGTCTAGCGATTCTGGGGAACAAACTACTGGAGTAGAAGGATCTTTTACATCTAGAGGTTTCTACTGTGTGGGGGTGGGATTTTGCAGCCTGTCGGGTCTGTCGAGGGTGTTCACGTCGTGGGGGCACAAGTGCTTGCAGTTCGTCAGAGCATTCATCATTATAATACTTGTAGAACAGGCAGAGTTGTGCAACGTTTCGTCGATGGGACAGAGGCTGAAGCTTAGATGCCAGTTCAGGGCCTATCATATTGGCGACTCTCTTTTGAACCTTGTCAAGGAGCGAGAGACTAGTGGCCGATGCACCAGCCCAAATATGACAGCAATACTCTATACATGGACGAATGGTGGCCTTATAGAGGTACAGGATACTTTCGGGTGTTTATAGTTTTCTAACACGGTAGAGAGAGATCACCATCCTTGCAGCGGCCCTGGCAATGCCTTCAATGTAATTGTTCCAACTCATGTTTCCTGTGAACGTTAGGCCAAGGAGCTTGAAAGACGTACTCTCAGATAAAGAGTCGTTGGCCTGTGCTATAGGTGGGAGAAAAGGTTTCTTGTAATTATTGAATGAAACTAGTTTAGTCTTGGCGGCATTGAACGTGACCATCCGTCATCTTCTAGTGTTTCTGCCATTTCTTTAGGTATGTGTTCATTTGTATATCGGGGATGACACGTAACGGGGTACACAGAACGGGGTGCACAGAACAGGGTAGATACACAGTTCATAATCATAACAGAAGTTTGATATAAAAAGAGACGTAGATAGTTCTGTTAACGCATAGGGGATGGATACATTAATGAGGAGGGTTAGGGTTAGGGTTAGAGTTAACACTTTGGAAGAGGGTTTCATACAAAGTTTATTTACGAGACGAATCACAAAAATACATTACCTTTCGGTTGAAATGATAACGAAGACAAGGCTTACAAATTATATGATGATATTTATTCCAGCTGGGTGAGATGATCGGGGATTCGACTGTCTTGCAGAATTACATTTTCTTACCTTACTTTCTGGTCCGCTTTCAAAAGAAGTTCGGTTAACTCACTCCTTCGACTCTAACTGTCAACTCAACTCCTCTCTTACTGCTTCGTCTGTTGACTGACTCTAACTTAACTGAATATATTGTTATCTATCTTCCTTTGTGACGTAAGAGTAGTGTTCAAACACGTGAATGTTTCTCACGTGGATTTACATACACATATGTCTCCAACGCATTTTTGACAACACAAAGACATTCCTTAAGTTAATTTCCATTGTCCTAACCCTGACTTCTAGTTGTATAGTTATTTCTAACACAATGGACACTGCTCCTGATTCCTATCATCGTATCTAAATTGCAATATGTATTCTTTTCCACACTTGAATACTGGATTCGATTTTAACCTTCTCCTTTAATAACTATTATTTTCCATCTTATTGACTCTATTTCTCTAATTACCGGAATCTGCCCCTTTCATATACAACATTTGTATTTAATTTTATTTCTGCAATTAGTACCTTTGATCCAATTTTGTTTTACATGTTAGAAATTTTCTTCATAAATATGGACAGTCCTTAACTCAATGCAAAATACCAAATCGATTACACGGAGTCGAAATTATTCTTTTTTCAAATTCTTTCTTAGCTATCGGTATATATGTTTTTCCTCAAACTTGTATTTTATTTTTTACGTGTTTTTTAAAATTTGTCTGTCTGTCTGCTTTTTTGTTCGTGACTCCATCTCCGATATCAATCGAATCTATTTTAATAGTTTCCATTTTCTGGAAATCTACCGTTAACTATTGTAGGGTAAGGTTTGGCTCATTTTCTAATTTTGATATGATATGCCTACTAATTTCTGTATCAGTCATTCTTCTGCAAATTTAGACATGACCAACGCTCATGGAATAAAGAGACATGTAAGAAATTCCACCGTCACGGCGAAAGTTAATTTTGACCTTTTACGTGTTAAAATAAAATCCACAAAATTGTTAGTCTTAGCCGTCTCTAGTTTCCGTAATTGTAAACGAACATTTTTCTAGTCCGGCCACTGTTTGCAGTCGACACTAAAACAACAACAAAAAAAGAACTTAATATCGACGAAAATAAGCTTCAAATGTTTTTCCTTCTTTTTTTTTTTTTTTTTTTTACACAGTGATCACCACTTATCAAGGCCCGGAAGCCACTCAGGGATAAGGGTTATTGCAAGTACATCACGTTAGTGAGGAGATTTTATGAAGTGTTTAATTAGGGGGGCGGTTCATTAGGAATTTGTTAACATTAGACTTGAAGACATCCAAGTTGTAGTCCGGAGGGAAGCAGGCAGACGGAACAGAGTTCCACAGGCGTGCAGTTCTAAGAAAGAAGCTTTGCTCATGAAATCCGCGTTTTGATTTAGGCACAGATATAGAGTGGGGGAAATTTTTCACAGTGGATTCAGCTAGACGGGTGTTTTTCGTGAAAGTTTGGCGAGGGGGGACCAGGGATTGGAGTTCAGACGAGCACCTGCCATGAAAATAACGATAAAACAAGGATAGGCTCGCAACGTCTCTTCTGTGGGAGAGGGGTTGCAGGGTAGAGAAAAGGGCATCCCCCACTAAACCACGAAGTCTATTTTGTACTCTGTCAAGGCATGATAGGCTGTTTTTGGCAGCTCCTGCCCAGATATGGCAACAGTATTCCATCCTTGGCCGTACTTGGCTTTTATATAGATAGAGAATTGCATCAGTAGTGAGATATCTTCTGGAGCGGTAGAAGGATCCCACCATCTTTCCTGCGACCTTGGCAACAGACTTGATGTACGTGTTCCATTTCAGATCAGGAGTAAAGGTCAAACCCAGAAGCTTGTCAAAACACGGGCCTCACCCAGACGAGAGCCATCCATCACAATTGATGCCAGCTGGGGATCAGAGCGTTGATGATGTAAGGATAGGAGTTTGGTTTTAGATGCATTAAAGGTAACTAGCCACATCTTCCCCCACTGACCCACGCGCTCGAGATCAGAGGAGAGAGAATCCGAGAGAACTTCGTCATTTACAGCCTTTGATGTGTTGCCGTAGATGGTCGTGTCATCAGCATAGATGTCAACGAATGATTTAAGTATGTGTTTAGGGAGGTCATTGATGTAGATCAGGAAGAGAGTTGGGCCGAGGATTGACCCCTGAGGGACTCCAGCATTTATATTGCAGGCCTCCGATTTTTGTCCATCTACCACTACTCTTATGACTCTTCTTCATGTCCATAGCAGAAATTGTCAATCGCATTCTGTATTGAGTCTTGTGAAAATGAGGTATTATTATCAATGGGCGTATTATTTTTTATGGTTTGAGTAAGCAGCTCTTTCATGTGATGTTGGTTTTCATATTGCTGGGATTCTAGCCTCATTTGTTGCCCTTGTTGTTGCTGTTGTTGCTGTTGTTGCTACTGTTGTTATTGTTCTTGTCTTTTATCTGAGCATTTCTGGTGTTCAAATAATTGTTGTTGCCCGTTTAATAATAATAATTATTATTGTTGTTGTTGTTGTTGTTCAATTTTCAGTTCTAATAATATTTCTCAATGTATTTTGTAAGACGTCCATTTTTATATGATGAATAAAATACTGAATTTACGGGAATTAGCAAAACCGTGTTCCGATTAACCAAGTTTTAGTATTTTTAGACTTTGTTTCCTTCAATATATTTGCAAATGAACGTTTACCATAGCTTTAAATTTCAGTTGAATCTTTTCCATAAAAAAGAAAAAATATATATGTCGCGAGTAATATTCAATATTAGTAGGATCTGTTAACCGGTTTTGCCCGGTGGAAGCATACGCGTCTCGTAAAAAATGAAAAAATTCTTAAAGAGACTAGTTTCTTGGTCGGTATTGTAGCTAATGAAGGAAGTCTCACGTCTTTTATGATTTTAACGAAATTTACACTTCAGTTTTTTTTTGTTTTTAAATTTGATTTATAGATTAAATACTCAGTTTTTTAAGCTATTAATGTTTTCATAGCATAACTTCCGGAAATGTTCATGCAATATGGAATAGTAAGATTCCGATAAGATTTGTCCAATTCTCATATTGTTAGGCAGATATATGCAAAATCAATAATGACATTTCTACTTCTCCATATTAAAACGCTTAACGAGAAAATCTTAATAATTCACATTACTCGCACTTCATGCCGTTAGGATGAATTTGTTAATGAACCAAATGCAAAGAAAAAAATAAAATGAAGCAAAAAAAAAACAAAAACAATAATAGGAACAGATTGGAATAAATGAGAAATTTACGGCAAAACTTTGATAAAAGGCGCATCTAAGTTTACGAAAACCTTTTTATAGACAATTTAAACGTTAAATTTGTTCGAAATAACAGCTGAACGTAGATCTAAAATTTATTAAAATTCATCCAAATAAAAATGAAGAAAAATATTCATACAATAGATGAGAAAACGAATACAGTATTCAATTGTTTTTAATATGAACGAAATCAAAAAGAATAACATTTCATAAAAAAGGGATAGAAGTTACCCATTGGGAAAAATGGTGGAAGCTACAAGGTTTTTTAAAAAGTATTCACGTTCACGGGCGTTGTTTTATTCCATAAAAATATCGATGGAAAACATGTTGAGGCAAAGTCGAATATTGTGCAGGGATCTACCTCCTTAATTGAGAAAAAAAAACGCTAAAGAAATTGTATAATCTCAATCAATATTACTTTTAAGCGTTGACAGAAATATCATAGTCGGTATTTTTTGGATGCAATATTATGGATTGTGCGTAGAAAAAATTAGCATGTAAATGAATTAGTAAAAGACGACGGTGTTCTTGATCTCACCTAGTAAGCATATATATATATATATATATATATATATATATATATATATATATATATATAGTGTGTGCATGCATGCGTGTGCGGGCGTGTATCTGTAGGCATGTATATGTATGAGGAGGTGTACGTCGCTCCCGTGTGCACCCACATCAAACAATTAAAACCCCCACTAATGAAAATATTACACATATGAGCCTGAGAATGAGTTTATGCTCATATCTATGTATAATCATGTCTACATTTAACGAAAGTATTACATCTATATACCCACAAATAACTTAGATTTACATCTATGTAGACGAATATGTCTATACCAATAACTGTCTGTATATCTGGGTATATGTGTATGTGTGTATATGCATGTGTGCATCCATGTGTGTGTCCGTGTGTACGTGGGTGTATCGATGTATATGGTTACGCACCTATGTATATGTGTGTATATATGAGAGTATATGTGCCCGCTACCTGCTGTCCACATGCGTATGTAGGAGCGTGCAGTTGTGTATATGTCGATGTATGTGTTCACGAATATAGGTATCTGTATGTGCGCGTGTGCTTGCATATATGCGTGGGGATGCAAGTATGTCTGAATCAATATACGCATGTAGGCCCATGTATACGCCTGCATGGGTGTATGGGTGTCAATGTGTATGTGTGTCTGTGTATGTGCGCATCCATGCTTACGCGCACGTATTCAATTTAACACCTTAAGGAAAATTTGGGGTCAGCGGGAACAGCGCGGGTGTATATTCATGCATGTACGCATATGTGCATGTGTTTACATGCCATTGCGGAGATGTATGTGTGCATGTGAACGTTTCTTTAAGTATATGTGTGTGTATGTACACATGTGTGTGCTCGCGCGTACGGCCGCAGGCTAATCCTCTCCAAGCACTTAACAACAAATAAAAATCAAATAGATAAACCGAATCATAGCCCCCCCGCCTCCCAACCTAAGCGAACACCCAACAGGTCAAGACATCCTTATCAAGAAACCATCTCACCAACGAGACGCCAACAACCTAAACATTAGGACTCGAAATTTAAAGTAACCCCCTCCTCCTACCTCAGCATATCTCCCACTCCCTCTATGTATCCCTATGCCCTCAGCCACAGCAGAGATGAGCTTCACAGATCCCCCACAATCACCTAATGTCCTTAAACTCCAAAACTAAAACATTACCGACATACCCAACACCCCCGCCCACCTTTCCCCCTTTTTCCCTTCTTCTTTTTCCGCTTTCTCGCATCCCTCCCCTGACATCATTCACTCTTTCATTCCACCATAAGTGAACATTTCTGTAAAAGTCTGAGGAAGCTACATGTAACTTAACAGAAAAATGCGGTAATAAAAATAAAACGTATATATATATATATATATACATATATATATATATATATATATATATATATATATATATATATATATATGTAAGAAACAGAAAAGCAAGAGAGAGAGAGAGAGTGCAAGGGAATAGATAATGTGTTTATTGATGTTCATAATATCTATAGGTCTATTTCAATGATGTAAGCTACAAAGCCTCTCAGCAATGTTCAAGATTACGTTAGAAGATTTAATTGTCGATCAAAGCAATCAGAAGAAAACATATTGCAAATAAGTGATGTATTGTGTAGGGATTTATTGCCTTGAAGAAGAAATCATTACAGAAATTATAGAATTTTGATTAATATTACGTATAAACATTGAGAGAAGTATCGTGCTTTGTATTGCAATATAGATTAAATGTATAAAATTGAATTAATAAAAAATATCAGTGTTCCTGAAATCGTAACGTTCATTGAGAAGGTAACCGACAAGCTGAGCGACTTAAAAGATTTTTTACATGCGAGTTACCATTTATCAAGGCCTGAAGGACCATCGAGGAAAAGGGGTTACTGAGCGTACGACAGGTATTTACACAACAGCGTAATAACAGGCAGTGGTGGAAATAGGTTAGAAATTGATTATTTAGGTGGACAGCTCAACAATAACTTGTTTACATCGGACTTGAAGACGACTATATTGTAGTCAGCTGGAAAGCAGGTAAGCGAAACAGAGTTCCAATTGGCTAATAGTTCTAAGAAAGAAGCTTTGTTCATTACAGGGAAAGAAATAAAGGGCACCACCTACTAGGGTGCCAAGCCTGTTTTGAACTTTGTCAAGGAAGGAATGATTGATTCGATCAGCTACAACACATATATGACAGTAGTCTTTCATTTTAAGACACATCTAGCTCTTACACAGGAAAAGGATTATGTCTGAATTTAAATACGTTCAGGAGCGGTAAAATGACGTAACGATTTTTCAACCTTCGCAACAGATTTGATATGTCTTCCATTTCAAGTCAGAAGTAAAGGTAAGATCTAGATGTTTGTAAAAACAAGGAACCTTATATTTTAGGCCAAAGCTCTTCATATTAATTAGGGTTAAGTTGGGATTAGAAAGTTTATGGTGAAAAGATATAAATTCGATTTTGGATGCGTTAAAATAAAACAGCCACTTTTTACCCTATTGCACTACATAATCAAGGTCGGAGGAGAGAAACTGAGAAAGCTCTTGGTTGTTGTTGGGCTTTGAAGTGTTGTTATAATTCTTAGTGCCAGCTATATATATGTCGACGAATGAATAAAGAATATTATTTGAGAGATCATTTTTAAAGATAAAGAAGAGAGATTGTGTTCAGGATGGATCCCCCGATGCACACCAGCATGGATACTTTGAGCTTCAGACGTTTTACAATCAACGAATACTTGTATACACACATGGGAGAGAAAAGATTCGATGATTCAGAAAATCATTTCATACATGGAACTCTTGTGAAGTAGTCCTTTATGTCAAATACAGAAAGGATACCATATATGGATCTGAATATTTCGTTTTTGCTGAGGTTGTTGACAATTTCTTTGTTTAACACGGATTCAAGCAACTTACTGAATTGCAGAATATAGATCTCCCTTATTATTTTTAAATATTGGACAAACTAATGAGGTTTCCCAAGGCGTTGGGAAGCATTCTTCTTTTCCGCTTGATTGAACAGCAGAATGGATACTAGTTCCGGTTGCAGCTGTTTGAATACTGCAATATTGTCAGGGTCAGTTGTTTTGCGGGCATCAAGGTTCTTGATGAATGGGACAATATTTCGAACAGATATGTGGATATTACTCAGATTATTTCCCGTCCTGTGAAGAAATGCGGGATGTAGAAAACCCTGATCGCATAGATGTAGGTGTGCTGCAAAGTTCTTGACAAAGAGTTTGGTTTGGTCAGACGCTGATGAAGTCACATATTTAAGAGCTCGGTTAGATTCATCTAATGTTCTTATCTTGAGTGTGATTTTCACACCATTTCAATCAATATAACCTACGACTTTCTTCATGTGCCAGCAAGAATACGTGGCACAATGGTTAGATTAAATTGAAAAGAATCGATTGTAAAACTTATATTCTACTGAAGTTGAATGTTTAATTCAAAGTGTGAGCGACTAAAAATACTCTAGCGAATTACTTAGGACCTCTATCTAGTCATCGTTAACGAAACAAGAGACAGCTACTCACGTGAATTCTTGTCGACTGGCAGTTTCCCTGTGTATTTGTATCGCCAGTGACTGTTGGTCTTTGGTTTAATTAAGAAAAAACAAAACTAATCATGCACGAAAACACAATGGATACTTGCTGTGTTTCAAAGCTTTTATTTATAGGAATTTAATTCATTGAGAAGGAAGACTAATATGGCAATGGACTAATTATTTGCTTATTTAATTTTCTTATTTTAATCTTTAGAATAGGCACTGAGAGACGCAGATAGGCAAAATCTCGAAGCACACTCGCTTAAATTATCCCTGCGTTATAGGCCACTTCTCGTATGTATCGCTCCCAATGAGAGACTTATCAGAACTCACGATTATTTCGCATGGGCAGGTGATATCATCTATAACGTCATACCGTTCGACCGTGTTTTGTTTACGCAGCTAACATTTGAACCTCGCTTCAATTATATCACATGAAACTTGTTATATTTCCGTTTGGCGTCAACTTATTCTGATAGTAACTAAATTGATCCCCACAAAAATTCATACTAATTAACATAAGCTATACGTTCCGTTGAAAGATCACAGCATATAACAGCTTCAGCAGTATATAGACCAGTTATTGGTTTCCATTGGTGTTGCCCGCCTTACAATGTATCAATATTTATACTCCACAAAAGCTATATAATTGGATATATTTGAAAAAAAGTCTTTTGATTAATTTGAAAATATTTTGGCTAAATTATTAGTTTTACTTAAAAAATCTCATAAATTATGCTAATATCCTAAAACCATGCAGAAGCGGATATACCTGTTAGTGGATATATATTTATGGCTTGTATTTTTATTTAGTTAACATATAGAAAATCTATTTATGTGAACAGACCTCGGATTACACGTATAAGTATTTTAATGGACATGTGTGGAACAGACAACTACGTTGCCATACGAACTATTCAATATTGCGTGCAGGTTGACACATTCGTAAGCTTATGAGTGTACTGCTGGCGACTGACAAGACAAGTGAGAATGATTTATTTACAGCGCAATATATACATACACACACATAGAGAGAGAGAGACAGAGAGACAGAGAGACAGAGAGAGAGAAGTGGAGAGAGGAAGAAAGAGAATGAGAGAGATGCTGCAGATGTGTTAGGAATAAGACGCTTGTCTATTCAAGTATTAAATATGTTATGCTCGGATGATAATTTTGTTTTGGGAAACACACGCAGACTTATGTTCTGTATAAATATTTGCATAAATATAGCCGTCATTTTTTTATGAAGAAATAAAAAATACATATCACGTATGCAGTTAATATATTCACGTAGATGTACATGTGTGGCGATATTCATTGAATAGAGATCCTTCTTCCGGTGTCATGCATTTTTTTCTACTGTCCACGAAAATCTGCTTTTTCGCGTCCAAAATAAGCCTCATTTAAATAATATAAAGAAGCACAACATTTCCCTAAAACAAATGCACGCAGCATCCGTTGACTGCTTCGGTTACAATAAATCGCGAATGAAATATAGATTAAAACTGTTATTAAAACACATCTAGGCTAGACATAGAACTTTCCCGGGTGAGAAGTTATATGCGCAACAATGACTTTTCTCCTCAGTAAAACTCGGCAGCATCGTGAACTTTTATGCATCTACTCTTGCTAATATTGTATATCACCCATCAAGCATTTACTTTAGTCATTCTGAATCAATTGTTTAAACTCAATTAAAACCAGGCCCTTTTCCTATTCTGCCGACTTCGTAATAATTAAGCGTTGATCACGATATCCTTCCGTAGCAAGGATTATCTGCCAGCACCAATCAAAAGGCCCATCGCATTTGTTTTACATGAATTCAAATTAAATTAATTTATTCTAAATGCTGTTACAGAATATAGCTGGCTTATATGCAACCATGGTAGTCTTGTTAGACTAAACAACACAAGAGAAAGAGAGAGAGAGAGAGAGAGAGAGAGAGAGAGAGAGAGAGAGAGAGAGAGAGAGTGTGTGTGTGTGTGTGTGACAAAGCGAGAGAGTAAGAGAGAAAGAGTGAGAGGGACTTATTTGTTGCACATAATTGTAACCTGAAAAGATGTTTGCTCTATTCGAAACTTTCGTACAGACTTCCGGATTGCTACGCATGCATTCTCGGTCGTTCATATCACGTAAGTTTCCTTGACCGTGTCAGCTTATAACCCCATTGCAAACAATCTTTTCATGGAAGTTACCTGCTTGGTATATCTAACCCCGTTTTTTTACATTTTCACCCCAAACACGGCACATTGCCAGTTTGATGTAGGGGGCTAGTATCAGGGAGATAAGCTACAGGGGTACTATGTGGGGAGTTGGGCAGTAAGATGTCGGGTCACGTTTCACTTGAACTTCTGAATGCCAGCACAGTTTGGGAAGCAGGCACCCGGAAGGGAATTCTAGATATTCTGGGGAAGAAACCACTGGAGTAGAAGGCTCTCTTGCACCTAGGGAGCTCTACTGTGAAGGGGTGGGATTTAGCTGCTTGGATTTGGCGGGGATATTTACGTTGATGGGGTAAAAGTGCTTGCAGTTTGTCGGATCATTCACCGTTAAAGTACTTGTAGAACAGGCAGAGGGATGCTACATTTCGTCGATGAGAGAGGCTGTAGCTTAAATTACAGTTCAGGACCTATCAGATTGGCGACTCTCTTTTGAACCTTGTCTAGGAGCGAGAGGCGAGTAGCAGATGCACCAGCCCAAATTTGATAAAGTACTCCATGAAAGTGCGAATGGTCTTATAGAGGTACAGGATACTTTCGGGCGTTAGTAGCTTTCTAGCACGGTAAAGGGAACCTACCTTCTTCTTAGCGGTCCTGGCAATGCTCTCAATCCAATTGTTCCAACTCATGTTTCCTGTGAAAGTTAGGCTGAGGAGTTTAAAAGATGTACTTTCAGATAAAGAATCTTTGGCCATTGCTATTGGTGCTAGTGAAGGATCCTTGTAATTATTGAAGAAAACAAGTTTAGTCTTGGCAGCATTGAATGTGACCATCCATTTATGTCCCCATGCCACTACATATTGGAGGTCATGTTTCTGCCATTTACTTAGATATGTGTTCATTTGTTTTCCTGTCGTCCCTATTATAGAGCGTGGTGTCATCAGCATATATACCCATCTCAGAGGCAATTTTATCCGGGAGGTCATTTATGAATATTAGGATAATAGAGGTCCAAGGGTAGACCCTTGAGGCACTCCCGCATTTATATCATATTGTTTAGATGTACGACTGTCGAGGACAGCCTGGATGTTTCTCTTATCTAAGAAGGATTTAATTATGTTAAGTATTCTTCCAGTGACACCGTATGATCTGATTTTCCTGAGAAGACCTTCATGTCGTACCCTGTCAAAAGCCTTATATATATATATATATAGACCTACCGCTCTACCCTCCCCTGCTCTCTCCAGTGAATGGTATATACGTTCAGAGATGACAGTTAGGATGTCTGTGTGGTATGGGCTTTCCTAAATCCATATTGTTGGTCGGTCAGAAGTTTCGTATCTGTAAGGTGATGGACTGGCGAAAGATGGACTGGCGAAAAGTGGGAGGAGGCTAATGGGGCGATAATTTACTGAGTTAGGTCTTTCGCCAGAATTCTTGAAAACTGGTACCACAGAAGCAGTTTTCCAGCAGGCAAGAAAGCAAGATTCATTAAGGCATTTGTAAAGTTTGGAGAGAACTGGAGCTACTTCGGTGGAGCAATTTTTTAATAGCACAGCCGGGATGAGATCAGGTCCACATGCTTTTGAAGTGTCAAGATTTTTTATTTTATTTATTTATTTTTTTACATGGAGGTCACCACTTATCAAGGCTCAGAAGTCATTCAGAGATAAGGGTTATTACGTGTACAGTAATCAATGGGATAGTGTTATAGTATTCGTTAGTTCTGGAGATTTGATAAAGTGTCATTACTTAAGGGGGCGGTTCATCAGGAATTTGTTTATGCTTAACTTGAAGACATCTAAGTTGAAGTCAGGTGGGATACAGGCAAGCGATACAGAGTTCCACAGGCGTGCAGTTCTAAGCTTTGCTCATGGAATCTACGTTTTGATTTAGTGACAGATAAAGAGTGGGTAAACCAGTGGTTTCAGCTAGACGGGTGTTTATCGTGAAAGATTGGCGAGAGGAGACCAGAGATTGGAGCTCAGACGATAAAACAAAGAAAGGCTCGGAATGTCTCTTCTGTGGGAGAGAGGTTCAGGGAAGAGAAAATGCCACGAAGTCTATTTTGTATTCTGTCAAGGCAGGATAGCATGCACCTGAGCAGAGGTGATTTTCAGATCGTCTAGTGTGGCGTCTGTCCCCAAAGTAAGTGAGGGTGTGGTTAGCGAGGTCCAATGTGGAGTTGGAGGCAAACCGACTGGCAAGCATGTTAGCCTTCTCAGTTGCTGAGCAAACAATCTCATGATTTTTGGATAGTGGGGGAATTGTTGATTGCCCATTATTTACTACACTGTTGTAGATTTTCAGAAATCACGGGTTCCTTATTTCTGTGCTTCGATGCGTTTTTTTTTTGATGGTTTTCGTAAATTCTCCCTTAGCTGTCGCTATTTCTTTCTCACAGCTACTTCTGGCTTCTATGTACTTCTGTCTTTTTGAACTAGACATGTCGGTTAAATCTGCGGTACGCATGCTGCCTTTGCGCAATGACAGCTGCCCAAGTAGAAGTAAACCATTGGGGTGAGTGGGGCTTGTTATAAATTTTCCACGTGGGAACGTGCTTAAATTGCCGTTTTGAACCATTCAGTGGTTTCATTTGCGCACTGTTCATCAGGAAGTGAATAGATATTCCGCTATGGGGCGTCTCTGATGAGATTTCCGATGGCTTCTCAGTCAGCCTTTTTATAATATCTCGTTGTTTTGAGCAATGGCTCTTCAGTTTTGGGTCTAGAGTTTAGGGCGATTTCAACTATTATCACTGCATGATCAACATTCCCAAGTGGGCCGCGGGCATTCGTAACACAATCATCGGGAACTGTTGTCAGAAACAGATCTAGAAGTGATGCGTGTTATTCTTGCTGGTCAGGGAAACTGGTTGCAAACGTAACCATCTGTGATAGGAAATGGGATATAGAGAAGTTATGTGTTGTCCTACCAGCTGTGTCTGAGTAAGTAGCCAGTTGCTGTGGTGGATATTGAAGTCACCAAATACATGTACTTGTGCGCTAGTGTCGAGGGAAAGTGCTGTATCTATGTTGTCAGAGACTTTGTTTATTAGGGTACAGTCCTGGGTAAAGGAAGAGCGGTAGAGAAAAGTAACTACTGTTTATGATTTCCACCATGGTTTTTAATTAGTTGATACATTAACTGATATTCAACAATTATGGCCACAATTAGAATTTTGCTTTTATAGTTTTGATTTATAGAACAACTAACATAGGTGCCCGGCATTGTCCGGGTGTTTGGGGAGTGTTGAGCGAAAAAAAGTGGTAGTATGTAGGCAGGCTCGAACCTGTACCGAAGGAAGAAAAAATGTGAAAAAAAGTGCCGTCTTTGCTGTTGCGCCAATCGCCAAATCGGAAGTGACAAATGTTTAAAATAAGGCTAGTCAATCGGAAAGAGGGGATGACTTTCGAAAATATCGGCGAAAAAAGCGACCCCTCTCTGTAGAAAAGTGCCCAGTTGAGGATGAAGGAATACATTTTTTGGGCCTATTTTTCTATATTTGTCGTCCGAAGGGTCAAGCTTCAAAACGATGCCTATCTCGTTAAAATCCGTCGCCTCTGTCACTACTGCCGAGGTGTTATGCATTCTCACCTTCCTCTCCACACAGTCGACATATGGGACTTTCAGCCATTTTATCAATGTAATACTTCACATAATTTGCCCTGAGCGCTTACTTCTGCACGACACATATTAGGGATTCTGTCCCAACACTCAAGTCACATTTTGACAACTATCACATTTCTTTTACTTACTGCATCTGGTAGATTTCTACTGAACTGATCATACATTTCCTTCTCAATCCAATTTTCTTTTATTCCTTTATTCATTTATTGCCTTGAATTCCTTGCTTTTTACTAGTTCACTCTCTTGCAATTTTGACGGCCTTTATAAGCGCTTCCTTACAGCTAGGCGATGTAAACTTTTAGGCTATATTCTTCTTATTTTATACATTGTTCTAAACAAATCAGTCTACGCCATCCCCCTTTTCTTTTCACATATAACGTATCGACCTCACTATTTGAGTGAGGAGCTTCATTCATTGACAACGTTTCTTTATCTTCCTGTACATATTTTTCAACTCATTTCTTTACATTGAATAATACCTGCGCCATATGAAAATATTGCTACTTTCGAAAAGTGTTGCAACGAATAAACGCCGCTACAAAAAACAACTTTCCAGTTTTTTCCAGCGTCTTTTATTTTTATTTGATGACATTTTTTGATCTAAGGCGAAAGTCAGTTTAAAATATAAAAGTAATATATTAAATGTAAAAAATGACTACATGTTTTTTTTTGTTTCATGAACCCCAAAAAATTTGAAATTACTATTTTAGAAACATGCATGAATATATATAAAATTATATATATATATATGTATATATATATATATATATATATATATATATATATATATATATATATATATATATTTGGAATTGGTATATTTATGCAGCATTTTTCATTCAAGCAAATATTAAATGCAACGGAGACACTTTGCTTCATGATTCTTTAAAAAAAAATTTAATATCAGAAGACAACTACATTTTTATGCCTGTACAAGCACAGTAACCACTATATATATATATATATATATATATATATATATATATATATATATATATATATTATATATATATATATGGTCATTCCATATATAATGTGACCTTTTTTTTATAAAAGCATTCAGATATAACAAGGAAACACGTTCCTTTTTCCCCATAAGTACTGTGGTCACAAATAACAACTGACACTTTATAAAAAGAAAAAGTTATTACTTCAATATTCACTATCTAAAAATATTCATTATATGAATTTTCTCCGCGAAAATGAACTAGGTAATCAAAACTGTTGTATTTCTGCAGTGTTTATACGTAAGAGGACACAATGATATATGAAATTGTTGGTGATTGTTCTAAATTCTTGACGCTTTACTACACACGAAAATTCGATGGATTGATTTTTTTTTTTCTGGCCAGAATCGTTAACTAACTTGTTATTATATCGCCATATCTTGAAACGTCTTCTTGGAACGGAAGTGTTACTGTAGCCACATCTCAATGCCGTTCAATTCATTGTCATTTCACTGAATTGCGATGACGTTGTTCAACTTGATTACACGCTGAAAAATGACCTTCAACTATAAAACATTTAACATGCTTTCTCACATATATTGCTTCTTTGTATGCAAAGGTCAGGATTATAATCTTTATTCAAATGGTCTTTGCTATATTCAATAATTATTTTATGTTGTTTCTTGCATTTTTTTCACCAGATGTAACGTAGCTGTTACGCTCGAATCGTGTGCATTACAGTTCCAAATCCCTTCTAACCTCCACGCCGTCTGGCATCGTCAGAAAGGAAGAAAAAACAAAAATAAATAGTTTTTTCTTTATTTTTATTTTAAAACATATGTCGTTTATGTTTTTCGTTTTCCCTGTCGCGACACTAGCTTAAAAGTTTCTTGATGCAATTTCACCTTGCTCGCGTTTCTTTTTTCTTTTGACCGCACGCTGGCCACAGCCAACCAATTTTCGCCTTCATTTTCCACGTCCGTCTTGTTTCAGCGTCGATTATTTTTCTTTCCGACCATGCGGTGTCTTTTTCCTCTTTGATTTCGTGCCTTACGTGCATATTTCCTAATTTTTATACGCGTGCAAATGCTGCCTTTGTTGCTAATACAATTGCTTCGGGCACTGCTGATATTTTCATACGCACATATGCGCTCTATTACACATATGACCGTCTTTGTTAAAAAATATCTATACTTTTCATATTAATATAAAAATAAAAAAACACTGCGACGAAGTTTCTTTTTATACAAGTTGAGAACATTAATCATACAAAATGTCTTCGCGCGACTATTAAAAAAATCGTTTCTGTTTTTTTTTATCATAATTTACAACGCTAAAACCAACGAACAGCGATATTTTTACTGGCTGAAAACATTTTTAAAAAATCCGCGGCAACTATTTTTCTACATTTTTTGCGACCATTTCTTTTTTTTAATTAAAAAAGAAAATTTTACTGTAAGGATTTTTCAACGTTAGTCTTTAGCATCGTGAAAATTTGACGAAAGGAAATTATATTTCAAAACTGTTTTTATAAAACCTGGATGAAAATATGAAAAAAATGCTGCGGCGGATTTTTTTTTTATTGAACAAAACTTATAATATTAATAACACTGTAGTGTTGTAAATGAATGAAGACGTAAAACAAACCTCTTTCCAAGGTTTTATTGAACAAAATTCACAGCTACTAAAACAAGAGAGAAAGAACTCAGATTTTTTAAGAAATAGGAACACGTGACAAATCACGTGGCAAGAAACTGAATTTGCATATCGTTTTTTTGATAGTAAGAAACAAAACAATTTAAATGAAAATATAACACACACTAATATCTAGTTTTTAACATAAATAATAAATCGCACATTCGTTTAATAAAAAATACAATTCCTTTCCAACCTTCGACGCATTTTCATTTTTGTAATGTTAAGAACTAAATGTTGGTGATAATAATATTATAAGTTTTGTTACAATAAAAATTAAAAATGTAGCCGCAATTTTAAAAATTTCATCCTTACTTTATTAAAGAGTTTAGTTCTTTGTATTTTTTAAGATTAGAGACTGATTTTTTAAAACACCATAGTATTTATGTTTTAAGTAAAAATAATAAAGTAGTAAAAATCGTAAAAAAAGAAAAAAGCTGCCGCGGCTGCTTTTTTAAATGCTTTCATCTTATAAATATATCGTTGGTTCGTGGGTTTTAGTTTCGCGAATTATGACATGAAAACAGAAACGATTATCATAATAGTCGCGTAAAGACTATATTTTGTATTGTTTTTAATAAGTTGTTAATGTTATCCACTTTGTTATATAAAAAAGTCATCGCAACCTTCGTTTTTTCTGTTTTTATTTACTAAAAAGTATCGTTAGTTGAGCGTCCTAAAGTATCAGATGAAAAAAATATACACATTACTTAGTATAAGATAGTTGTCTCCCTCATCACAATGACACATTGTAAGGCAACGTTATTTAGACTTTCTTTAAATAATTTTGTTCATTTTAAATATTTTGAAGGTTAAAACATTCTTTTCTTTATTGGATGTGGTTTGCATTTCGCAAATATTCTGATGAGAGAACTCGTTTTTTGCCTCGACGCAAAAAAGAAATCGCCCAAGATCGAAAGTGGGACATAAGAAGGACCAGCACACCATAAAACCCATAAAATTCGACTGATCAAAGATGTCAGCATTCGCTGGTAGAAGCGCCCGAGGAGATTGGCAATATATCAACGATTCTTCGGAAATTGTAAAGCTTAAACGGTATATATCTTAGGATTGAGTAAAACCTAACGCTAAGTAATTGATGCTACAGAGGACATTCTTCGTGTAACTTATTGGATTCTGACAAGAAAAGCTTAGTATCTGTTCTGATTCTACAGTTAAATTTTCTGTCCTCTGTCGATAAAAGTACAATATGTTTAGCCTGAGGAATTTTTAAGTTGTTGCCTTCAAACAGAGTTCCCTTAGTTAGAGTAGTCTGGCTTTCTACGTTTTAAGCACGAACATTGTTTCTAACTCTGCTCCCGTGAAGGGCCAAGTGTATAGAGACCAATGTTTAAGTCTTTAAAGCCCCTTCTTGATTTACTGGCATTTTTTTATAGTTACAAAAATATAAGTCTGGCAGATAAAAATGGTTTATTTTATTAAATAATAAACAATTATAACACATGCACAGATTTGATTTATTGAAATAATGAGAATAACAATTTTTTTCAACAATAGAATCACCTAATTTATTTAATAATCCTGGAAAACTACACTAAATTTAATGAAATATCGTTCGGTTTATAAAAATGATTGAAAACAGAGGATGAAATCAAGATATCCATGATTTAAAATCTTCCTTCTTGGTTATATATAACCTCGTTTTCGGTCAAGGAGACCTTCAAGTAAAATTTTATTGAGTATGAAAACAAATCATTATGTTTTTTTAAATAAAATAAAACTCCGTAAAATTTATGTTTCAGTATTATTATGATATTATTTATTTTTTTCACATTCATGAAAATGACATTGGCAATTTATAACATTTGGCAATTTGAAATTTTGGATTTACTTTTCAGAATATTAATAATCATAGTAGCACTAATTCTTATATATGGTGCCTCAAGATATACTCACACTTCAACTATTTTCAACGTGGTCTGGACATCAATTTGAACGTTTGCGAACATGATTCTTCAGTTACATCTGTATTCAAAGCTGTTCCATCCTGCTCTATGTTTATAAATAAAGGTGTTATTGTCATTTGAAGTGTAAATATATTTTTTAAATTTTTGAGACATCATGTATATGATGTATATATATATATATATATATATCATATGAAATCATATATATAGATGATGTATATATATATATCATATGAAATCATATATATATAAATATATGATGTATGTATATGATATGAAATATATATATATATATATTTATATATATAAATATATGATGTATATATATCATATGAAATCATATATATATAAATATATATATGATGTATATATATATATATAGCATATGAACTCATATATATATGCATATCATATATATAAATATATATATATATGATGTAGATATATAATCTAGATAAAAAAGATATTTGTTATTTTCATTTTTATGATAAATAATTGATAACATTTACCTTTCATGATCGTCAGTTCAACAAATGATTTAGCGAAAGAAAGAAGAGAAACACTCGTTAGTAGAAATGAAATATACACGGGAGTCAAATATTGACACACATTCAGACTTTTTAAATAAAACGAATAAGCACATACAGGGGTTGAACAATATAAGAGCAAATCTAACATTTTTGGCATCAGTCGTCGAACGTGTTTTAAACAATCAAATCTTGACATATTTTCATGCTTTTTTGTTTATTATTTATGTCATGTGATAGGCTTGATTAAAATAAATTTCTTTTACAGTTATTTAAAGATATCAAACGTTTTTCATATAAAAATAACAAACCTTACGGACTTCCAAAGCGGCCAAATCGTTGAAGTTCGTATGACAGGTGCTAGTATAACAGAAATTGAACGAATGCTTAGTGTTTCAAGAAGTACTATCTCAAAAGTAATGACTGGTTTTAAAAGAGAAAAAAAAAACTGCAGAGCTCAATAAACGTTTACAGGACCCAGTTTCCACAAAACCTGTTCGTTGAGATCTGCACAAATCTGAAATTACGGGCGAGATGCAATTAGAAAAACTCTTTTCTCAAAGACAATGTTTCAAAGCGATTAGAGTGGTATAAAAACTGCCAAAATTGGTCCCTCGAGCAGTGGAAAAATATGGTTTTCTTATGATGAGTCATTGTTTCTCTTATTACCGATCAGCGGCCAAGTCTACATTTGGAGCCGAAAGAAGCATTTTATCCAGGCTGTTTTCTCTCAACCGTAAACCATGGCGGGCGTTCTGTGATGATTTGGGGTGCTACTTCTTGGAAATCGGCTGGACCAGTGATTACTTTTTATGGAAGAATAAGTAGTCGAGAATATTTATAAATTTTGTGTGACCAAGTTCATCCTATGCTCTAAGACCTGTTCCAAGATAATGCTGCCTCAATCCATACAGGTAGAATTATCAAAGATTTGTACGAAGAGCATTCTAATGACGTTGAGCATCTGATTCGGTCATCACAAAACTCAAATTCCAACATTATTGAACATTTATGGTCAATTTTGGATATCGATTTCCGCCGCCATCTTCTCTAAAAAAAAACAAACAAAAAACTAGCGGATGTTTTAGCTAAAGAATGGGTCAAAATTTCTTTGGGAACAATTCCAACAAAAACCTAACAGCCAGCCATGGTTCTACCCAGAATGTGCTGCTACCATCGCGAACAGAAATCACTTTTTCCATAGCTACCAACGTAACAGAAGTAATGAGACGAAACCTGCTTCTAGGACTGCCAGCAATCACTGTAAAAGAGAAATAAAAAATGCAAGAGAGCTATATGCTCAGTCCATTAAATACAAAGTAGCTGAGCAGCGGCTTGGTTCCCACCAGTTTTGGCAAATAGCAAATAGGATCCTGAACAGAAGCGTGCATTCTATCCCAACCATAATCAATGGACCTGAGATCATCTCGTCAGCATCAGACAAGTCCAAACTATTTGCAAAGAACTTCGCAGCTAATTCTACCTTATGCGACGAAAGCCATCAACTCCCCGTATTTCCTCCTATAACAGACAACACACTATGCAACATACAAATATGTGTGCGTGAGGTCGCCAAGCTAATCAGGAACCTTGATTCCAGTAAAGCAACTGGTCCAGACGGCATTCCAATTATAGTGTTGAAAACGCTTCGACCAGAACCTGCCCCCCATACTTACAAAACTGTTTAAGCGTTGCCTTAAGCATAAGTGCTTGCCAACACCCTGGGAAACCTCGTCAGTATGCCCTGTATATAAGAATTCAGGTAATAAATCATCTCCCTCTCGGTACAGACCAATAAGTCTCCTGTGTGTCATGAGTAACTTGCTGGAATCCATATTAAATAAAGAAGTAGTCAACCACTCCAGCAAAAATAACCTACTTAGTGACATGCAATATGGTTTCTGTTCTGTTAGATCTACAGCAGATATGCTAACGGTTATATCTCATATGATTAGTGAATCTCTCGACAAAGGCTTCCTTTCTAGGGCAATTGCTCTTGACATATCAAAGGTCTTCGATAAGGTATGGCACAAGGGCTTACTTCACAAGATTCCCAGCTACGATATCACTGGAAATGTTTTCTCAATTATTAAATCATTTCTCTCTGACAGGCTCATAAGAGTAGTGGTTGATGGGAAGAAATCAGACGTCCACAGTATTAATGCTGGAGTCACTCAGGGGACCATCCTAGGCCCAACTTTCTTCCTGATCTACATCAATGATCTCCCAAAACACATACTTAAATCATTCGTTGACATCTATGCTGGTGAAACGATCCTCTACGGCAACACATCAAAGGCCGTAAATGACAAAGTTCTCTCTTATTCTCTCTCCTCTGATCTTGAGCGCGTGGTACAGTGGGGAAAGAGATGGCTGGTTTCTTTCAATGCATCTAAAACCAAGCTTTACATCATCAATGCTTTGATCCCCATCTGGCATCAATTGAAATGGATCGCTCTAGTCTTGGAGAGGCTTCATGTTTTGACAAGCTTCTGGGGTTGACCTTTACTCCTGATCTGAAAGTGAACACATACATCAAGTCTGTTGCCAAGGTTGCTGGAAAAATGGTAAGATCCTTCTACCGCTTCAGAAGATATCTCACAGCTGATGTTATTTTCTATCTATATAAAAGCCAAGTACATCCAAGGATGGAGTACTGCTGCCACATCTGGGCTGGAGATGCTAAAAACAGCCTATCCTGCCCTGACAGAGTACAAAATAGACTTCGTGACTTAGTGGGGGATGTCCTTTTTCTCTTCCCTGCAACCTCTCTCCCACAGAAGAGACGTTACGAGAGTGTCTTTAATTTATCGTTATTTCCATTGTCGGCGCTCGTTCGAGCTCCAATCTCTGGTCCACCCTCGCCTATCTTTTACGAAAACACCCGTCTAGCTGAAACCACTGTCAGTAATTTTCCCTACTCTTTATCTGTGCCTAAATCAAAACGTAGATTCCATGAACAAAGCTTCTGTCTTAGAAGTGCACGCCTGTGGAATTCTCTTCCGTCGGCCTGTTCCCCACCTGACTAGAACTTGTATGTCTTCAAGTCCAACATAAACAAATTCCTTATGAATCTCCCCCTTAAGTAAGATACTTTATCGAATCTCCAATACTAACTATTACTACAATACTATCCCATTGATTACTGTACACGCAATAACCCTTATCCACGAGTATGCTCCTGGGCCTCGATAAGTGGTGACCTTCATGTAAAATAAAAAAAAAAAATCACAATTTGTATGAATCAATATCCCGGAAAATGAAGGCTATAATATCCGACAAAGGTTGACCTACACCATATTAAACTAAATTTTATTGATTTTTAAGGTGTTTCTTTTTTTTGTTGTTGTTCAACCCCTGCATACACAGAAATTCTGACAAAGTAATATTTAAAAAAATAAACAGTATTAAAAGATATAGTGATTTTTCAAATATTAAGGTTTCTTAAAAACAACTCATTTGCATAAACATATTGTTTTTTAAAAATCCAATCTTAAAAATAAAACCCGACACGAGATTAAAACAAATGTACGTGCATATGAACGTTAAATATCTTGCAATCAAACATGAAATATACAAAAGAATCTTTAAAATATATTGATATAATAATGAAATACATTCATGTCTTTCCATGCAAGATGGTGATTGGCTGGTTAACTATAAATTTGTACAGGTGGACCTTCCAGTGGAAAGACGTGCAAATGGTACGCAAGCCTTACTGTAGGAACACCAGCTGCTAATACGACACTTGTCCATTACGGTGACTTACTAGATTATATTATGAATTTATGCAAACTGCTCAGCTACGTCAAACGATATATATGTGTCTTCCGCGGGGTCATATCATAAAGCATTAAAATGATATCTTAAACAAACAATAAAATAAACATACTATAATAAAAAAAATTAAAAAAAATCGCTCTCACGTGTTTAAAAGTAAGATAGCACATGTTTTGAAAATCTTCACAAAAGAAGAAACTACCTGAATTGGTAAGAAAAAGGCATTTCATCTGAGATGTCCTTATAATTGTTGAAATGTTGACCACCTACAAACCAACTGACAATGTACTTTCATCAGGAATCTGTACCACTAAATAAACAATATGACAATTATATGAAAATTAATAAGTCTTTTCTTTTTTCGTTAACTGCAAAGAATTTTATAGGGCCTGAAAATTTACGTGTTTTTGTAGCAGTGCAAAAGTAAATTATGTTTCATTAACGTCCATTAATCAAACAACTGATCTCGAAGAAATTGCAAAAAAGTCTACACACATATTTAGTTAAAATGTGATTCAGAGGTTTCTTAAATGTCGGTTTAACAAAACATAAGCCCCAACAACCAAGCGCAAGTAGTATGCCCGGCAACATGAGATAAGAAAATTTTCGACACAGTTGACTAATTAGAAAATTCTTACAGCGAATAGATACTCAATGTCGATCCTGTTGTTTCTTTCGCATACGGTTCAAGAAATCATGGCCCCCAAAACCTCGCCAAAATAGTCGATTTTGAGCTGGAAGAATATCTGCTAAGAGGACAAATAAGAGGAATTTGATTGTTGCTGGCAGGTTGCATCCACTGTGTGGGGACTACGTTGATCAGTAGGGTGTCAATATAACCGAAATTTACTAAAATAATTTTAGAATAAAAAAAAAGTAGAAGAAATATTGGAATTACCTAAGATACAGATCAAAATAAGCATAAAACGGCTTTAAAGCAACCTCCGAGCAAGGCCGTGTAATAATACTAGTTCAAAATAATTTTAAATATGCTTAAATGATGATGCTAATCTCAAGACTTAATCCCAATGGAACATCTGTATCATTATTTTAAAATACAATTCTAGGTGAGTTTATAAACAAATATCCCTGATTAGAAATCGATATGCTAAGAGAAATAGAAAACAATAGCAAATGGACAAATAAGTCCATCGAAATTACGAGAAAGTTGGCTGCTATTAAAATCGATAATGAGATTTATTTCTGTGACATCAATTTTCGTTACGTTCTTTGTTCATACTTTCATTTACATACATCTACAGCGATACTATGTAGGTAGTTCAGAAGCGAGATGTCTGTTCACATGGCACTTGGACACCTGAATGTCAATACAGACAGGAAAAGAGTTCAAGGAAAGAAACCATTTGAGCATAAGGCGTTCAAGATTCTAAGGATATTTAGAATAAAGGGGTAAGATCTCGGGTTCGTCGGGGATATTTCTAGTAAGGGGACATAAGTCCTGTAGATATATCAGTGCATAAAAATAATTCCATTAAAAAAAATAGAACAAGTAAATACATGCACCATTGCGGCGAACGATTAGAGTTTGGTAGATAGTGCGAGATTTATTAGGTTGAGCATATTTTTTGTCAAAGAGGGAGAATTAAGTGGCAAATGCACCAGTTGTGGCAGCTGTACTTCATGCATGAGTGTAAGTAACTGTCTAGCACGTTAGAGAGAGTCCAACTTCTTCGCAGCAACCTTGTTAATGTTCTCAGTGTATTTATTCCGATCCATGTTGCCTGTAAATGTTAAACCGAGGAGTTTAAACGGATACCTTTGAGGTAGAGTATTATTAATCATAGTGATCATGATTTGAGAAGTCGCATGTGAGATTTTGTTTCGGTTTAATTTCAATTTTAATTATTATAAGGATTTTAATCTAATCATTCAAACGTATTAAGATATTGATATTTAATATTTAAATATTTTAAACTGATAATAAAAACGTATTAAAAATCTCAAAATTTAATATGTAAAGATTTTAGCCTAGTTATTACAACGGATTATAAATATTAAGGTTTAATATTTAAGGATTTTAACTTATTATTCCAACATATTATAATTATTAAAATTTAATTTGTTAAAAAGGATTTTAATCAAATTATTAAAACTTAATATACATAACAATTAACCTACATGTAAAAAAATCTGAAGTATTTTCACTGTCATCTTTGAACATGTAATACGAAATTTAAATGTAAAAATTATATATATATATATATATATATATATATATAATTTTTCGATTTTCCATATAATCTTTTTGTACTAAAATCAAAAGGTTCTATAGTTGTTGCTGCATGAGCGCTTTCGATTCGTCTACACATCATCATCATGTGTTGAAGTAAATTTCGAAGGCTCGAAAATATATATCTCTATCTATATAAGAGCCAAGTACGTCCAAGGTTGGAATACTTTTGCCACATCTGGGCAGGAGCTGCTAGAAAGGACTTGTCCTTAAATATTAAATAAAATATATATCTCTATCTATATAAGAGCCAGGTACGTCCAAGGTTGGAATACTGTTGCCACAACTGAACAGGAGCTGCTAGAAAGGACTTGTCCTTAAATATTAAATAAAATATATATCTCTATCTATATAAGAGCCAGGTACGTCCAAGGTTGGAATACTGTTGCCACATCTGGGCAGGAGCTGCTAGAAAGGACTTTTCCTGCCTTGATAGAGTTCAAAATAGACTTCGTAGCCTCGTAGGAGATGTCCTTTTCTCTTCCTTGCAACCTCTATCTCACAGAAGAGATGTTGCGAGTTTGTCTCTGATGTATCGTTATTTTCATGGAAAGTGTTCGACTGAGCTTCAATCTATGGTCCCCACTCGCCAAACTTTCACAAGAAACACTCGTCTAGCTGTAAACACTATCAATAATTCCCCCCACGCTTTATCTGTGCCTAAATCCAAACGTAGATTCCATGAACAAAGCTTCTTTCTTAGAACTGCACGCCTGTGGAATTGTCTTCCGTTTTCCTGCTTTCCAGCTGACAACAATATGGTTGTCTTCAAGTCTAACGTAAATAAGTTCTTGATGAGCCGTTCCATATAAGTTATCAAATTTACCAAATTTTCATTACTAATGATTACTATATAGTCCAATTTCTACTGTACACTCTGTAACCCTTATCCTTGAGTGGCCTCTTGGCCTTGATAATGTGGTGATGCCTATGTAAAAAAAGATAAGAATTAAAAGTGAAAACTAAAATATACAGCAAACATTCAAGAAAAGCAATAACGTTCTTAAATGTCCTGCGTAGTTCGTAGTCTTTCTGATTTTAATACTTGAATTTTAATCGACCTATATTTTAATCGACCTATATTTTAATCGACCTATATTTTAATCGACCTTTCATCGACTTTATATATTTTAACTTATCGCCGTTTACTGTATATTTTAGTTTTCACTTTTAATTCTCCTTTTCGCTCCTTTTTTATACGGAGATCACCACTTATCAAAGCCCGGAAGCCACTCGAAGATAAGGGTAATTTTGTGTACAATAATCAATGGAATAATATCGTAGTAATAGTTGGTATTGGAGATTTGATAAAGTGTCTTACTTAAGGGGGCGATTCATAAGGAATTTGTTTATGTTGGACTTGAAGACGTCCAAGTTGTAGCCCGGTGGGAAACACGCAAACGGAAGAGAATTCCACAGGCGTTCACTTCTCAGAAAAAAAGCTATGTTCATGGAATCTACGTTTTGATTTAGGCACAGATAAAGAGTAGGGAAAATTACTGACAGTGGTTTCAGCTAGACGGGTGTTTTTCGTGAAAAATAGGCGAGGGTGGACCAGAGATTGGAGCTCGGACGAGCGCTGGCAATGGAAATAACGATAAATTAAAGACAGGCTCATAACGTATCTTCTGTGGGAGTACTCCATCTTTGGACGTACTTGGCTTTAATAGAGATAGAGAATTGCATCAGTAGTGAGATATCTTCTGAAGCGGTAGAAGGATCCTACCATTTTCCCAGCGGCCCGGGCAACAGACTTGATATACGTGTTCCATTTAAGATCAGGAGTAAAGGTCAAACCCAGAAGCTTGTCCCAACATGAAACCTTTCCAAGACGAGAGCTATCCATTTTAACTGATTCTAGACGAGGAACAGAGCGTTTATGATATAACGTTAGGAGATTGGTTTTAGATTCAATAAACGTAACCAGCCATCTATTCCCCCATTGGACCACGCGCTCTAGATCAGAGGAGAGGGAATCAGAGAGAGCTTTGTCATTTACGGCCTTTGATGTGTTGCCGTACCTGATGATGATTTGTGTACGAATCGAAAGCGCTCGTGACAGCAACAACCATAGAACTTTTATTAATATTTTTGATTTTGATACAGAAAAGATTATACGGAAAATCGAAAAATTAAAAAAAAAGAATCATAAAGCAAAGTGTCTCGGTTACATTTAATAATATTTTCTTGAATGAAAAAATGCTGCTTAAATATACAAATTCTCTCTCTCTCTCTCTCTCTCTCTCTCTCTCTATATATATATATATATATATATATATATATATATATATATATATAAATTTAAAATGAAGGCGGAGAGGCCCAGAGACTCGACGTTTCACCCGTCTGATGAGGGCTTTCTCTAGAAGGATAGTAGCTGCCCATCCTGTTTGAGAAATGCAGTTAATATTGTCGGATTTTAGTTTATATAGTTAAATAAATAAAGTTAATATCGTCGAATTTTATCCATTTTACTAATCATATATATATATATATATATATATATATATATATATATATATATATATATATATATATATTCAATCAGAAATTGTTAAATACCAGGGAATTGCTTCGCTTTAGGATTATTATTTTTTTCAATTATCCGTATAATCTTTGAATATGAAAATCTTAAATATTGATTAGATTTTCATAGTTATCATCAGCGCTTTCGATTCGACTTAATAATTTTTATGTAAAATCAATGCAGTTGATGATGTGAAAGCAAATAAAATCGAAAACATTAATATCATCAGCATTTTATTAATGTCATAAAAAAATTAATATAATTAAAATTAATTTAAAATAAAATAGATGTAAGAAAATGAATTCCATTTTGGGGTTTTAATCAATGAGATTGGCTTAATTTTGTGTTGTATTCATTCTTGTAATTATTATGCATGCTCTGCTTCAAATTGAAAACCAAACTGCTAAAAATTGAGCTCTCTCACCAAGATTTTTCTTCAGAAGTTGTTTAATCATTTTGGACTAACACACACGCACATTCTCTTTTACACACACACAAACACACAGACACAAACACATACACACGCACACAGACACAGACACACACACATACACACACACACACACACATATATATATATATAAGACAAGATGTAATATTTAGTTATTATAATATTCTATGTACTGATCAGACTATTTTTCTCATCTTAATTGTTATTTGTGCAACGTTTCGGTCGAATTGGCCTTCGATCGCCATCAGGCACGTAATATTTTGATTTAGAAAAGAAAAGACAACAAGAAGACTGTCGAGACTTTGCATAAAAAAACTCAAGATAAGAACAATAGTCCAATCAATACAAGTAATATATACACTCAGCCCTCATCTAAAAAAAAATCAAAACTTTAAAATATCCCAATTGTCAATTTTTCAATATTGGTCTATACAGTCGATGCTTGGGACAGAGTCCAGTCAAATGATTGCAGTTTGTCATATTCTAAAATAATTGAAAGAAAACTAAATAAAAACTGTATAATTGTTTATACCGTCTTCCCAAAATGCAAGCATACTAATGTGTGTTTAAACGAAATAAAAATATACAAATAGTGTTCGAATACAATTGAAAATGTAAAAAAAAAACATTTTACAACAATAAAATACCAAACTTTTGAAGAAATATACGATCTAAAATAGAAATATTTTGAAATGTCAAAATTAAATATAAATATTATTTTGACAGAATTAACAAAACGATTTACACTATACTGAGAAAATAAAGTACAATGAATATTTTAAAAAATAATTATAAATTAGTACTTTTAAAAAATCCAAATGTCTTATCATAAAATGATTAATTAAATGGTATTATATTTTTAAATAATTAAGAATAAACTGCAAATATGACGTTTTACAACATTAAAAACACACTACAAATAAGTTTTTAAAAGAATTAGAATATTTTGAAAATAATACAACTTGGAAATTCAATATTGAAGGACTTAAAATTATAAATGTTAATAATATAGGAATGATAAATACATACCATCTTCCATAGAAACAACAAATAAAATTTTTAACCATTCAACCACATTAATGATTTTTATATTCGTACACTCCATGTTGTTTTAGGTCCTATTTATGACTTTAAACTATATCCAGTGGTGAGGGCCCAGCTTGCGGGCTTTGGGGAGTCTGGAGCCACCCTTTAATTACCATTGCTCCCAGGTCCACTCTGACCCGGAGTGGTAGTACCTGTTAGGGTCCCAACTATGGGTTAAATAAAAACAGACTTGAAAACAAGAAATATATTCTATGAAAAAAATTTCTTCAAAATCTTTGGATTCGGCATTAAATAACCCGGAAAGGATTGATATGCCGTAAAACAAAACCAACCAACCAACCATGTTGTTTTAATCTTTGGTATAAAACACTCTCACAAATCCTTGCAAGTTTATATGAAATAAAAACAGTCCGTAGTCGCAGTTCCTATCTACTTGCTTCCTCACGAGGACAAAGTTGGACATAAGGTTGTTTTAAATGTGTAAAAATCCAGCTCCCCACAAAAGGGCACTCTGAATAGGAACAAAATGATCAGTCATACAGGATTTCTCCTACACTGACAGAGGACAGAAAGATGAAGTATGGCATCAAAAGAGATACTACACTGTGATCTGTAGTCGCAGTTGGGCAATGGAAATAGTGAGTTTTCTTTGTAATGATAATTATATATATAATATATTATATATATA
>NC_136505.1:2589234-2601734 GCF_053919585.1 Euprymna scolopes
TATATATATATATATATATATATATATATATATATATATATATATATATATATATATATATATAGTAGCGTCCAAAAGGAACGGTCGATCATTTTTTAAATGGCTTCTAAGTTCATCTATGCAAAAGGGAAAACAATTTTTTGGTGAATTTTCCAATGTTTAATAATGGTAGTTAAATAAAACATTTCTTTTTAATTTTTTGATTTTGAATACATATTAGTTATTTTTACATATAAATAAATTTAATTAAATTACTGGTGTCCAAAAGTTAAGGAACCGGGGAAATTATTAATGAAAAAACAAAGAATCCTTTCCGTATTCGTTCACATGTTAAAGGTGAGATATTATTCCAGGATTTTCTGATACATTCTCGTAAAGCATCAAGATGTTTTTTCTATGATTTTATCACCAATGATTTTCCAAACATTTTCAATTGGAATATTAGCTAGTCAATGGCATATTAGCTGGCCAATGTTATATTTGCTGGCCAATCCATAACGCAAATATTGAATCTATTTAGCTCTTCTAAAACTATTTTTGCTTTATGGCACACTGCGTCGTCTTGCCAAGAGATATCAGAATCAGAAAGATTAGCAACCACATGTGCTCTAATCAATTCTCTGTACATTCGGGCATTTACTTTTCAATGAATCCTCACAAAGGGGCCAGTTCCTTTTGAAAACATCATGCTCAATACCATTAAACTACACCCTTTAAATTTTACTGTACTTTTAACGCACTTAGGGGACAGTCTTTCTCCATTTTTTTCTTCTGACATGTGGTCTTTTGTCTGATCCGAAAAGACTGAATTTAGATTAATCACTAAAATGAATCTTTTCCCATTTTTTCTTCCAAAAAACAAATGTTTTTCGGTGAATGACAATCTGACCTTTTTATTTTTAATAGAAATTAAAGACTTCTTGAAAATAATCCAACTTTGTTTAATCTTCGTCAGACCGTTTGTCTGGAATTTTTTTTTGTCCAGTTTCGGATGTAAAATCCCGGGATATCGAAGCTGCAGTTTTAAAGCTATCAGAACGAGATGATCGAGTGATTTTTCTATCATCCCTCTTCGTTGTTATTCAGGGTCGGCCCGATTTTTTCTTTTCGGTCAATGGTAAACCTTTTTATTTCTATTTTCAATAACCTGAAAAACAACGCTTTTAGACCTGTTCAATATTTTAGCAATCTGCCCTATGGTCTTTTTTTTGTCATCATAATTGTCACAAATAAGCTGTTTCTTTTTTGTATAGATAGATTTTTACGAATATTCGGAGTCGACATTTTTTAAAGGTGTTATTAAAATTGCCAAAGTTTGTATTAATTTTTCCCGTTCCTTAAGTTTTGTACGCCTGTAATTTAATTAAAATTTTTACATGTGAAAAACTAATGTATTCAAAATCAAAAATATATATATTTTTTTATTTAACTACCATTATTAAACATTGGAAAATTCACCAATTTTTTTTTTCCTTTTTGTAGATAAAATTAGAAGCCGCTCAATAAAAATGATCAACCGTTCCTTAAATTTTGGACGTTACAGTATATATATATATATATATATATATATATATATATATATATATATATATATATATATATATATATATATATGTATATGAATTGAGATATTTTCCAAAAACACAAGGTTCAATATCCAACAAAACCGAACTTTATTCACAAAATAAACTTAGCACGATACAGAATCTTGTATTTGCCGTAAAATACCTCAATTTATAATTGGTCTGAAATTACATAAAAATTATCGTTCGAACATCTAATGTCTATTAAATTATCAATTGTATTTGCCTCCATAACCAAAATATGCATTACATACAGATAAAAATGTGTTAAACAAACGGAAAAAATCATTGAGGACGACTGAGCAGGATCTCAAAGGGTTAATAACAGGGTTGGTGATGTACACTTATATATATATATATATATATATATATATATATATATATATATATATATATATATATATATATATATATATTCATATATATATATACAGAAAACTTCTTTAGACTATATATATATATATATATATATATATATATATATATATATATATATATATATATAGCGTGTACATTTTGGCATTGAAGTTTGGTCCATTGGGATGTTCTTCATTATTTATGTACGTTTAGTCTGTTTATTGTTCATATCTGTTTTTGATAATTGCATTTTAATAGCCTCAACAATATGTCTGTCTCGAATATCAGAAAGATATTAATGCACTCTCGTTGCTTTTAATTCGATATACACTCCTGAATGTCCGCTTATTTATTTTCTTCCGTTATTCTGGTCCAAAATGACAATCAGTAGAACGAGTTGTTTTTTTCTTTCTTGTTATTTCATAGTTCTCTTCGTCATGTTACCGTTTGTAGCCGATGCGTTGGCATCAGTCGGGGGGTTGCTGGTCATTGCGTTGGTCAGAGCCGTTCTTAGTGGCTGATGCGGGTTCGTCATGGAATGACGCTGAGTGATGGTTTGCCCCGTAGTGTTCTGTCGTCGGCCGGAACCGGACATCCGGTTAGTGGTAGTCGTGGTTGAGCGGCCTCGTTTATTAACAAGAATCACTAACCTGGTACGCGACGGGCTATTTGGATTGCCACTTCTGAAAAACAGAGAAGTAATACAGAGAAAATGAGAAACATACATGTATTAGCGTGAAAAAATATGTAACAGATTTATTTAAATGATTTAAATGATTTATTTCATCTATAAAACATAACATTTTTGCCGGCAGTCTTTACGGAACTGATATTTAGTCTATTACGATGATCCGTTAAATACCTTTTACTTATTATTCAGGAGACAATACTTATTCTTAAGTATGCTTCAAGGAACTTGATAATTATATTTAAACAACTATATAGAATTAAATATGATAATGTATAATCATATAATGCATTAGTATTCTTTATACCTACAGCTACTAGCCAGAGATGTCTCGTGTCGCGGAGTTCGAATCGTTCGACTGGTAGTAATCGTGACACCCTGCACTGAAGAATCCCGAAAGGATGAAACACTAGTGTCTGTAGGTATTTAATTATTATAGTAAAAAAATAATTATGACAGCCCCTTTAAGAAATTCGTTTCTTATCGTTGAGTACATTCAGTTGAATTAAAAAGTCGGTCAATTTAGCTCTTATGCGTAGATCATCGTATAACGATTTGATCACTGTCTGCCTGACGTAATGAACATTTAAATTAAAATGTTTAAAATTCAACGCTATTTCACACGGTTAATAGTAGCCGAATGGATACGGCCTCCGCTAATCGAGCCAGAGATGTCTCGTGTCGCGGAGTTCGAATCGTTCAACTGGTAGTAATCGTGACACCCTGCACTGAAGAATCCCGAAAGGTTGAAACACTAGTGTCTGTAGGTATTTAATTTTTATAGTAAAACATAATTATATATATATATATATATATATATATATATATATATATATATAATGAAAAATCGGTTTCACAAGGAAGAACAAACAAAATTATTGATTTTACTCAATATTAAAATAGCTCTATGATATATATGCCTATCGAGCTACGTCTCCAACCCGTTTCCCTCACCCGCAAGAAAAACACGCATCATTCTAGATCTGTTTCTGACCACACTGAGCAGGGGTGATTTTTAGATCGTCTAGCGTGGCGTCTGTGCGCAAAGGAAAGTCAGGCGATGATTGTATAACAAATGCTGACAGCCCACTTGGGAACGCTGATCATGCCGTGGTAATAGTCGAAATCGCCCTAAACTCTACACCCAAAACTGAAGAGCCAGTGCTCAAAACAACGAGATATTATAAAAAAGGCTGACTGGGAAGCCATCAGAGATCTTATCAGAGATGCCCCATCGGGAAGTATTTATTCTCTTCCTACTGAACAGTGCGCAAATGAGACAACTGAATGGTTCAAAACAGCAATTGAAGCACATGTTCCCATGCGGAAATTTTATAGCAAGCCCCACTCTCCCCAATGGTTTACTTCTACTTGCGCAACTGCCATTGCTCAAAGGCAGCATGCATACCGCAGATTTAACCGACATAAGTCCAGTTTAAACAGACAGAAGTATATAGAAGCTAGAAGTAACGTTAAGAAAGAAATAGCGACAGCTAAGAGAGAATTTACTGAAACCACTAAAAAACGCATCGAAGCACAAAAACTAAATAATGGGCAATGAACAATTCCCCCACTAACCAACAATTACAAGGTTGTTAGCTAAGCAACGATCAAGGCTAATATGCTTGCCAGTCGGTTTGCCTCAAACTCAAAACGGGACCCTTCCAACCACCCACTGCCTGACTTTCCTTTGCGCACAGACGCCACGCTAGACGATCTAAAAATCACCTCTGCTCAGGTGCATGCTATCATAAAAAACCTTGACACTTCAAAAGCATGTGGACCAGATCTCATCCCAGCTGTGCTATTAAAAAAGTGCTCAGCCGAAGTAGCTCCAGTTCTCTCCAAACTCTACAAAAAATGCCCTAATGAATCTTACTTTCCGGGCTGTTGGAAAACTGCTTCTCTGGTACCAGTATTCAAGAATTCTGGCGAAAGAACTGACCCATCAAATTATCGCCCCATTAGCCTCCTCCCACTTTTCGCCAAACTATTAGAGACCATAATTAACCATGCTCAAGTTCGTCACCTTACAGATGCTAAACTTCTGACTGACAAACAATATGGATTTAGACAAGCACGTACCACAGCAGACATCCTAACTGTAATCTCTGAACGTATATACCATTCACTGGACAAAGTGGGGGAGGGCAGAGCGGTAGCTCTAGATACATCTAAGGCTTTTGACAGGGTATGGCATGAGGGTCTCCTAAGGAAAATTAGATCATACAGCATTACTGGTAGAATACTTAACATAATTACATCCTTCTTTAGATAAGAGAAAAATCCAGGTTTTCATCGACGGTCGTACATCTAAACAATATGATATAAATGCGGGGATGCCCCAGGGTTCTATCCTTGGACCTCTATTGTTACTAATATTCATAAATGACCTCCCGGACAAAATTGCCTCTGAGATGGGTATATATGCTGATGACACCACACTCTATAACAGGCACGACAGGAAAACAAATGAACACATATCTAACGAAATGGCAAAAACACTTGAGGATGCCCTCCAATCTGTAGTGGAATGGGGAACAAAATGGATGGTCACATTCAATGCTGCCAAAACTATACTGGTTTCCTTCAATAATTACAAGAAACCTTCTCTGCCACCAATAGCAATAGCAAGTGACTCTTTATCTGGGAGTACATCTTTCAAACTGCTTGGCCTAACGTTCACAGGAAACATGAATTGGAACAATTACATTGAAAGCATTGCCAGGGCCGCTGCGAATAAGGTAGGCTCTCTCTACCGTGCTAGAAAACTACTACCACCCGAAAGTGTCCTGTACCCCTACAAGGCCACCATTCGCCCATGTATGGAGTATTGCTGTCACATTTGAGCTGGTGTATCTGCTGCTAGTCTCTCGCTCCTAGACAAGGTTCACAAGAGAGTCGCCAATCTGAAGGCCGTGAACTGACATCTAAGCTTCAGCCTCTGTCCCATCGACGAAACGTTGCATCCCTCTGCCTGTCCTACAAGTATTTTAATGGTAAATGCTCTGGCGAACTGCAGACACTTGTGCCCCCACGACGTAGACAACCACGACAAACCCGACAGGCAGCTAAATCCCACCCCACACATTAGAGATCCCTAGATGTAAAAGATCTTTCTAGTCCAGTCGTTTCTTCCCCATAACCGCTTGACTCTGGAATTCCATTCCAGGTCCCTGGTTCCCCAACTCTACTGACATGCAGATGTTCAAGTGTAACGTGAACAGACATCTTGCTGCCCAAATCCCAACATAGTACCCCAGTAGTTGTTGCCCCTGATAGTAGCCTCCTACACCAAAGTGACAATGTGCCTTGTTTGGGGTGAAAATGTAATTAAAAAAAACATTGAAATAAACTCTGCTCTTTAGACTGTTGTTTTAATCCCCTTAATATATATATATATATATATATATATATATATATATATATATATATATATATATACATGTAAACTGGCGTTGTCAACCTACGATTTCAGCTCCAAGTCGCTTCTAGAAGTATTGGAAACACTACAATAAATAATATTTACTTCATAATTTTTGGATAAACACAAATCCAAATATTAATCATGCATTCACATAAACACATAACCATTAACACGTATTTTCGACACGCATTTCTTTAACTTTTATACATGAACGTAAAGAAAAGAAAAACAAAAATAAATCAATATTCATTTGCAGGTTTTAAATTAAAATCAAAGAAAGCAACGTTTGAATACAAATGCAACACGATGTGTTTCATTCAAATCATAACCATTGAATATTAAAAGCAAATAACAGTTAATTAATAAAATGCCGTTTTCCAAAATCAATATGCAGATTAGTTTACCATGAGACTAATATTGCATATGCATAAATAGCGCATATAAAAGTGGTGTGCGTATAATAAATGGTAGAATTAATCTAAAATAAGACGATTTGATATTTAGTGCGAGATTTGAAGCCGACTTCCGCCATTATTTATTTAGATATTTTTATATACACTAGTTGCACACGTGGGAAATCGAACGGATTAATTAAAACATTATTTATATATATTTATATATATATTTAAGGGAGGTGGTGTTTGATCAAACTGCATGTTAGGCATGATTTGAAATACCGTTTTGTGTGAAAATCTCTGAAACAGTTTTCTATGGTAAACAGCTGATGATCCTTTTAAGAACATTGGTACTATTGTTTGTTCATATGAGTAAAACGAAATTAATTGATTTACTGACTAAATGATTTTGCAACATTTTGGACATTTTTTTCATAGTTTTAAATATTTTAAGGAACTTCCGATATATATATATATATATATATATATATATATACATACATACATACATACATACATACATACATATATATATATATATATATATGGCCTATTGTTTATTTATATTTTTATTAGCGATTCTATGGTATTTAATTGTTACGCTCATCTGAGCGTTGAGAGAGTTTCCTGCCGTTTATTTATTTACGTCTCCCCCTTTTCTGCGGCGGGGGTACGCATTTATTTATTTATTTGTTGTTATTATTAAACGGGTGTGGTGGCATTAAAATTAAAGATTTTTTGTGCTCCAAAACTTATTGTTTTACATAGTCGCCAAATTCTCAATGAATTTTTGCCAGGAATTCAATAACGCATCTTTGCTTTTGACGTAGAGTCTTTGACAGGCGTTGCATTCCTAGAGCCTCACCTCGTCAATATTGGCAAGTTAGAGATGAAATTTTCAATCCAAGCATGTTCAGTATTTATTTCAATGCAATTCAGCAAGTTATCATATCATATCATATTTAACGATATCGGTTCCCAGACATAAATGCATCAAACATTTGTGTTATTGTTTTTTCTTTCATTTTTTTGGCAAAACTCAATCATGTTCTGCAAAACTAAAAAATAAAATGAGGTATTTCTTTACAAAACAGCCAAACATAACACCATGAATAAAACTTTTAATATATTTCGAATTTGAAGGATAAAAACGCCTGCAAAAATGATTGAACCCGAAAAGGATTGATATGCCATAAAACAAAACAGCCAAACATAACACCATGAATAAACATTTTAATATATTTCGAATTTGAAGGATAAAAACGCTTGAAAACATGATTGAACCCGAAAAGGGTTGATATGCCATAAAACAAAACAACCAAACAATATGAATACATATTCGAAGAGAAAAAAACAACTCAAAACATAAGTTCGACAACTACTGTATTCAACATTAAATAACCAGAAAAACGGGTTGATGTATCGCAAAATAAAACAATCAAACTACAAACTATGAATAAATATTATAATGATAGAAATTAGGATAAGACGATTTTGTTTTCTAAATTATCAGATTTGGCATAAAATAATCCAGAAAGTGTTGATATGCCGTAAAACATATATCATTTAAAACAGAACAATCAAACTAAACAATTTGAAGAAGTATTTAAAGATATTCATATTTTTAATGAGTACTTAAAAATATAAACAATTTTAATGAGTATTTAAAAATATAAACAATTTTAATGAGTATTTAAAAATATAATCAATTTTATGATTACTTAAAAATATAAAAACAATTTTATGATTACTTAAAAATATATAAACAATATGAATAAGTATTTAAAAATATAAACAATTTTATGAGAACTTAAAAATATAAACAATTTTATGATTACTTAAAAATATATAAACAATACGAATAAGTATTTAAAAATATAAACAATTTTATGATTACTTAAAAATATATAAACAATACGAATAAGTATTTAAAAATATAAACAATTCTAATGAGAACTTCAAAATATAAACAATTTTATGAGAACTTAAAAATATAAACAATTTTATGAGAACTTAAAAATATAAACAATTTAAAAAGAAGTATTTAAAGATATAAACAATTTTAATGAGTACTTTAAAATATAAATACTTTGAATAAGTATATAAAGATACATAAAATTTTAATAAGTACTTAAAATATAAACAATTTGAATAAGTATTTTAAGATATAAACACTTTTAATGAGTACTTAAAATATGAAAAAAAATTGAATACCTATATAAAGATATAAACAATTTGAATGAGTGCTAAAATATCAACAAATTGACTAAGTATTTAAATATTTTAATGAGTACTTAAAATATAAACAATTTGAATAATTATTTAAATATATAAACATTTTTAATGAGTACTTAAAAATACAAAAAATTAATGAGTACTTTGAAATATAAACAATTTGAATAAGTATTTAAATATATAAACATTTTTAATGAGTACTTAAAAATACAAAAAATTAATGAGTACTTTGAAATATAAACAATTTGAATAAGTATTTAAATATATAAACATTTTTAATGAGTACTTAAAAATACAAAAAATTAATGAGTACTTTGAAATATAAACAATTTGAATAAGTATTTAAATATATAAACATTTTTAATGAGTACTTAAAAATACAAAAAATTAATGAGTACTTTGAAATATAAACAATTTGAATAAGTATTTAAATATATAAACATTTTTAATGAGTACTTAAAAATACAAAAAATTAATGAGTACTTTGAAATATAAACAATTTGAATAAGTATTTAAATATATAAACATTTTTAATGAGTACTTAAAAATACAAAAAATTAATGAGTACTTTGAAATATAAACAATTTGAATAAGTATTTAAATATATAAACATTTTTAATGAGTACTTAAAAATACAAAAAATTAATGAGTACTTTGAAATATAAACAATTTGAATAAGTATTTAAAGCTATAAACAATTTTAAGAAGTACTTTAAAATATAAACAATTTGTATTAAGTATTTAAAGATATAAAGAAGTTTACTGAGTACTGAAAAGTATAAACAATTTGAATAAGTACTTAAAAATATAAACAATTTTAATAAGTATTTAAATATATAAACGACTTGAAGTGCAGATACCATTTTAACAATTATTCGAAAATGGTTGATGTGCTGGAAAACAAAAAAAAGCAAACCAAACTGGCTTAGTAAGTGCGTTGAGAATAATTTTCTTCAAATTACAACATTCGGCATTAAATTACTCGAAAAGGGTTGATATCTTGTATAAAAAAACAACCGAACTAAACTGGCTTAGTAAGTGCGTTAAGAATAAGTGAAAATGCAATCGACAAAATATCAGTCAAACTCACTGAATAAATATCGACTCATGTGCGAAAATGTTATCTAACTATTGTTACGTCACATGACTTTGAAAAAAGGACGATATTAATTTTAATTAATTTTCATCACGCAGCTAAAATCGCTAAAAATTACTTGAAAATCAACGAAATACGAATTTTAAACAAGGACCCTTAGCAAATGCATGCCAGCCTGTAAATTTAAGAAGGATTCGATACCTTTCTTTTGATTGCTTTGGCGACTTTCGATTCGAGAGACGATAAAAAATTAAATGTCGTCTGCGGCAATCATGAACGTCCAGGCGTGAATAAAAGCAATGTTATAAATTAATTAAAATATTTATTCGTATTATTTGGATGTTTCAGATTACTCTTCTCATCTTCAGTGCAATTTTCACAAAGTTTTAACTGATATAAACTCCGGCCAGTTTTTAAGGTGTATCTTGTCGAACGAGCCGAAGCGTTATGGATAAATTATTTGTACAGTTATACAATTACACTCATCTTAATGTTGAAAGTTTAATCTTCCTTTAAAATGAAATTGTGGATTATTCAGGACTCCTACCCAATAATGGCTGCCAGAACGGGCACATGTAAGTTTTTGTGACTAAATGAGCTTACGTTCGAAATTCCGTGCAGATTTCGGAGGAAAGATATCCGTGTTCGACCGAAAGGTTTGATTGAAAATGATCGTAGGTTACATCGACCGAGACGTTGTGAAAATACCACTCAAGATGAGAACAGTAAGTTCGAAGAATCCAAATAATATAAATATTCAATCCTCATCTAAAAATGCAAACACGTAATACGTTAAAATAAGTACGTGTAAAATGATGAACCAATACTCAAAATGTATAACTATTTTGTATCCCTTTACTTAAGAGTTCACAAATCATTAAAAATTAACTAATTTTAATGAAAATTTTAATATTTTACTTTTATTTAAATCCTAGTGTAAATGTATTATTTTGTTTAAACGATAAACACCTTTACTACAGATATGGTTTTCGGTAGTAAAAATTGAATTAATTAATTTTTGCTTTTTTGTTATGAAAATAAAGCATCATAAATTGTAACAATTAAAAAAAAAAACATTCCGGCGCGTTTAACCGTTACGCCATGAACTCCTAAATGATTTTACTGTTCATTGTTATCGTTTATAAATTTAAATTTCGGACTGTAATACACATGGTCCGGAGTTTGATTCCTAGAAAAATCAAGCTACGCCGACGAGAGGTAGTTACCTTGAAACATGCATGCACGTAGATTACTGATTAACCCCACCCCCCCAAAAAAAAACAAATAAATAAAGAAAGAAATATTATGTAGGTCCAAATAAATTATAGACGATTTTCTAAGTAAGTAAAAAATGAGCTTCGAAGCGAAGCCGCTATTTAACCGTATTTATCGTTAAAAAATAAACCATGAATCTAAATTTATAAATTATAAGAATAGGAGTTCATGGCGTAACAGTTAAACGCGCTGGACTGTGACACATGGTCCGGAGTTCGATTCCTATAAAGAGTCAAGCTACGCTGACGAGAAGTAGTTACCTTGAAATATTCATGTACGTAGAATACTGTTTTAAAAATAACAAATAAATGAAATACTAGCAGGTCGTTCGGCATTTCCCGGTCGTAAAATACATTTAAATATTATATTTTGATTAATGCAGATTTCGTATTCATTATATACTAGCATTTCAGCCCGGCGTTGCCCGGGTGTTTGGCGTTGTATGTTGAGCAAAAAAAAAAAAAAAAAAAAGGAAAAAAAAGCGATCAATTTTTTAAAACTTTGACCCATATTATGACCCCTTAATATTTATTGTTTTGGGCTCAAATCAAGTTACTAAGTTAGATCCATGTCCAAGAAACCTATATCTAAATTTTCAAGTGTTTAAACCCAAAATTGTCGGAGGAGTTTGGTAGAGTTCTCAAAGGTCAAATCGTTGAACTTTGACCTCTTAAGAGCCAAATTTCTGGCAGAAAACCGATCATATAGATTTTCCCAAATCTCACTACCCTGTATATCAAATTTCGAGTCTGTAGACTGAAAATTAACAGAGTTATTGCGAAGGAAAATGTACACATACACTCAGACAGATAGACAGACACACAGACACACAGACACGTCCATTATATATATATATATATATATATATATATATATATATGTGTGTGTGTGTGTGTGTGTGTGTGTGTGTGTGTGTATTTGTATATATATGTATTGTTTTGGTTAATTAAAAAAATATATTTCTTATCTAATGTGTTGTATTTTTGAATGCATTGTGTCCCCCCCCTCGTTTGTTTAAGTACGAAACGAGTGACGTGAGTTGCAATTCCGAGATTATTATCCGTTAATACAGATTAGCGATTACCTTTTATTCATGTTCTTAAATCATTCTTCGAAAGGCTAGCTGCCATTTAAGGAGAGAGCACTGCGTTTTATTAATGAAAAACTATGGTGTTAAGTTACGTGGATCGGTTGATTGATGACTGGTATTTAAACGGTGATACGTTATTGGATACAAGTGACTGAACGGAGGCGAACACGATCCGGTCAAGGGGGATTTAATCATTTATATGCACTGGAATAACAACTCTCGTTTCTCGATGTCAGGTGATTGGCGAACGACTGCGTTGTTATGGCGACACATCAGCCTTATCGTTAAGCAAAGGAATCTTTCGCTCAACTGATGCGGAATCTACCTACGTTTCTTAAACTAATAATGTACACG
>NC_136505.1:2604234-2614234 GCF_053919585.1 Euprymna scolopes
AAAAATGCTTTAAATTTGATTAGAACTTTTATCTGGTCAGTAAAATGTACGATTTACGTTGCCTTATTGTATTTTTTTACATGTAGTCACCACTTATCAAGGCTCGGAAGCCACTCGGGGATAAGGGTTATTGCGTGTACAGTAATCAATGGGATAATATCGTAGCAGTATCTTACTTAAGGGGGCGGTTCATCAGAAATTTGTTTATGTTCAACTTGAGGAAATCAAAGTTGTAGTCAGGTGGGAAACAGACAAACGGAAGAGAGTTCCACGGGCGTGCACTTCTAAGAAAGAAGTTTTGTTCATGGAATCTACGTTTTGGCTTTGGCACAGATAAAGTGTGGTGATAATTTTTGACAGTGGTTTCAGCTAGACGAGTGTTTATCATGAATGAATGACGAAGGGGGACCAGAGAATGGAGATCAGACACGCACCTGTCATGGAAATAACAATAAAACAAAGACAGGCTCGCAACGTCTCTTCTGTGGGAGAGAGGTTGCAGGGAAGAGAAAAGGGCATCCCCCCACTAAGTCACGAAGTCTATTTTGTACTCTTTCAAGGCTGTTGTTAGCAGCTCCTGCCCAGATTTGGCAACATCCCTCCATCCTTGGACGTATTTAGCTTTTATATAGATAGAGAACTGCATCAGTAGTGAGATATCTTCTGGAGCAGTAGAAGGATCCTATCATTTTTCCTGCAACCTTGGCAACAGACTTGATGCACGTGTTCCATTTCAGGTCAGGAGTAAAGGTCAATCTCAGAAGCTTATCAAAACATGGAGCCTCCCCGAGACGAGACATTCATTTCAGTTGATGCTAGATGTGGATAAGAGCGCTGATGATGTAAAGATAGGAGCTCGGTTTTAGATGCATTAAAAGTAACCAGTCACCTCTTCCCCCATTGTGCCGTGCGCTCAAGATCAGAGCAGAGAGAATCAGAGAGAACTTTGTTATTTACGGCCTTTGATGTGTTGCCATAGATGCTCATGTCATCAGCATAGATATCAACGAATGATTTAAGTATGTGTTTTGGGAGATCATTGGCGTAGATCAGGAAGATAGTTGTGCCCAGGATGGACCCCTGAGGGACTCCAGCATTAATACTGTGATTTCTGCCCATCAACCACTACTCTCGTGAGCCCATCAGAGAGAATTGATTTTATAATTGAGAAAACACCCTGTCTCATCACTATCATCTCTACCCAAATTAGTGAAGATGTTAAGAGATGAGGAGGGAAAGAGAAAAGCGAAAGGGGGAAAAGAAGAAAAGAAAGCAAGTAAGAAGGGAAAGAAGAACGAATTAAAAAAAAGAGAAAACCATGAATATTTTATTGGCTGTGATTCTAAGGCATGTCTTCTTCCATGCTATTCACCTCCCATGCCCGCCCATTCCTCCAACACTTACTCTTTTCTCTCATCACAGCTTTTTACTTATGTACTATGCGAAGCTTTGAAAGTTGTATAGCAATAATAATAATAATAATAATAATAATAATAGTAATAATAATAATAATAATAATAATAATAATAATAATAATACAATTAAAAAATGTCTATAATTAATTTATCTCCATGCTAAGATATAATAATCTACACTGATTGTGATAATAATAGTTAAAAATATAATGTAATGAGGAATAGACATGTAAGAGTATGTGATATTTAAAATACCTGTAAATGATAATTTTTAATGATTATATTGATTAATAATGGGGGAAATAGTGGGGGAAAAATTCCGAAATCAAAATGTAAAACATAATGGATTTCAAAAATAGAAAATAAGGCGAAAAAGTTAAAATAAGTCAAGATATAAAATAAATCTAGATAATTGATCTGAAGTTATCCACGTAGACACACACACACATACACACACACACACACACACACACATATATATATATATATATATATATATATATATATATATATATATATATAACCATTCACGTGAAATCACCTTTTTCTTCACCATATTCCCTCTGCTTCACTTTTAGTTATCAAGTAAGATCTTTGACTTACTTGCAGTTTCATCAAATACATTAGTATGCAAAAATCGATCCCGTATTTTGCTAATTCCTATCCTCTGATGAGAAGGAAAGTATTTCTTCGAAACTCCGCGGATTAAGGGCTACCCACTTATCAAGTGTTTCCTTTTCAGATTAAATATGTTTTTAACTCTTTTTCAAAGTGTTTTTAACATATTTTATTAACTATTTAACTGATTTATGAAAGTATGAAGTGTTTTTAACATGCTTTATTAACTATTTAACTGATTTATAAAGTATGATAGGTTATGGAAAGGAAGGATTGTAATGAGATAGCTTCGAATTTGGGGGTATCAAAACCAAAGCAAAATATGATGAAAGTAAAAATAAAATAGATAAACCCCATAATTTAGTATACCATACCTGTTCACACTGAAACACTTATCACAATATTCTGTGGATCTATATTAAAAAACCTTGTTAAACTTTGTGACATATTTCCATTCTATGGAGATCAGGCGCGAACGAACACCCCATAATTTTATTATACCATATTTCTTCAAACTGAAACATAATTATCAAAGTATACTTACGCAGATACATATGAAAAATCTTTATTAAAGTTTTTGCCTATTTCTATTCTAGTGAGGCCAGGCGAGAACGCAGAATCCACAATTTTATTATACCATCCCTATTTAAGTTAAAACATACTTATCAAAGTATTCTTATGTACATCTATATCAAAAACACTTGTAAACGTTTTTTTTTTTAATTTTAATTTTTTTATTTCCATACTTTGTGGACCAGGCGCTAACGCCGACCCCACAATTTTAATGAACCACTGTTCTGCCAGATCAAACATACCCATTCCTGTGTCTCGATACATCTTCTATCATTATATGTAATCAGTTTCATAATAAGATTCACTCCCGAACTAAACAGAGCTTAATATCAACACACAAAAACATGAAATACAACGCACACTCGCATGCACGTACATATACATATACACACCCACACATAAATCAGAACCGACACATTAAAACACACACGCATACAGCCACACACAGACATAACACCCCTGCATCTAATACAACACATTGAACAATACCAACCCTACTCAACCTCGAAACCAACAGCACTAGGAAACACCTAGAACCATAGTGTAATACATGTTCCAACACCTCGCTCCCCCTCAGTCAGTGGAGAAGAAATCCTTTATGATTGAGATAACTATCATCCCTTCTATCATCCCTCCTCCCATACCTATACCCCTCCAAGTGGCCCGTCTCCTCTGGGGAACGAGATCTTCCCCATACTAAGAACCGATCCTGGGGAGACAAATAAATAGAAACATTAAAACCCCCACGTATATTTATTAATATACCTCTTTACCTGAACAAATATAATATTAAGAATACCCGAACAGTCTAAGATTGAAACGAAAAATCACAATACTAAAATCTAAGAATCCAAAAATAAATATCAAAATTGAATGAAAACACCCCTACCCTTACTTATGAGGAGCTACCCCCCTCCCACGACACACATTAGTAACGACTTTGAATCACAGTTACCTTCCTAGAGAAGCAAATAACTTTATAATACTATAATACAGAACATAATTCTTCAAACCAATAAAAGAAAACACACACACTCACTCTCACACACACACACACACACACACACGTACGCGCGTGCACACACACATCCTACCCTATGCACCCAGTTGACCAAGTACAAACGGCCCCCTCACCCCCAATTAAGTAAGAGTAAATAAAGAAAAAATGAGAAAAACAAAGAAAGATAAACAGAAACACAAGCAGAGAGAGAGAGAGAGAGAGAGAGAGAAACATAAGACAACAGTCCAGCCCTATGAACCAGCAATAAAAATTGGACATACAAATGAAAAGTAGAATCGTGTACACATGTTTCCACCTCTTGGGACATTTCAAATGAACTATGAAAATGTTCTTTTCATTTTTAACGCGTCTTGATTATATTCTAATCATTTTAAATATTTTCTGAGAAGGACGCTTCACAGAACGTCTGAAACGCGTTAAAAACAATTTCAATTATTTAAAAACATTACTACAATGATCTAAACATAATTTTCAATGAACACCAAGACACGGAATAATAAAATAATGTTAAAAATACACATTGTTAGTGACCACCCCCTTATATATGGTATTAATCGTGACACCCTGCACTGAAGATTCCCGAAAGGATTAAACACTGGCGTTTGTAGGTATTAATAATTATTATAGTAAAAAAAAATAATTATATATATATATATATATATATATATATATATATATATATATATATATATAGGTTCTGAAAGTTTTATTTGCTTTTTTAAATATCTTTTTAATCATCAGATTTCCTAGCGAACAAAAACCGCGATTCTCTATTTTTGTTATTCCTACTTGTATTGTTAACAGATGAGTCGAACATTTATTTGCGGCGGCCAATTGTTATCCAATGATAGATTTTTGTTTTATTATTTAACATAAGGCATCAAGGCTTTACGTAAACCTTATCTATCACCTCCTTTTGTATTTTGGAACGGTGATTTATCATGTGGGACTCGACGGTTCGTAGATCATTTGTGGCATGATTCCAGACTTTATATTCTCCGAGCTTTATTCTAAAGATTTCGGGCAGTGAGCGCCTTAAACAGAATAGGAAAGATTCCAGATAACCTTATAAATTAATAAATTAAATTTTCAAATTTAAGACTGATAACTGTCAAATAATTATGTTTTCTATCTTGCATTACTGGTTCAGAACATATCAACATTATGAAGGGATTCTCGGAAATAAAATGTAAGATGCTTAGTTTAATCTACGTTTAATAATTTTATTTTCTACTCTTGAGTAATATACAACACGAAAACAAGTATTTCGATAAAAATCATAACAACTCAAAAGTCCGCAATGGAGTCCATTAGGATCATACCAAATATCACCAGATTATATAAATTATATAAATTATTTTAGCACTACGGTGGATTAAGTCTTTAATCACAGCAGATTATACGGATGGAGGCAACTTGCGTCCTACTGCATTGCTGACCCGTAACAGTTGTTCTCTTTTTCTTTTCTATAATTTTTCGCTGTTGTTCTATCGTTTTGCTTGTTCACTTACAACAGCGGTTGTAAATAATAACTCAAAATAATTTGCAATTTAAAACTCTGTTTTCTTTGGAGGGGTGTCTTAACGGTATACATGATATACAAAATCAACCCCATATGAAGATGGAAGTAGAACACGAGATCCTCTTGCCCCCTCTCTCTCTCTCTTCTCTCTCCCTTCTCTCAATTCTCTTTCTTTACCTTCTCTTTATCTTGGCTAGACAATAAAAACATATAAACATATCCGCTATGTGTCTATAGACACTTCCTGGCTATTCCCTGCTGTTAACTTTGAAGGAAATTTTCCAACGATTGAAGTATCTAAAATACTTTTAAATATGATTACTAGTTTTAAATTGTTTTTACCTTTGTTCTCAAAGCATACCTTTACTGAGATATTATAGCTTACTGCAAGATTTAAAAGAAAGTAGTCTTTTACATTACATTTAAATAAAAGCAGACATTATGCAAGTAGAATGTTCTCCGGTGTCTGTGGCCCTCTATAAAGAAAGGGGTGAGTTTTGCTCTTGCTCAAGTTGATTGAATGTAAGTGCCGTGATTCAGCAGATTATCCACATGGCGGCTCATTATGTAAACATGCATTTTATTGCATTGATAACACGTAGCAGTGTAACGTTGTCGTTACAAACAAAGGAAAGAAATAGATACAAAATTCTATCGACATTATTTTTAACAAAATCATTTATTAATTACACTCTCTCTCTCGCTGCCACATATTCATTTTCATTTGGCACACGTTTCTCTTTCTTCTGACTGCACGCTGGTCACAGCCAGGCCATTCTTGTCATTTTACAGGCTCGTATCGTTCGGGGTCAACATTTTTCTTTTTCGGACCACGTGCTGTCCTTTATCCTTTTTTTTATTCGAACATGATTATCATTTAAAGTTCTCTCTTATAAGCATTCAAGTTCTTACTTCTCATACCTTACGTTTCATTTATGTTTCATTTACATGTACATTCAAATAAGTTGATGCATTGTAAAGTCTTAACTTCCAAAGCGTTGGTCTGTCGTTTTACTCAACATTTTTTTTTTTTTTAGAAACAAAAAAGTTTCTATGATTATGCTTAGATTAATGTCACTTGGGAATTTTGAGCCAAGAAATACAAAATCCTCTTTCCAACTGTTTTTCATTTTATTGAAATATTATCCCCAGAAGAAATTAGGATTTTGTAGTCGCAATGGTTCACGTTAGTTTGCAAAGTCTCGCGAGATGTGTCAACTCAGAAGTCAAGTCAATAGGTAAGTTTGTCTCAGATTTCTAAATGCCTTGCTTTATTAATCTGTAATGCTTAGGTTAAAATTACAGTTTCTTTCACCATTCAAATAAGTTCTTATGGCTAAACCTGTAGATTAAGACGCATCTCAATAAAGAACTGTTCACTTCGATTGATCTGCCTCGTCTAAATAGCATTTATATTGCGAATCGTTATGAACAAATTGACGCTTCCCAAGAATTTTCGCGTTTATTAGTGATGGAATGATTCCATTTTTCAGATTCTGATGCATTAACCGATTCAGATACCTTTAAAATCACGTTTTCTTATATATATATATATATATATATATATATATATATATATATATATATATATATATATATATATATATATATAGAGAGAGAGAGAGAGAGAGAGAGACTCCCTATCCAGCGGAAAAGTATCAGGCTGTGACTTCAGGCCCCCTGAAGTTGTAAAAATGGCAAAAGAGAGCTCTCTCCTAAAACATCTCCACGAACTCCTGCCAAACCACTGGAAGGAGGGAGTTGTACCTCATGATATGCACGGTATACAAAAACAAGGGAGAAAGGTGTGACTGCAACAACTACCGCGGCATATCGCCCTTAAATGTTGTCGGTAAAGCTTTCGCCCATGTTCTCCTCAACAAACTCCAGGCTCTTGCAGAGTGTGTCTACCCAGAGGCACAGTGCAGCTTCAGGAACACCATATCCACCATAGATAAGGTGTTCTCCGTAAGGCATTAGCAGGAGAAATGTCGTGAGCAGAGATATCTGGCTTTTGTTGACCTGGTTAGCAGTGATGGACTATTTTCTCTCGTCCGGAGGATAGATGCCCCCCCCCCCAAAAAAAAAACTCTTGAGCCTGATTGTTTCTTTCCACAAGGATATGAACGGGACAGTGCAGTTTGACGGGTAAAGTACCGAACCCTTCCCAATTAAAAATGGAGTGAAACAGGCATGCGTCCTTGCTCCTACACTCTTTGTAATCTTCTTCTCCCTACTTCTATCTTATGCCATTAAAGATTCTGATGGTGGCGTATATATATACACACAAGGAGCAGTGGGGACTTTTCAAACTATCACGCTTTCGTGCAAAGAGAAAGATGCTGAAGGTTCTCATCAGAGAACTTCTCTTTCTTGATGATGCTGCCCTTGCTGCACATTCAGAGAAAGCCCTGCAGCGACTCATGGACCGTTTTGCAGCGACATGCAAAGAATTTGGCATAACCATCAGCATAAAGAAAACTAAGATTATGTGCCAAGAAGCACACAATGCGCCAACCATCTCAATCGATAAACATACCCTTGCGGCGGTGGAGAGGTTCACGTATCTTGGTTCGACCATCTCTAGCAACCTCTCCCTCGATTCCGAGCTGAATACAAGGATAAGCAAAGCAGCAATAGCAATGGCCTACCTCACCAAGCGAATGTGGGGAAACGATATGCTTACTGTAAATACCAAGATGAGATTCTATCAGGCAATTGTGCTGAGAACTCTCCTATATGGTAGTGAAGCATAGACCCTCTACTCCTACCAGGAAGCTGGGCTAAATGTTTTCCACCTTCGATGCATTCATAGACTCCTTGGCCTGACCTGGCAGGACCCTGTCACCAACATCGATGTCCTAGCCAAGGCGCGGATGCCCAGCATGTATGCCATCTTGATGACCAGACGTTTGCGCTGGCTGGGACACCTAAGCCGGATGGATGATGGACGAATCCCTAAAGACCTTTTATTTGGGGAGCTTGCCTCTGGAACAAGACCTACCGACCCTCTGCTACAAGGATGTCTGCAAGCGTGACCTGAGAGCGTAAAAGTTGGCGGACCACCATTCGAGAGGAGGAGAACCACACTTGGCGGGAGAAGCGGGCCCGTAGAAAGGAGAGGACTGATGCAGCTTCGATCCCGGTCCAGACAGAGAGAATAAAAAGCTACATCTGTAATAACTGTGGCACGTCCTGTGGCCCCCTCATCGGCCTGCACAGCCACACAACAAGCTGCATTTCCCCGACTTAATCAGGACGCAGTATTTCATGATCTCTAGAGATCGACGGAGCCACACACACACACACACACACACACACACACACACACACACACACACACACACACACACACACACACACACACACACATATATATATATATATATATATGCTAACCGACATGCACTTCTGTTTTTGCAATTTATAACTGACCATCATAAAATGCTGTTTCATTTAATCCCATAAGCAGGAAATTCTGAGATCGGCTATTGTAATAATTAGCACAGTCTCTCCTCTGAAGAGAAAATAGACATTTTTTAAACTACGCGGAATAAGGATATCTTAAAAATTGTTTTTGGAGTATTCTGTCGAACATATGTGTAAATTTAAATTTACAGTCTTGATTTATTTTTCTTATATATTATAGTTACCCGAAATCCACATTGATGGATTGTTATATATAACACACAGTCGCACTTTGGAAGGTTTTGAATAAAGTTGGAATCCCTGAAAAAATGTTAAATGTAATAATATACTTTCACGAGAATATGGAGGCACGTGTAAGAGCAGACGGAAGTTCTCTGAGTCATTCAAGGTAAACACCGGTACAAAACAGGGTTGTGTTATGGCACCTGTGCTCTTTGCCATCTTCTTTTCAATCATGCTCGAGCATGCTTAAAAAGATTACACGCAAGGTGTCCATTTTGAGTTTAGAACTACCGGGGTTTTTTTTTTACTTATCAAAGATTCGAAGATAAAACACTAACAAGACGCAAAATAGTTCGTGATTTTCTTTTTGAAGACGATGCTGCACTCTGTGGCCACTTCATTTGAAGAAGCACAAGAATTAGTTGACAAGTTTTCCAATGCTGCAAAAGCATTTGGTTTGACGATTAGTATTAAAAAGACAGAAGTTATCTACCAACAAAAGCCCACCCCGTTGCAGCAAGGTGGTGTGAATATTTCGAGACCAGAATATGTGGAACCGCTTCGAAAAATCTTAGTGAATAGACAGCCTCTAAAGTATGTCAAATCCTTTGCATATCTCGGAAGTAAAGTGAATTCGTCAGCATCACTTGATGATGAGATATTGAGCAGAATTTCAAAGACGACTGATGCCTTCGGCAAACTGCGGTCAAGAGTATGGAATGAAAGAGGTTTGACTCTAAAAACCAAAATCTCAGTTTACCGTGCAGTGATTGTTTCGATACTTCTATATAGATCGAAGACTGGACCCATACCGTAGGCAGATTGCACAACTGGATATATTCCATAAGCGTTGCCTTCGCAGTATATGTGGATTAACATGGAAAGACAAGACCCCTAACTCGCGATTGTTTGCTAGGTGCGACATTTTAAGTATTGAGTCCTTCCTGATGACGTCTCAGCTTAAGTTGGCTGGTTGCCTTGAATGATGGATGAAAACCGTCTTCCTAAGCAACTAGCATACAGTCAACTGAAAGAGGGTAATCGAAATGTGGGTCGTCCATTTCTGAGGTACAGGGATAAGCTGAAAGACAATCTTAAGCACGCAGGCCTGAATCCAAAAACCTTTGAAGAAGATGCCGAGGATCGAAAATTATGGAGGGAAAAACAATACATTGACACACGGCTATCGAATCAAACAAA
>NC_136505.1:2619234-2821734 GCF_053919585.1 Euprymna scolopes
GGAAAGGATTGTTGCTAGACTCGCAGAAAGATTATCCATTAAAGATTGAACTATGGAGCTGGAAAGGGATCCAAGAACTTTAGCTTCATTCGTGAACAACCTCAATACCAAATGCAGAAAGAATAAGGGCACCAGAAGAAACCTTTCACATCGTGATATTCGGAAAATTCACAGGGAAGTCAACCGAAACCCAAACTGCACCAGTATTTCCATTTTTGCAAGAGCTTGAATCACTCCAAGATCGAGGTAGGCGCGATGTAATGTGTTGCATGAGATGGCAAGGAACATCAAAACTATTCCTAGGCCTCCATTGACAACAACATAGGGAAAAACATATAGCTTGGACACAAAATTACATGAAAATAGATTTACAGATGAGACCCGTGCTAATCTTGATGGCCCGGATGGACGGCCAAAATTTGGAACTGGAACGGAACTCTAACTCCTTACAGAGTTCATCGCCAACAAGGAGGTGGAGAAATCATGTTTTGGGCGGGAATCATTATGGATAAGTTGGTTGGACTATTTTGAGTACCACAGAGTATAAAACTTACCAGCAATGCGTACACAACCTTTTTGGATAAATATTTATCACCATGGCTAGATGACCTACTATTGTTACGTCGCTTTCAGATGATTTTTATGCATGACAATGCATCATCCCATTCTGTTAGGGCGACTGCAGCCTTCTTTGAATCTATAGGCTTATTTGGAGAAACCCCCATGAGCGAGCCACCGTGTTCTCTGGATCTGAACCCCATTGAATATCTTTGGTCAATATTGAACAGAGGTATTTATGAAGGAGGAGAGCAATTTACTTCAAAGGATGGCTTGTGGAGGAAAGTAGTTGATATCGCCAGAACCATAACTCGTTTTCAGATCAAACAATTGACTTATTCAGCGAACAAACGGTTGCTTAAATTATTTAAAATAAAATGGATATGTCGATGAATAATTCATTTATTTGAGGCTTAGCACATAGGGTGTGCTTTTGTTTATTATTCTTTAACAGAAAAATATAATAAAAAGTAAAGTTATCTTAATTTGACATTGTATATTTGCACTAATACAATATTTAAGACCTGTAATAAAGCAATGGGCAGTGGAAATTCCTTAATAAAGAATAAAATGTTATGATAGTTTACTAATCTGCAATAAAGCGATTGATGCAGTTTATATATATATATATATATATATATATATATATATATATATATATAAAATTATGTCTCGGCAGCAGTGTGAAAAGAATATCTTATTTTTCTTTTATTAATATTATTGGAATTTTTTCCCTTTTCCTTGTACATATTTGTGAATTATTCCATGGATTTCGTTTCGGCCGTTTGGATTATTTTGGACCATCTTCCAATTACGTGATTTCCTTGGATTTTACTTGTGTAAATAGAAATTCAATTAATTTTCTTAGAGTTATATTTTTGGATTTTACCGTCATTGGATTATTTACCGTTCACAGACTATCCATTTACGTGTAATCACTATATTCCCTCTGCTTCACTTTTTGTTATCAAGTAAGATCTTTGACTTACTTGCAGTTTCATGAAATACTTTTGTATGCAAAATCCGATCCGCATTTTGCTAATTCCTACCCTCTGATGAGAAGTAAAGTATTTCTTCGAAACTCCGCGGATTAAGGACTATCCACTTATCAAGTGTTTCCGTTTCAGATTAAATATGTTTTTAACTCTTTTTCAAATTTAATGTTTTAATAACTTTTTGCTCTTATATATATATATACATACATATATATATATATATATATATATATATATATATATATATGTGTGTGTGTGTGTGTGTATGTGTGTGTAATGTGTTCCGATCTTACTATATTACGACTGAATTAAATGGTTATGGTTACACTGATGATTCCGTATAGATGAAACGTATACGACATTTACATAATAAGTATACAAATAATTTTATATAATATATATATTTTTGTGTTATAACTTATATTATTATATCTTATTTCTACCAAAAATGACTATGAAGAAGTCTCGTAATTCATTCACCAGAACGTTGGACAACTATATCTAAAATTTCTTTATATGTATACACACATGTAGACACAGATACATATACTTGTATATATACTTATATACATATATATATATACACATATATATGCATATATATGTATATATATACCTTCTGTTTGTGTCTACAAAGAAATTTGCTATAAAAGCACAAACGTGCCCTCCTCCTCATACTGATTGATAGTCGGTTTGTTTATACGAATGAGTAAAGCTTCCATGATTGGGAGGCACAATGTGTATTACTCAACTTTTAATCTGTTATTTTTAACCTGTTTTCCCCTAAAAGCTCTATCTAAAACACTTAATATCACATGCCATCTTAGCCGTCTTACATTGTAACCTGCGCCTCTACTCATTTGCATAAATAAACCAAGATCAATCACCCTAAATATGAGTGGGGGGGATCTATCTATCTATCTATCTATCTATCTCTTCTCTCTCTCTCTCTCTATATATATATATATATGTATATATATATATATATATATATATATATATATACACATGTGGCCGTGTTGATGTGTATGCATAAAGTGTCTGCCAAACTCTTCTCTCAATATTTGATCTAAAGATGTGAAATTTGACAAAGCCAAACACTTTGCCAAGAACTTTGCAGCCAATTCTACCCTTTGCGACGAAGGCCGCCAACCCCCAATATTTCCTCCTGTATCAGAAAAAACACTATGTGATATACAACTATCTGTATGTGATGTTGCCAAGCTAATCAAACACCTTGATTCCAGTAAAACAACCGGCCCTGACGGTATTCCAATTATAGTACTCAAAAAACTTCAACCCGAACTAGCACCCATACTTACAAAACTCTTTAAACGTTGTTTTAAGGAAAATTGCTTCCCATCACCCTGGAAAATCTCATCAGTATTCCCTGTATTTAAGAATTCAGGTGATCGTTCATCCCCCTCTCAGTACAGGCCAATAAGTCTCCTGTGCGTCATCAGTAAGTTGCTTAAATCTGTGTTAAATGGAGAAGTAATCAACCATCTCAGCAAAAATAACCTTCTTAGTGACACACAATATGGTTTCCGTTCTGCCAGATCTACAGCATATGTGCTTACAGTTATATCTCATAGGATTAGCGAATCTCTCGACAGAGGCAACCTTTCTAGGGCAATTGCTCTTGACATATCAAAGGCCTTTGATACGGTATGGCATAAAGGTTTACTTCACAAGATCTCCAGCTATGGTATAGCTGGAAATGTCTTATCAATTATTAAATCATTTCTCTCTGATAGGTTCATAAGAGTAGAAGTTGATGAGCAGAAATCAGAAGCTCACAGTATTAATGCTGGAGTCCCTCAAGGGCCCCTCCTGGGTCCAACTCTTTTCCTGAACTACATTAATGATCTTCCAAATCACATCCTTACATCATTCGTAGACATTTATGCTGACGACACTACCATCTATGGTAGCACATCTAAGACAGTAAACGACCAAGTTCTCTCCGATTCTCTCTCCTCTGATCTTGATCACGTTTTACAATGGGGAAAGGAGTGGCTGGTTACTTTAATGCATCTAAAACACAGCTTTTATCTTTACATCATCAACGTTCTGATCCCCATCTGGCATCAATTAAAATGACTGACTCTCGTCTTGGGGAGGCCTCAAGTTTTGACAGGCTTCTGGGCTTGACCTTTACTCCTAATCTTAAATGGAATACGTACATCAAATCTGTTGCCAAGGCCGCTGGAAAATGGTGGGATCTTTCTATCGATCCAGTAGATATCTCACTGCTGATGCAATTCTCTATCTATTTATATAAGAGCCAGATACGTCCAAGGATGGAATACTGTTGCCACATCTGGGCAGGAGCTGCTAGAAAAGACTTGTCCTGCTTTGATAGGGTTCAAAATAGACTTCGTGGCCTGTTGGGAGATGTCCTTTTCTCTTCGCTGCAACCTCTATCTCACAGAAGAGATATTGCGAGTTTGTCTCTGCTTTATCATTATTTTCATGGAAAGTGTTCGACTGAGCTTCAATCTATGGTCCCCCCTCGCCAAACTTTCACAAGAAACACTAGACTAGCTGAAAACATAATCAATAATTTTCCCCACTCTTTATCTGTGCCTAAACCTAAACATATATTCCATGATCAAAGCTTCTTTCTTAGAACTGTACGCCTGTGGAATTGTCTTCCGTTTTCCTGCTTTCCAGCTGTCTATAATATGGTTGTCTTCCAGTCCAACGTGAACAAGTTCCTGATGAGCCGTTCCACTTAAGTTAAAAAATTTACCAAACTTCCATTACTATCGATTACTATATTGTCCTTTTGACTACTCTACACTCTTTAACCCTTATCCTTGAGTGGCCTATCGGCCTTGATAAGTGGTGACGCCTATATAAAAAAACAAACAAAAAAACATATAGGGTATGTAGAACCTTGAAACACTTTCGATTTGGATTTAACAAATAAAATAGCCGCTAATGGGTCAAATGAGAATAATAAAATAGCTAAACTTGACGGAAGAAAATTGAATAACTTCAGAGTACGCGTATATACATATGTTTAGATGCAAGTCGTTTAATTTTGAACCTTTTTTTATCCATTTAGCCATAGCTCAGACGTAACAACTGTAACTGAAACGCTGTTTCGTTTCAATTTCGTATGGTCGCACCGAAGTTATATTTTTAACTCTTAGAATCATTATTGGGTTACTTATAATCAATAAAAAATGGCGTCATAATAAATAGGAAATCTGCACGGATTTAAATGGCATATTAAAGCATACTTTACGACCAAGCAACGGCGGGTAACACAGAGCGGCATGCTAGTATATATATATATATATATATATATATATATATATATATATATATATATACACACACAAGTTAGCTTGTTTTAACTAACTTCTCTGTGAATATTTAGTCAACAGAATTGAAATTTAATATATAGGGTATTTTGACCTGTAGCTAATTTGGATTTGATTTTTATGCTGAGATGTTTTTCATTGCCATATCCTTTTCAAATTCTAAAAATATAATCTTTCTTTCATAATTAATTCAATAACAAGAAACAGTTTATGCGCATATGTGTGTGATCATGAGAAGAGATCCGCGCGCGCGTGTGTGTGTGTGTGTCTGTGTGTGATATTCATCCGAATACAATGCAGACACACACATCCACACGTACGCACTCCCTAAAAACACACACGCACGCGCAAACATACACACACACACACACACACCCACACTTACGAAAAATTAAACTATAAAAAGTTATACACGTGCACTCACACACATCCATATAAGGAAAAAAAATGATTAAAAAAATATAAAATATAAAAACCGAGAAAATACGACACGAATTTCTATTTAATTTACTTGATCTAACCACAATATAACTAAAGGTTGGTTACACTTATGTTTAAAAGAAAAATAATTTAAAGATAAATCTCGTTTTGTGAGCAGCGCATTAATCATCCGAACAGCTTTAGCAACTAGACTTTTATCACAAAATTTCGGATGATGGCGTCAGTTATTATAAAAATAAAAATATCAAATAAAATTAAAAGGCAAGTATACAAAAAACAAAGCAATATTTATTTAATATACACCTTTTCACTCGTTGGAATCTTGTAACCTCTTTTACACACACACACACACACACACACACACACACACACACACACACACACACACACACATACACACATATATACACCCATACACACACCCATATGTATATTTTTAAATTTTTTAAACATTTTTATTACATTTTCACCCCAAACAATGCACATTGCCACTTTGGTGTAGGGAGCTACTATCAGGGAGAGAAGATACTGGGGTACTATATAGGGAGTTGGGCAGCAAGATGTCGGTTCACGTTGCACGTCAGTACAGTTGTGGAAGCAGGGACCTGGAATGGAATTCCAAACTCTAGCGGTTCTGGGGAAGAAACTACTGGAGTAGAAAGATCTTTTACATCTAGGGATCTCTACAGTGTAAGGGTTGGATTTAGCAGCCTGTCGGGTTTGTCGACAGTTTTAACGTCGTGGGGGCACACATGCTTGAAGTTCGTTCGAGCATTCACCATTAAAATACTTGTAGAACAGGCAGAGGGATGCAACATTTCGTCGATGGGACAGAGGCTGAAGCTTAGATTCAAGTTCAGGGCCTATCAGATTTGCGACTCTCTTTTGAACCTTGTCAAGGAGCGAGAGATTAGTAGCCGATGCACCAGCCCTAATATGAAAGCAATACTCCATACATGTGCGAATGGTTGCCTTATAGAGGTACAAGATACTTTCAGGTGTTAGTAGTTTAGCACGGAAAAAAGAGAGCCCACCTTCCTTGCAGTGGTCCTCTGCAATGCCTTCAATGCAATTGTTCCAACTCATGTTTCATGTGAACGTTTGGCCAAGGAGTTTAAAGGTGTACTCTCAGATAAAGAGTCGTTGGCCATTGCTATATGTGGTAGAGAAGGTGTCTTGTAATTATTGAATGAAACTAGTTTAGTCTTGGCGGCATTGAACGTGATCATCCATTTTTGTCCCCATTCCACTACAGATTGGAGGTCACCATCTAGTGTTTCAGTCAATTCGTTAGATATGTGTTCATTTGTTTCCTTTCGTGTCTGTTATAGAGTGTGGTGTCATCAGCATATATACCCATCTCAGAGGCAATTTTGTCGGGGAGGTCATTTATCAATATTAGGAAAAAAACAGAGGTCCAACGATAGACACTAGGGGCACTCCCGCATTTATATCGTATTGTTTAGATGTACGACCGTCGAGGACAACCTGGATTTTTCTCTTATCTAAAGAAGGATTTAATTATGTTAAGTATTCTAACAGTGATACCATATGATCTGATTTTCCTGAGGAGACCCTCATGACATACTCTGTCAAAAGCCTTGGATATATCTAGAGCTACCGCTCTGCCCTCCCCTGCTTTGTCCACTGAATGGTATATACGTCCAGAGATTATAGTTAGGATTTCTGCTGTGCCACGGGCTTGTCTAAATCCATATTGTTGGTCTGTCAGAAGTTTAACATCTGTAAGGTGATGGACTAGAGCGTGGTTAATTAAGCTCTCAAATATTTTGGCAAAAAGTAGGAGGAGGCTAATGGGGCGATAATTTAATGGGTCAGTTCTTTCGCCAGAATTCTTGAATACTGGTACCACAGAAGCAGTTTTCCAACAGCCCGGAAAGCAAGATTCATTAAGGCATTTGTTGTACAGTTTGGAGAGAACTGGAGCTACTTCGACTGAGCACGTTTTTAATAGCACAGCTGGGATGAGATCGGGTCCACGTGCTTTTGAAGTGTCAAGGTTTTTCATGATAGCATGCACCTGAGCAGGGGTGATTTTCAGATCGTCTAGCGGTGCGTCTCTCCGGAAATTCAGAATGGGGGTGGTTGAAAGGGTTCAGAGTGGAGGTTGAGGCAAACCGACTGGCAAGCATGTTAGCCTTCTCGGTTGCTGAGCAAACAACCTCGTGATCGTTGGTTAGTGGGGGAATTGTTGATTGCCCATTATATACTACACTGTTGTAGATTTTCCAGAAGTTACGAGTTTCTAGATTTTGTGCATCGATGCGTTTTTTAGTGGTTTCCGTAAATTAATTCTTAGCTGTCGCTATTTCTTTCTTAACGTTACTTCTAGCTTCTATGTACTTCTGTGTGTTTGAACTGGACTTATTTCGGTTAAATCTGCGGTATGCATGCTGCCTTTGAGCAATGGCAGTTGTGCAAGTCGAAAAAAACCATTGGGGAGAGTTGGGCTTGCTATAAAATTTCCGCATTGGAAGTTGTGCTTCGATTGCAGTTTTGAATACTTCAGTGATCTCGTTTGCGCAAAGCAGGAAGAGAAAAATATTTCCCCATGGGGAATTTCTGATAAGATCTCTGATGGCTTCCCAGTCAGCCTTTTTATAATATCTCGTTGTTTTGAGCACTGTCTCTTCAGTTTAGGCTCTATGGTTTAGGGCGATTTCAACCATTATCACTGTATGATGAGCGTTCACAAGTGAGCTGTAAGCATTCGTTATACAATCATCGGGAACTGTGGTCAAAAACAGATCTAGAAGTGATGTGTGTTGTTCTTCCTTTTCATGGAAACGGAGCAAAAATGGTAATTAGTAAAAACCTGAAGAAAGTGCTCAGTACTATTGCAGAGCAAATATATGTTTTATTTTTTTATTACCGTAGTATCTGCTTAGTTAAACATGTTTCAGTTATCGGATCGTATTAACGATCCAGTAACTTCAGCAATGTAATGTTTGCTGAAGTTACTGGATCGATAATACGATTCAATAACCGAAACATGTTTAACTACGCAGATAAAATGGCAATAAAAATTATATACTTATATATATATATATATATATATATATATATATATATATATATATATATATATATATATATATATATACCAAAGGCCTTGGATAGTGTGTGGCATATACGTCTACTCCACAAAATCTCCAGCTACGGTATACCAAGACATTTTAAATTATCTTTTCAATTATTATATCATTTTTCTTTGATAGGTTCATAAGAGTTGTTGTTGATGAGCAGAAATCAGAAACTCACAGTAATTATGCTTAGTTTCTCAAGGGTCCTGATTTACATCAATGTTCTCCTAAATCATATCCTAAGATCATTCGTACACATTTATGCTGACGACAATACCATCTATGGCAACACTGGTAAGACCGTAAACGACCAAGTTATCTCGGATTCTCTCTCGTCTGATCTTGATCACGTGGTGTAATAGGGAAAAGTGGCTTGTTAATTTCTATGCATCTAAAACCAAGCTTCTACTTTTTTCTTCAGAAACGCACTGTTTCCAGTTTGGCATCAATTGAAATGAATGGCACGTGTCTTGGGAAGGCTCCACGTTTTGACAAGCTTATAAGTCTGACCTTTACTCCTAATATGAGATGGAACAGATACATAAAATTTACATCTAATCATTGATGAAATTTTCTACCTGTATACGTCCAAGGATGGAGTCATGTTGCCATACCTGGGTAGAATCTACCAGAAGCAGCTTATCCTGACTTGACAGAGTTTAAAATAGACTTCGTAGCCTAATGACGGATGTTCTTTTGTCTTTCCTGCAACCTCTACCCTACAGTGAAAATGTTGCGAGCCTGTCCCTGTTTCATGGCAAGTGCTCGACTGAGCTTTAATACATGGTATCCTCCTAACCTGACTTTCATGAAAGACACTCGTCTATTTGAAACCACACACATAATTTCCCCCACACTTTATTTGTGCCCAAAGCTAAACGTAGATTCTATGAACAAAGCCCCTTTCTTCGAACTGCACCTCCGTGGAACTCTTTTTCGTTTTCCTACTTTCCAACTGACTACGATATGGTTGTTTTCAAGTCAAACGTAAACAAATTCCTGATGGGGCATTTCTTTTAGATAATCAAATTTACCAAATTTCCACTACTAACGATTTCTACGACTTTTTCCTTTTGACTACTGCATACTCGTTAGCCTTTATCCACGAGTTGCCTCCGGGCCTTGTTAAGTTGTGAAACCTTTATATATATATATATATATATATATATATATATATATATATATATATATATATATATATATATATATATATACCAGTCTGTGTGCCTGGTGATGCCCGGGTGTTTTTTTGGTTTTGATTCCAGTTTATGACACGCATGTGATATATATATATATATATATATATATATATATATATATATATATATATATATATATAACATGGAAATTACATAATTGTTTACCACATTGAGCTCTCATACCCGGATTTTCTCCTGGAATTATTCCATTATAACACTATATATATATATATATATATATATATATATATATATATATATATATATATATATATATTGTGAAATAATTTCCTGTGTTTAAGTATTCGTTTTTCTAAAGATTTCATGATCGTATTCCTGAGTATTTATGTGTAATTAATCTTTCAGTTTACTTGGTAGAAAATTACTTAAGGAAGCGAGTGGCAGATAACAATTAAATTGTAGATTGAAGATAAAATCCAAACAAAAATTATAAAATTAATTACGTCTTTAATAAGGAAACAGTAAACGCAAACAGTTTTCGCGCAAACTTTTTCGTCTGATTGAGGATTTTTAAGCGATTTTCTGAAATAATTAAATGAAATTATTTGCTTTTATTTTAGATTTACTCATGAAATTACTCGAAGCAAGGTATGAAGCCACTTTATAAAAAGAAACAAAATGCCTGAAGGTCAAATCTTATCCAACGATAAGTGTTACACGGGATGGATTCCAACCAAGAAAAAGAAAAACAAAACTTCAATTCTTCTTCCTTTTGACAGAAAAACCACTCCTGGGATGTGAAAATAAAGAATAATAATATAAAAAACGGAAACTTAGAATTTGAAGTTTTATAGTTTTATCTATAATATAGCTCTCACCTTTCTGTTTGTTTGTGTGGGTGTGTGTGTGTATGTGTGTGAGCGCGCGCGCGTGTGTGTATGTGTGTGTGTGTGTGTGAATCTATGTTCGTATGTTTGGCTAAAATTTTCGTCAGCCGCATCAGAACGGGTCGAAACCGACACAATCTGAAATACCGACCACTTAGCCGCATAATATCTTTTGCAAGTCACGTACGCATAGAAAGTTTCACGATGCCATAAGTCGTAGTTGCCGTGAGAGCTAGCGCGTTAGCTTTCTTCCACTTCTTTTCCTCTATATCGTTTCAGCTTCGCACCTATCTACTGCAGTGCAGAGGCAATCGCTGCTATTTTTATTGAAAAATATGTTTTGATGGATTTATTGTTTTTTAGGAGGTTCAAACGCATGGGCTACCGGAAATTTTCTTGTTCCTTACCGTGCCTTGTTCAATATCTTTAGTATAGCAGCTCTATTCAAAATGAATTGCATGTAAACCCGGGTAATGCTTGGTATTCATGCTAGTCTAATATAAAAATAGTTTGAATAAAAGCTCGTTCCTTAAGAAATGTTTTGAGAGTACCCACGTACGTCAGTATTTATCGTTACTTCGCATCCGTTGCTTTAAATTTATATTTATTTTGCATCAAATTGCATTATTTTTATTTTGACTGTATTGCTTTATATTTATATCTATTTTTGCATTAATTACTTTACATTTATATTTATTTATTAACATTTTTTTTTTAAATTACATTTTCACCCCAAACAAGGCACATTGCCACTTTGGTGTAGGGGGATACTATCACGGGCAGCAACTACAGGGGCACTATGTTGGGATTTGGGCAGCAAGATGACGGTTCACGTTAAACTTGAACTTCTGCATGTCAGTACAGTTGGGGAAGCGGGGGCCCGGAATAGAATTCCAGATTCTAGCGGTTCTGGGGAAGAAACTACTGGAGTAGAAAGATCTTTTACATCTAGGGATCTCTACAGTGTGGGGGTGGGATTTAGCAGACTGTCGGGTTTTGCATCTATTGTTTTATATTTATATTTATTTTGCATCTATTTTCTTTATAGTTATATTTATTTTACATTAATTTCTTTATATATCTATTTATTTTGCATTAATTTCTTTATATTTATATTTCTTTTACATTATTTTCTTTATATTTATATTTATTTTACATTAATTCCGTTATATTTATATTTATTTTACATTCATTTCTTTATATATATATTTATTTTACATTAATTTCTTTATTTTTTGCATTAATTGTTTTATATTTATATTTTTTGCATTAATTGTTTTATATGCATATTTTTTGCATAAATTTATTTATATTTATTTTGCATCTATTGTTTCATATATATTTTATTTTGCATTAATTGCTTTATCTTTATTTCTTTTTCATTAGTTACTTTATATTAATATTTATTTTGCATTAATTGTTCATATTTATATTTATTTTGCATCTATTTCTTTATAGTTATACTTATTCTGCATCAGTTTGCTTTATATTTATATTTATTTATTTATTAATTTTTTTTTTTACACAGTGATCACCACTTATCAAGGCCCGGAAGCCACTCAGGAATAAGGGTTATTGCAAGTACATTACGTTAGTGTGGAGATTTGATGGAGTGTTTACTTAAGGGGGCGGTTCATTAGGAATTTGTTAACATTAGACTTGAAGACATCCAAGTTGTAGTCCGGAGGGAAGCAGGCAGACGGAACAGAGTTCCACAGTGCATCTATTGTTTTATATTTATATTTATTTTGCATTTATTGTTTTATATTTATATTTATTTGCATTACTTGTTTTTTTAATAATTAATTTACATTAGTTTCTTTATATTTATATTTATTTTGCATTAATTGTTTTTTAATAATTAATTTACATTAGTTTCTTTATATTTATATTTATTTTGCATTAATTGTTTTTAATAATTAATTTACATTAGTTTTTTTATATTTATATTTATTTTGCATTAATTGTTTTTTAATAATTAATTTACATTAGTTTCTTGATATGTATATTTATTTTGCATTAATTGTTTTTTTTATAATTAATTTACACTAGTTTCTTTATATTTATATTTATTTTGCATCAATTGTTTTTTAATAATTAATTTACATTAGTTTTTTATATTTATATTTATTTTGCATTAATTGTTTTTTTAATAATTAATTTACATTAGTTTCTTTATATTTATATTTATTTTGCATTAATTGTTTTTTTAATAATTAATTTACATTAGTTTCTTTATATTTATATTTATTTTGCATTAATTGTTTTTTAATAATTAATTTACATTAGTTTCTTTATATTTATATTTATTTTGCATTAATTGTTTTTTAATAATTAATTTACATTAGTTTCTTGATATTTATATTTATTTTGCATTAATTGTTTTTTTAATCATTAATTTACATTAGTTTCGTTATATTTATATTTATTTTGCATTAATTGTTTTTTTAATAATTAATTTACATTAGTTTCTTTATATTTATATTTATTTTGCATTAATTGTTTTTTAATAATTAATTTACATTAGTTTCTTTATATTTATATTTATTTTGCATTAATTGTTTTTTTAATAATTAATTTACATTAGTTTCTTTATATTTATATTTATTTTGCATTAATTGTTTTTTTAATAATTAATTTACATTAGTTTCTTTATATTTATATTTATTTTCATTAATTGTTTTTTTAATAATTAATTTACATTAGTTTCTTTATGTTTATATTTATTTTGCATTAATTGTTTTTTTAATAATTAATTAAAATTAGTTTATTTATGTTTATATTTATTTTGCATTAATTGTTTTTTTAATAATTAATTTACATTAGTTTCTTTATATTTATTTTGCATTAATTGTTTTTTAATAATTAATTTACATTAGTTTCTTTATGTTTATATTTATTTTGCATTAATTGTTTTTTAATAATTAATTTACATTAGTTTCTTTATGTTTATATTTATTTTGCATTAATTGTTTTTTTAATAATTAATTTACATTAGTTTATTTATGTTTATATTTATTTTGCATTAATTGTTTTTTTAATAATTAATTTACATTAGTTTCTTTATATTTATATTTATTTTGCATTAATTGTTTTTTAATAATTAATTTACATTAGTTTCTTTATATTTATATTTATTTTGCATTAATTGTTTTTTTAATAATTAATTTACATTAGTTTCTTTATATTTATATTTATTTTGCATTAATTGTTTTTTTAATAATTAATTTACATTAGTTTCTTGATATTTATATTTATTTTGCATTAATTGTTTTTTTAATAATTAATTTACATTAGTTTCTTTATATTTATATTTATTTTTCATTAATTGCTGTTTATTTATATTTATGTCGCATCTATTTTTTTTTATTCCTATTAATTCTCCATTTATTGCTTTTTTATATTTATTTATATTAATTTCTTTATATTCATATTTGTTTGGCATTAATTTCTTTATATTTATATTTGTTTTGCATTAATGGCTTTATATTTATTTTTAAGTTACATTAATTGCTTTGTATTTATATTTATTTTGCCTTAATTACTTTATATTTATATTCATTTTGCATCGAATATTTCATATTGATATTTATTTTACATTAATTTATTTATATTTTTTCATTTGAATATATTGTCTTATATTTATATTTATTTTGACATCTATTGCTGTATATTTATATTTAATTGCATTTATTCCTAATGCTCATATTTATTTTGTATTAATCACATTATATTTATATTTTGCATCTATTGTTTATATGTATATTTTTTGCATTAATTTCTTTATAATTATTTTGCATCTGTTGTTTTATATATATTTTATTTTGCAGTAATTGCTTTATCTTTATATTGATTTTTTTCATTAGTTACTTTATATTTATATTTAGTATTGATGAATTATTCATATTTATATTTATTTTGCATTAATTGCATTATATTTATATTTATCTCGCATTAATTGTTTTATATGTATATTTTTGCATTAATTTCTTTATATTTATTTTGCATCTATTTTTTATATATATTTTATTTTACAGTAATTGCTTTATCTTTATATTGATTTTTTTATTAGTTACTTTATATTTATATTTATTATTGATGAATTGTTTATATTTATATTTATTTTGCATCTATTTGTATATTTATGTTTATCTTGCATTAATTTATTTTTTATATCTATTTTGCATCCGTTGTTTATATTTGTGGTTATTGTGCATTAAATGCTGTATATTTATATTTATTTCGCATATATTGTGTATATTTATATTCATTTTTTCTTAATTGTATTATATTTATATTTATTTTGCATAAATTGCTTTTATATCTTTTTAGCATATATTGTTTTATATTTATACTTATATCGCATTAATTGCTTTATATTCATATTTATTTTGCATTCATTGTTTCATATTCATATTTATTGTGCCTATGTTGTCCTTTATTTATATTTATTATGCGTTAATTGCTTTATAGATACAAAATAAATATAATATGAAGCAATTAATGCAAAATAAATATATAAAGAGCAATCAATGCACAATTAATATGAATATAAAACAATAAATGCTAAATAAATATAATTATAAAGCAATAGATAGGAAACAAATATAAATATAAAACAATATATATGCATACATATACATGTGTGATAGTTTATTTATACGCATGTTTATTTATTTTATCTATTTGTTTGTTTATTTTCTATTTTTTTTAGTTTTAAAGTGATTTTGTATCTCTATCCTAGAGTAAATTTTATCCTGTGAACGTAGTTATTCGCTATTTCTCTCCTACAGTTTAATAGATATTGGGTTTCTTTAAAGTACAGGATAGCAAATTTTTCATGAAGGCATAATCTACATGGGTCGTCTAGGTCTCTAAAGGTGTTTGCTTTTCTACCTATTTTCTATTTGACTACCGGCGAACGCCCGCTTTCCTTGAGGTCCCAGTATGTGTTTGCTAGCTTTGTTTTCATACGGTGTTTTTATTGTTGAATGTACTTTTGTGGTCATAATATCGAGTTTTGAAATCTAAGGAAGTCACACCTACTTAATATTTCTTGTTATTTGGGGTTTCTTTCGCAAATATTGTGGCCTGGTAAATGACGCTTTTGGTTAGACATTTATTTTGAAGTGGGCAAAATGTGCGGTATCTACAGTGGCATTTATTTTGTTTGTTATTAGTATTTTCATTTTTATTTCTAGTATGGTTGTTGTTGTCCGGAGTTGGTTTATTATTATTATTATTATTATTATTATTATTATTATTATTATTATTATTATTATTATTATTATATTTTCTGCTAGTTATATATGTGTCTTTTGTGTTAGTTTTATTTTTGTCATGGTGTCTACTTTTTATTATTTATTTGTTGTTGTTTACATTGATTTTATTTAATATTTTGTTATTATGTGCTTTAATTATCATCTCTAAATGTTCGCAGCAGCTGTAGGATAACGTTAGGCTATTTTTATTGAAAATTTTGTGTAAGGGGTTAGTTGCGGAAAAGTGTTTTTCGATTAGATCTAGAAATTTCTTGCCAAGTTTTGTTTGTAAAATTTGATTGTATGGGGCCGTATACCAGATTATATTTCTTTTTCTTCTATTTTTAACTTTATTACAATTATTAGTGTTTATTTGCTTATAATTGATATCAATATTTTTGTATCCATTAATTTTGTAGGGCTGTTTCATAGATATTCGTTGACCTGTTAAATGCATTTTAATCGCTTGAGTTATTGCTGAGTCTACTTACGATCGAGTTAGGAATCTGTTTTATAATTGATGGTGGATGATTGGACTTAGGGTTTACGCATATTGGAGTAGCGTTATCTTTTAAGTCGGGTTCATATGTGTTTTTATCTAAATTTAACGTGACGTCCAGGAAGTTTGTTATTTTTATGTTAGCTAATACGTCTACTTTTAGGCCTACTTTTTTCATTTCCTTGCGTATGATTTCCTTAAAGTTATCTCCCTTGCCTTTGTTGGAGTCTTTTATTATAACTGATTTTCTTTATTTTTTTTAATGATGTTGATTTCTTCCGAGGATATATCAGTGTATACATCGAAAAATTGCAGGGCAATGTTGAAAAGTTCTTCGGATATCGAAGGATAAAAGTCTATGATATCGAACCGTATAAACGTACATTTATTTTTGTTTTCTATATTTTTAATCCAGGTGATTGCTAGGTCTTATTTGATTTGTTTGTTTATTTTAAATTTCTTCTTAAGAAAAATTGGATGTACTCATAATTGATGAGGGGTGAATTTATATAATTTCTGTCACCAATTAAAACAATTTCTTTTAGTAAATTCACAGTATTAAAAGCCTTCGAGGCACACCCGGTGTTGCCTAATAGTCTGGTAAGAATCTACATGCACTCTTACTAAAAACAAACATTACTAAACTTTAAATTTTAATCACGATAGCTTAAAAGTTGAACGGTTTGAATGAAAAATGCGATAAACGCCATTTTAAAAGTACGAAACTATCGCTAGAACCAGTGTTGAATTTCGACACTGGCAATTACAAAATATAGTACTAAAAACATTTTTGCATTTATACGTCTGTTATTTTAACAAATACCAAACTATTACCACCAAAATAGTTGCCTTTCAGCATTCGTCATTTCAAACAATACGAAACTATCACTAGAAACAATTTTGCATTTTAACACCCGAATAAACAAAGACATGATTTGCATAGCATGAGACAGATATAACATTTTTTTCACTGTTTAATGTCTCAATTATAACTAATTCGATTTATGGCATTATTTGGATTTTTCGGACTACTATTCTTTATTTGGGGGTTTATTTTCACAACGTTTCGGTCGATGTATCTTTTGATATTCTTCAAATGTATTTTGTCTCACTCTGTCATCTGCAATTCTTTATTTAGTCCACTGCGCTGGTATACACTTGTTTCCTAAGCCATGACTGGATAAAAGTCCTACGTAGATCAAAATTGTATTTTGAATGGGGTCCACACTGAGGATTACAACTCTAACCTACTGAAGATTGTCACTTATAAATTGAATAAACTAAACGCTTTATCCGCTACGCCAAATATGCTAAGATAAATCTGAAGAAGGTCGGAGGTTATATCGACCGAAACGTCGTTAAAAAACACTGCAAATGAGAACATAATTCTGAACAATCCAAATACTAATCAATCCTCAGCTTCCCAACTCAGAAATGTGGATTTATCGCGCTGAGCGTTCGAACTGTTCGGTTGCACATAAAATGAAAATTAAGTGAAACTTTGTGTTTCCTATTTATATATATTTCCTATTTATATATATTTCCTATTCTTTCTTAGAACTGCACGCCTGTGGAACTCTGTTCCGTCTGCCTGCTTCCCACCCGACTACAACTTGGATGTGTTCAAGTCCAATGTAAACAAATTCCTAATGAACCGCTCCCTTAAGTAAACACTTCATAAAATCTCCACACTAACGTAATGTACTTGCAACAACCCTTATCCCTGAGTGCCTTCCGGGCCTTGATAAGTGGTGATCACTGTGTAAAAAAATATATATATATTTCCTATTTATATATATTTCCATTTATATATATTTTCTATTTATATATATTTCCATTTATATATATTTCCTATTTATATATATTTCCATTTATATATATTTCCTATTTATATATATTTCAATTTATATATATTTCCTATTTATATATATTTCCTATTTATATATATTTCCTATTTATATATATTTCCTATTCATATATATTTCCATTTATATATATTTCCTATTTATATATATTTCCTATTCATATATATTTCCATTTATATATATTTCCTATTTATATATATTTCCTATTTATATATATTTCCATTTATATATATTTCCTATTTATATATATATTTCCTATTAATACATATTTCCTATTTATATATATTTCCTATTTATATATATTTCCATTTATATATATATATTTCCTATTAATATATATTTCCTATTAATACATATTTCCTATTTATATATATTTCCTATTTATATATATTTCCATTTATATATATTTCCTATTTATATATATTTCCTATTTATATATATTTCCATTTATATATATTTCCTATTTATATATATTTCCATTTATATATATTTCCTATTAATATATATTTTCTATTTATATATATTTCCTATTTATATATATTTTCTATTTATATATATTTCCTATTTATATATATTTCCTATTTATATATATTTCCTATTTATATATATTTCCTATTAATATATATTTCCTATTTATATATATTTCCATTTATATATCTTTCCTATTTAATATATATTTCCTATTAATATATATTTCCTATTAATATATATGTCCATCTATATATATTTCCATTTATATATATTTTTTCATTTATATATATATTTCACATATATATATATTTCATATTAATATATATTTCCTTTTTATATATATTTCCTATTAATACATATGTCCTATTTATATATATTTCCTATTAATATATATTTCCTATTTATATATATTTCCATTTATATATATTTCCTATTTATATATATTTCCTATTAATATATATTTCCTATTTATATATATTTCCTGTTTATATATATTTCCTATTTATATATAGTTCCTATTTATATATATTTCCTATTAATATATATTTCCTATTTATATATATTTCCTATTTATATATACTTTCTATTAATATATATTTCCTATTAATATATATTTCCTATTTATATATATTTCCTATTTATATATATTTCCTATTAATACGTATTTCCATTTATATATATTTCCTATTTATATATATTTCCTATTTATATATATTTCCTATTAATACGTATTTCCATTTATATACATTTCCTATTAATATATATTTCCTATTAATACATATTTCCATTCATATATATTTCCTATTCATATATATTTCCTATTTATATATATTTCCTATTAATACATATTTCCATTTATATATATTTCCTATTTATATATATTTCCATTTATATATATTTCCTATTTATATATATTTGCATTTATATATATTTATATTAATATATATTTCCCATTTATATATATATATTTCCTATTAATATATATTTCCAATTTATATATATTTCCTATTAATATATATTTCCTATTAATATATATTTCCTATTAATACATATTTCCATCTATATATATTTCCTATTTAAATATATTTCCATTTATATATATTTCCTATTTATATATATTTGCATTTATATATATTTCAATTTATATATATTTCATTTTAATATATATTTTCTATTTATATATATTCCCTATTAATATATATTTCCTATTTATATATATTTCCTATTAATATATATTTCCATTTATATATATTTCCTATTTATATATATTTCCTATTAATATATATTTCCATTTATATATATATCCTATTTATATATATTTCCATTTATATATATTTCCTATTTATATATATTCCCATTTATATATATTTCCTATTTATATATATTTCCATTTATATATATTTCCTATTTATATATATTTCCATTTATATATATTTCCTATTAATATATATTTCCATTTATATATATTTCCTATTTATATATATTTCCTATTAATATATATTTCCATTTATATATATTTCCTATTTATATATATTTCCATTTATATATATTTCCTATTTATATATATTTCCATTTATATATATTTCCTATTTATATATATTTCCATTTATATATATTTCCATTTATATATATTTCCTATTTATATATATTTCCTATTTATATATATTTCCTATTTATATATATTTCCATTTATATATATTTCCTATTTATATATATTTCCATTTATATATATTTCCTATTTATATATATTTCCATTTATATATATTTCGTATTTATATATATTTCCATTTATATATATTTCCTATTAATATATATATCCTATTTATATATATTTCCATTTATATATATTTCCTATTAATATATATTTCCTATTAATATATATTTCCTATTTATATATATTTCCTATTTATATATATTTCCTATTAATATATATTTCCTATTATATATATTTCCTATTTATATATATTTCCTATGTATATATATATTTCCTTTTTATATATATTTCCTATTTATATATATTTCCTATTTATATATTTTTTCTATTTATATATATTTCCTATTTATATATATTTCCTATTTATATATATTTCCTATTTATATATATTTCCATTTATATATATTTCCTATTTATACATATTTCCTATTTATATATATTTCCATTTATATATATTTTCTATTTATATATATTTCCTATTTATATATATTTCCTATTAATATATATTTCCTATTTATGTATATTTCCTATTTATATATATTTCCTATTTATATATATTTTCTTTTTATATATATTTCCTATTTATATATATTTCCTATTTATATATATTTTCTATTTATATATATTTCCTATTAATATGTATTTCCTATTAATATATATTTCCTATTTATATATATTTCCTATTTATGTATATTTCCTTTTTATATATATATTTCCTATTTATATATATGTCCTTTTAATATATATTTCCTATTTATATATATTTCCTATTAATATATATTTCCTATTTATATATATTTCCTATTTATATATATTCCCTATTTATATATATTTCCTATTTATATATATATCCTATTTATATATATTTCCATTTATATATATTTCCTATTAATATATATTTCCTATTTATATATATTTCCTATTTATATATATTTCCTATTTATATATATTTCCATTTATATATATTTCATATTTATATATATTTCCATTTATATATATTTTCATTTAGATATATTTCCATTTATATATATTTCCATTTATATATATTTCCAATTTATATATAGTTTCCTTTTTATATATATTTCCTATTTATATATATTTCCATTTATATATATTTCCTATTTATATATATTTCCTATTTATATATATGTCCTATTTATATACATTTCCTATTTATATATACTTCCTATTTATATATATTTCCATTTATATATATTTCCTATTTATATATATTTCAATATTTATATATATTTCTATTTATATATATTTCCTATTTATATATATGTCCTATTTATATATATTTCCTATTTATATATATTTCCTATTTATATATATTTCTTATTTATATATATTTTCTATTAATATATATTTCCTATTTATATATATTTCCTATTTATATATATTTCCTATTTATATATATTTCCTATTTATATATATTTCCATTTATATATATTTTCTATTTATATATATTTCCATTTATATATATTTCCTATTAATATATATTTCCTATTTATATATATTTCCTATTTATATATATTTCCTCTTAATATATATTTCCTATTTAGATATATTTCCATTTATATATATTTCTTATTTATATATATTTTCTATTAATATATATTTCCTATTAATATATATTTCCTATTTCTATATATTTTCATTTATATATATTTCCTATTTATATATATTTCCTAATAATATATATTTCTATTTATATATATTTTCTATTAATATATATTTCCTATTAATATATATTTCCTATTTATATATATTTCTATTTATATATATTTCCTATGTATATATATTTCCTATTTATATATATTTCCTATTTATATATATTTCCATTTATATATATTTCCTATTTATATATATTTCTTATTAATATATATTTCCTATTAATATATATTTCCTATTAATATATATTTTCTATTTATATATATTTCCTATTTATATATATTTCCTATTTATATATATTTCCTATTTATATATATTTACTATTTATATATATTTCCTATTTATATATATTTCCTATTCATATATATTTCCTATTTATATATATTCCTATTTCTATATATTTCCTTTTTTATATATTTCTTATTTATATATATTTCCTATTTATATATATTTCCTATTAATATATATTTCCTATTTATATATATTTCCTATTTATATATATTTCCTATTAATATATATTTCCTATTTATATATATTTCCTATTTATATATATTTTCTATTTATATATATTTCCTATTAATATATATGTCGTTTTTATATATATTTCCTATTTATATATATTTCCTATTAATATATATTTCCTATTTATATATATTTCCTATTAATATATATTTACTATTTATATATATTTCCTATTTATATATATTTCCTATTAATATATATTTCCTATTTATATATATTTCCTATTAATATATATTTACTATTTATATATATTTTCTATTTATATATATTTCCTATTAATATATATATCCTTTTTATATATATTTCCTATTTATATATATTTCCTATTAATATATATTTCCTATTTATATATATTTCCTATTAATGTATATTTCCTATTAATATATATTTACTATTTATATATATTTTCTATTTATATATATTTCCTATTGGTATATATTTCCATTTATATATATTTCCTATTTATATATATTTCCTATTAATATATATTTCCTATTTATATATATTTCCTATTTATATATATTTTCTATTTATATATATTTCCTATTTATATATATTTCCTATTTATATATATTTCCTATTTATATATATTTCCATTTATATGTAGTTCCTATTTATATATATATATGTCCAGCGGTTAATGTAGAACATATTATGGATTGAAATGAAATATACCCAACTAAGGATTATGGATATTTTAATCTTTAAGACTTTTGAACATTTCGTTGACAAACGAACTAAACGTTTCTTCTTTTAACAATTACAAGAACTCTTCTCAAAGACTGATTCCATGAATAATAATACACACGCTGAAAGCTTTTCATTCGAACGCCTCGTCTTAACAGTCACAGGCAATATGAATCAGAACAACTACATTTAAAGACACAGCGAAGGTTGCTTAAAAAAAAGGTAAACTGTTTAAAATTACCCACAGCTTAGAGTATGCTATATCTCTACAAAGCGACGATTCACTCATGCATTGAGTATTGTTGCCGAATTTGGGCTGGCGCTTCTATTCTTAACCTCTCCATCTTACACAGTCCGAAAATATTCCTAAACCTTCATGCATTATAAACCAAACTCAAACCTCTGTCCCATCGCCTCAATGCTGCATCCCTGTCTCTGCTTTACTAGCATTTTAATGGAATGTACTCTGACGAACACGCCCCCCTCATCAATTACAAGCAGCCAAGTCCTAATCGTTCACTGTTGAGATTCATATATGTCTTCTACTCTAAGAGTGTCTTTCCTCGAATTGCTAGCCTTTGGAATCCCCCAGATTTTCCTGTTTTCCTGACTGTACTGACATGCAGAAGTTTATGTCTTGTACCCCCTCGACGAAAATCCCTCCGACAAAACAAACAAGCAGCAAAATCCCACCCCTATACAGTAGAGATGCCTAGATGTAAGAAGGTCTTCTACTCTAGTAGTTTCTTCCTCAGAAGTGCTAGACATAGGAACACCCTTCTGGGTTCCTGCTTTCCAACTGTACTGACATGCAGAAGTTCAATATAATGTGAACGGACATCTTGCTGCTCAACTCCCTACATAGTATCCCTGCATCTTATGGCCCCGAGAGTAGCCGCCTACATCAAAGTTGCACTCTGCCTTGTTTGAGGGGAGGGTAAAATGGAATGAAAAATGTAAATTGACATCTCACTGCTCAACTCCCTACATAGTATCCCTGTTGATATGGTTCTAAATAATAACCCATTTACGTCCGAATAACACCGTGCCTTGTTTGGGGTGAGTAAAAGAAAGAAAAATAACATTATATGTAGAGTGAAACAAATATATAAAAGCAAACAGACGTTAACTGCACACAATTGTCACCCATGCATAATCGGCTCTAAATATACATGCAACATATGTTCTGTGTGAAGTCAGGAGATGTACAGTTGGTTGCTGGTTCTGTTGCAACTAACCTGCGAGTATGCACCTTATAAATGGTAAAAGCTCCGTAGATGAGTGGGTTAAGCATGCAGTTGGATGTACCCAGACTGAAGAAGTAAGTGACAGTGCGGCTGTTTTCCCAGTGGAAAAAGGCAAAACCCAAGAAGATGACGTAATAAGGTGTCCAACAGAGGATGAATGCGGCTACGATGACGGCGCTCATTCGCGAGGACTTCTTCCGGGCACGCTCGAACAGGTGAGTTCGGATCTGGCCGTGGTTAACGCTGTTGCACGACAGAGACGTAGCCGATACTGGTGTATCTGAAAAATATCAATAAAGAGAAAACAGATTTTAAAATCAGCGTTGGTAAATTACGACACGCTCATTAGATGCCGTTTTCAGAATAGATTTAAAAAGAGTAGAATGACGAACCTCGGGTTTCCTTTCGGCAACCGTCTCGCAACCCCTTATTTTATTCCTGAGTGTCAAGAGCAAAGTTTTTGATAAAGGTTGCAAAGTTGCTGTTTTCTGGGTCAAGATTTATCATTGACTATTTTAATTCTTGACCTTTAAGTAGTATTTTGAGCTCATATATATTTACAGAAAAAATATTAAAAAACCATCAACTTTATAATTACTATGACTTCCAAACACTATAGACAAGAATGTAAAATCCTGCTCAACCTCATTTTAGGGGACCGATTTAAAATGTGAAGTGCATTTCTACACATATAACGCACTCATCTTATATATATATATATATATATATATATATATATATGTATATATATATATATATATATATATACTAGCAAAGATACCCGTGCTTCGCACGGAGCTTTGTTGCGCACTCGGGTACCAAAATCTGTGGGCACCTTTCCAGTAAGTTGATGTTGTAAGAGCAACGATTGCATAAGGTGATTAACATTTTAACTACCTCTTGTAGTGACTGAAATTCAATCAGGAACTTCACAAAACATTTTCATCAAAAGGAAGGTTACTTGATGTTACATAGTAAATTTTTCATTGAAGTAATTTTCAACTCTTGCTTAAATTTTATCTTGCACATTCAATACTAAAAACTTACCACAATCAGATCATGTCAGTTTTTCCTCATATCCATTTCTCGAACTTTTCACTGAAGAGCCTCAGGGTAAACTACATTTCTGCTGCTTTGATTTGGAGCCAGAATGTAGAGTTTTTCTGAACTTCCTGTCCGGCTGATGGAGACGTAGAACATACCGTGACTGAAGCAGTCTGATGTCAAGTCTACGCCAATGGTGTTAAATGTCTGACCTTGACTTTTGTTTATGCTCATTGCAAAACACACCTTCACAGGAAATTGGAGTCTCCGGAATTATAAATGGAAGTTCTGAGTCCGATGGAACTAAGGGGATCCTTGGCAGTAGAACGGTTTCGCCTTTGTAGGGACCACAAGAAATGGTGGCCTCAAGTACATTGGTGTGCAATCTGGTGATAACACATCTGGTTCCGTTTGTTGTTTTTGGCGGTTCCAAGGATCGAAGAATCATGATTGGCGATCCAATTTTGAGATTTAAAATGTGTGGAGGCATTCCAGATATCTCCAAAGAGTTTAAAAACTCCACAGGGTAGTGAACAGCTTCATATTCATTAGTAGCCGAATCAACTGACTTGTATTGCTTTGTGTCTCCTGGAAATTCATCCATTATTGAATTGTTCAAATGATTCACATTGCTGTTTAATGGCGAAATAATAGCCCTCTCAGCAAGCCAATCCGGTGATTTTCCATTGTTTTGCAGGTCTGGGTACACTTTGTCTTTCAGTTGCTTCTGATTACCGACACATTTACCAAGCGCAGTTGGAATCTTAATTGTGTCAGGTGAAGAAGTGATAGGAAACTGACCATTACCGATTTGGAGAAGCAATTTTGAGAAGTCTGCTGCAGCTGTGTTATCAGAGATATAGGCTCTCATATTAGTAGTCAGTCTCTTCACTATAACGTGCCTCCAGAGATAGGATTGTTTCAAACTTGCATTGACAATGTTAGCCCTTGTGCCATTTTTAACCACTGGGAGGATTTGACGGAAATCACCGCAAAATAAGGTTGGAATGCCACCCATGGGATTCTTGTTTCCTGTGATGTCTTGCAGTGTTCGGTCAATTACTTCATAAGCACTCTTGTGCGTCATTGGGGCTTCGTCTACAATGATTGCAGAGGTGTCTCTAATTACATTTGCCAAGGCTGAGTTACCAGTAATTTTGCAAACTGGCTGATCCATTCGATGAGTATCCAAGGGTACTTTAAAAGTGCTGTGAAGAGTGCGGCCACCTTGTAGTAGAGTAGCAGCAATGCCACTGAATGCTGTTGCAAGCACAATCTTTCTCATGGATCTAATCTTTGCAAGGATCAAATTGATTACAAAAGTCTTGCCCGTACCACCTGGAGCATCAAGAAACATCATGTTTTTGTTCATTTCACCTTGTGCTTCCAACATTGCCATGAATGAATTGTAAACTTCTCTTTGAGAATCGGTCAGTTTTTCTTGCATATTTTCTGCTTGTAGGGAAAGTTCTTCAAGATTATAAGTAACTTCACGTTGATACTCTCTCGCGAGTCTTTCATCTCTCCCTTGCGTTGGTGCAGGTAATCCATAGCTTGCCAATGGTTGACCGCACATAAGGAGAACTTTTTCTTCAATTAGACAAAGAGTTTTATTGTAGATGTCCTCATTAAAATCTGCTTCTGGATTGTTAACTTCTTGCCTGTATCTGTGAAGAATGTCTTCAGATATTACATCACGAAAAGCCATCCAGATCTCAAGAGGATTTCTTGGCTCACAGGCTGTTAAAATTATCACAAATAGGCTTCGCAAATTTGAAGGTGATTGAGTGGCACTTGCCTCTCCTACTGCTTGATGCAAGTGATGGTCATTTTCTAGAAGGCCTCGAGCAAGGCACGCTGCTCTGTATGTTTCAAACACCTGACCATTGTATGCTCGCAAATTTTGAAATGAAGTTGGACCAGCAACCTCATTGAGCAACAGGCGTAAGAAATAACACTCCCCTGCTTTTGGACTAATCGTGTAGATTCTCCCAATGCATGGTGCCTTCCATACATCATCATTTTCAGTACCTTCAACTTGTACCCCACGCATTCTTCTCATCCATTTCTTTGTCGATTTGTTCCAAGTGTAAAACTCAGGGACTTCTACGTATTTGAGACCCCTTGCAAAGTCATCCTCATGGCAGAGTTGAAAAAATGCTGTCAAAGTTGTGGCAGGCGGTGGACCTTGGGCTCGTTCCAGAGCAGTATCAGCTGAGAACATGACACGCTGCCCATTTTCAAGATGAACAGAAAGTTGTACAATTGGGGGGAAATGTTCATGGATGGGATGTTCCAATATCCTCCAGGCCGCCTCTGAACTGCCGACATACCTTGCATTCTGGAACTGCTGGATCTCATCCACAATGTGACTGTACTTGGCCTTGTTGGTTAGCTGCTCCATCAATTCTTTGTAGTTCAAACACTGCTTGATCACATCCTTTATTCACGTATTTGAGGACATATTTGATGCTTTGGATCGAGCTGCAAATTTCTACGTTAATGTGAGCGTTGAACTGCTGAAGGAGGACCTTGTTGTACGGAACAATCCACTGGTTTGTTATTTCTTGATTAACATACCGACCATTTCTCTTCATCCTTATTGTACCAGTCTGGCCTCCATCTTCTGGTTTTCTTCGCCTGTACTTGGGGTAAGAGTCTTGGCCTTGCTCGGTACACTGAAGAAATTCTTTTGGGTATTTTTTGGAACATTTGTTGTCAATCATACATGGACAATTTGGATTAAATGGTCCATAAGGTCCATGCACCATATGTGCCATCACTTTAGCATGAAGATCAGATATGCAGAGATCCATTTTTTTCTGGTAGAAGTTTGTCCTCTGGGGCCTGCCAGGTGAGGATGTGTGCATGCGGCAGTCCTCTTTTTTGATATTCAATACTGTACAGGAAAGCCCTCAACCTGCCAAATCCTCCCTTTTTAATAAATTCAAGTAACTTTTTTAGCTTCTGCCTGAAAACCCTGGCAACAATATCTGGACGATCCTGAGGGTCTTGCCCTTGAAGACAATTTTCTGTAATTTCTGTCCACTTTGGATTTGTTGTGAACGTGATGAAGAGGTCGGCTCGGCCCATTCGCCGAACATATGCCATGGCATCACTTTGACGCTCAAACATGTATCGAGGGCCTCCTGTATAAGTTGCCGGAAGTACAACTCGTTGACCAAACTGTTCTGGATTCCCATCCTCCCTAAGAATTGAATCTCTCAAGTTGCTATAATTGTCAGCTCTCAGGGTCTGTTGCTCACGCCTCAGGAACTGTAAACGTTCTGTTTCAATCTTGCAGTACACATCCACCAGCCATTGTTGAAATAGCCTTCGATACCAGAGATAATAGTTTCCAGGCCGAGTCATTAAATGGTACGAATAAAATTGCTGTTGGGTAACTTTTCGCCCATTGGATGCCTTCATATAGATGTTGTAAGATGGAGAACCATAGGGGTACATTAACGGGTACATTAAAGTATCGTAGAGGGGATGTAGTTCGGAGATCCATTTTAATGTATCATTTCTAAAACGCAAGACAATATCCCGGTTAGCTGTTGGTTCATTCTCCATTAATATTCCAATCTCATACATTGTTGTTGGAGCATTGAATCGCCGTGGATGCTCTTCTTGCGGCCTTCGGTCTTCCCTTATGACAACTTTATGTTCTACCAAGTGTTCTTCTTCAATCCTCTCCTTTGTTGTTTTCAGCTGACAAATAAAGCTGTTGTTCTCATGTAAAAATTCAGTCAGACTTTGGAGAATGTCTCTATTGAGTCTACTGTCACGTCCCCGATTATGTAGTTCCTCTTCCAGACTATCCAAGAAGTAGACTTGAATAAACTTTGCTGTTTCATCTTCAGGTGGTAAAAGACTCCCAATCTGGTGGCAAACCTGGCCTCGAATTCTAAAAGAAGGATTCCACCCATGTACTGCCGCAATTTTGTGACCAAATGATGTCATTGCAAAACAATTGTTATAACTGCGTAGATTTTGCAGAAAATCTTTAGAGATGGGACCATTGCCGGAGAGCAAATCTTGAAGCAACTGAGGCAGTGGTGGAAAGCTATCAAGCACAACTTTGCCAGAAGAACAACAACAACCAGGGGTTTCTCCTTTAAATTTTACAGCTGAGCAATGTTGACATACTTTGTCCATTTTTCCTATATCAGCTGTAGTGAGAGAGTCATTTTTGTTGTAGAGCAATCCTTTTCTATTGCAGTGTTCTATTTCATGGTGTCTCAAAGCAGTCATTCGTTGTCTAGCTGCCTCGTTTTCTGTCAATTGCTGGGGCAGTCATACTCTCTCTCCATGCAGCCTCTCGTTGTTGCCCTTGGTATAGGCGAAAGCTTCGTTGGGTTTCCGATTCATTCTGATGTCGTTGAGCCACTCTCAACTGACCTTGTGTACGTCTACTTACCTCATATAATTCATTCGATCGTAATATTGCTTCTCTTTCCAGTGCATATCTTTGCCTTTCTTGAATTTCATCTTGTGATGAATTTAACCGCCTTACAGCATGTCTAGTTCTGTTAGCTTCACGTTGGGTTTCTCTTTCCAAATCTGACAGTCTTGCTCTCCTTTCTCTTTGACGTATCCTGTTAAGTTCTAGACGTCTTTCTCTATCTGAATTGTTTTCATTGGAGCGAATTGCAGCAACTCTTAGTCTATTAGCTTCCAATCTTTCCATTCTTTCTTCCTCACTTTCGTTTCTACTTCGTTTGGGTGGCATAATTTCGGTTTTAAACGGAATTGTTTTACGATATTAATGATTGTAAATTAATTAAGCGTAAAGGAAATGTATACTAACTGAAATGGACGAACTATAAATAATATTTCTGAATAGTACAATTATAAACAATTATATTGTACCTATTTACTATGCCTCCCCACGGGACAGAGTTAGACACCAGGGTCGTTTTTTAACGTGGAGAAAAGGTACAAAAATAAAAATTGTCTCAGTCGTGAAGGATTTCTCCTCCACCGAAAGAGAACAAGAAAATGAAGTGCAGCATCTGAGGAACAGATACTACACTTTGATCTTGACCAAAAGGAATGAATAAAAGCGACCTACGTGTGACTCATTACTTCCGGGTGTAAACGTCACAGTCTAAAAGTAATAATTAAAAAAAAAGTAAATGTAAAATAAATGTGATACCAACTTAGGTTAACTAAGTAAACAGTACAATTAAAACAGTTCTATTAAAACAAATAATTACTAAGATCTAGGTAATTGTTAGTCTCATTGTTATGGTTTTAAAGAAAAAAATGTGTAAAAAAATTTCTGCTTTTGTGAGTACGTGTATTTCTTTTAAATTACATAACCTTTTTATTTTATTATTTATATCTCTTTTAAATTTGTATATTTTGTAAGTAAACTGGAAGAAATTCAGTTGAATAAAACCTTGTTCGTGTTCTTTACGTTAAACTCATATTTTTATAAAAGGTTCATCCGGTTTAAAGAAAGCACTAAGTTTAAATAAGACTGGAAATAACTAATTCAATATATAAATAGAAAAATGAAATAAATATAAGCTTTAAGTCTTAAGATAGTAATAATCAAAATGTAATAAATTATTTGTAGTTCAAATCTATGATAAGACAGGCTTTCGAAATAGGCTCGACCAGAAAGATTAAATTGGAACGAAATTATAATCTCCGTGCCATTTTCAAAACAACCCCACAAAAGTAACGGTATCCTGCAGTTGGTTAAATGACAATGGTTGTAAGAAAAATGTAAAAGAAAATGCGCTTATCTGTTTATTTTGACCTGTTTTATTTAATTAAAAAAAATTGGCTATAACTGGAAGAGAGCGTTATGTTTTGGGGGTTGTTTAAAAAATAGAATGGAAATAAAGTTAGTTCCGTTTTAATTGTCTTTAATGGCGGCAAGCGCTAACAAAATCGAAAAATCACTGTTTACATTCGAAATGTTAACTTTTATAGGTTTACAGGTTTGCTGACAAGGCTGGGGGTGTTTAATACAATTATTTTACTAAATTGATTTTTTTCATTTAAAAATAAAATTATTTCTTTTTTAAAATTACGATAGTTGAATTGTATTCTTTCAATTATATTGGCAAGTAAAATATAAACGATTAAAACGGAACGAAATTGAAATTTCCATTACATTTTCAATACAATCCCAAAACATAAAGCTTTCCTCGCCAATGAATTGTTTTGATAATATACGTAAAGTGAAATAAATCAGATATAAAATTAAATGAAAATATATTAAATAATTAAATGTTAAATAGATTTTGTAAATAGTACAGTTGAAATGATTAGAATATTTCCAATATGTAATAAGGTCGAGGTAATTAGTTAAAGAGATTTAATATAATGTGATATGCAAATGAGCATAAGTCATTCGATATGGGGGTGGTTTGTAGACTAGTATATAAAGAAATTAGGCAAAGATTCTTATGTCTCCTATAACAGAAACATCCTAAAATGGGTTCTAATGTTTCTCTACCAGGAGAGATCTACCCTCTTACCTCCTTTATATTTCGTTGATGATGGAGAGCTGTACACACAGACAGAAATACACGAACCCTATTACTTTATAAATATATATATATATATATATATATATGTATATATATATATATATATATAAATTTAAATAAAATAGGCGGCGGTTTCTCAAGAGCTCTTTCTGCTATCATCTCATCAAGAAAAAATCGATAGCGTAAAAAATAATATTATGTCGAAAATAAAGAGTTCTAAAGGGGAACTATTGAATGTGTCAAAAGTACGGGGACACTAAAATAAGTTTATTAACGTTTAAAAACGATTAAAATATTGGCACAACGAGGGGAGAAAAAAAAGCCGGAGAAAAAATGTAAAGTTCCCCAAAGAGAAACAATGCGTTTGATGTTTCCTTTTGCCGGCACAAAGAAGGTTTATGCACCGCAATAGAGACAGACTCGAAAATCTTTAAATGGTTTCTGGAGTTCGCTCTATATAGCACCTCGAACCATTCTATTTTATATCTATCGACACAGCACGGGTTATCAACCAAGTGCTGGCCAATAGCAGAGTCCAAGGCTGCAGAAGGAGGGAGACTACCAAACCCCATCCTCCCTTGTCTTATCCATGACGGAACATGCTGGTTTATACGAGTCAAAAGATGCAAGGGTGCATTTATGTATTACTATATTTATTATACTTTATATATATATATATATATATATATATATATATATATATATATATATATATATATATATATATACATATAAGGGAGACCAAACTTTACCCGGTATTAATGATAATCAACGATTATTTCACACTCCTATATTTTTATTGTCATCGAAATCTGTGAAATCACCCGGGAGGAAGCTTCACATTCCTTCATGCAGTAAATATATGTTATTCTACATTGCACTCTAGAGAGCCTACTTTTTATTTTATAAAATTATTTTATATAATCTTTTTTCTAGTTAACGAAATAAGAACATTAAGAAATATATGTGCGAAGCTTGGACTTACTAACTACATAATGCAAAAAACAAACAAAAAAACAACAACAAAAAAAAAAACAACAAAACAACTCCACCTCCAAAAAGAAAAAAAAACACGCGATCAAATTACCCAAAGTAGAATTTTCACGGCCCGTTGTTCTACCATTGTTGCCAAGCGGCAACATTTAAAAATGGCTTTACCGGTGATAGATAAATTAAAATAACGGTTTCTATTATCGATTATGGGTAATTATTGGGGGTATTACTCAGACGTATATACTAAAGTTTCGTAAATTTTAAAGAAAATCTGGTGAGCCGTTTCGTTGTCTATAAGGAACGAACTTACACACACAAAGTTGCATTTATATATATATATATGATTGATATGTAGTTTGCTTGAAACATTGTGTGGGATATGTGTGTATTAGAGATGTAGAAGGCTATCACAATGCAAGGAATGAGATATAGTCGTTGTTGGTGAAAGGAGACGAGAACAAGTGGTGATTTACAAATGCTTTGAAGCGATATGTCACGTTTATCATTTGAAAAGGGAATTTTTTCCGAAATTAATAATGGATATCGTCGGAGACATAACAAGCAATACGTTTGTACCTAATACAACTGAATAAATATATGTATATATAAACATATATGTATGTACTTATTGATTTGTAAATTGCCAATTGTCTCTCGTCTCCTTTCACCAACAACGACTATATCTCATTACTCGCATTGTGATAGCCTTCTAAATTTCTACTACACACAGACACACACACACACACACACACACACACACACACACACACACACACACACATATATATATATATGTATATATATATGCAAATCACTAGTCAATTGGCCAAACGGGATAAACGTTTTATTCAACAAATGATGTTAAATTAAACCAGTTTACCAACGACGCATATGTCGTAAACACAAATGTGTTTAATGTTTCAGTATAATTAATGGATGCTAATATTAAATTAAATATTTTAAGTGATAGATTAATTTAAATGGTTGAATCACTCTACCGCCTCGGCAGGTATCTCAGTGAAGATACCATTCTCTATCTGTATAAGAGCCAGGTACGCTCGAAAATGAAGTACTGTTTTCACATCTGGACAGGAGCTGCTCGGCGCGCCCTAGCAAGCTTTGATAGAATTAAAAATCGGCTTCGAACTCCTAGTAGGTGATGCCATTTTCTCTTCCCTGTAATTAGTTTCCCACAGAAGAGACATTGCAAATCTGTCTCTGCGCTATCATTGTTTCCATGGCAACACCGATCTATAGTTCTTCCTTGCCAAACTTTCACAAAAACACACGACTAGCTACAACCATTATAAACGAGTGACCCTCCACTCTCCATCTTGCCTAAATCTAAACGTGAATTCCATGAACAAAGCTTCTTTCCCAGAACTGCCCACCTGTGGAAAATTGTTCCGCTGGTCTGCTTCCCGGTTGAATACAACATAATAGCCTTCAAATCCAATGTAAACAAGTTCTGTTAAGTCGTTCCTATAAATAATCAAATTCTACCAAATTTACACCACTAATGATTGATACACTATCAACTTACATTCATTAACCCTTATCATTGAGTGGCTTTACGGTCTTGATAAGTGGTGACTCTAAATCTGCTAAAAAGCTGCTGAATTATCAGCAACCAACTGAAACGTCATTATGGAGTGTCATCTTCCCTTCTTTTACGGAACAAGATCAACCAGTTTTTCGGCCGTATTGTGGCTGCAATGGAAAGTGGGTTCTTTTTGACAACCGGCGACACCCAGCTCACTGGTTAGACGCCGACGAAGCTCTACGACATTTCCGAAGCCAGAGTTGCACCAGCAGAAAGTCATACTGCCTATTTGGTGGTCTGCAACCGGTCTCATCCATGAAAGTTTTTGAATGCAGGCGAAACCATTACGGCGGAGAAGTACTGTCAACAAAGCAATGAAATGCATCAGAAACTTCGACAACAACACTCATCCTAAGTCAATAGAAAACTTTCAATTCTACTTCACAACAATGCCCGACCACACGTTGTAAAACCGGTCCAGCAGAAGTTGAACTAATTGAGCTAAAAAAATACCGCTTCATCCGCAATAATCTCGATCTCTCACTTTTTCATGTATAGCAATACCTTCTGTGTAAAAAAATGCTTCTAAAAATTTAAGCGATATCAAAAACGCCCTCAGCGTCTTCATTGCCACAAGAATGCAAGGGTTTCACGTTACTAGCGTAAACACGCTTGTATTGTCGTTGACAAAAGTCTGTTAATTGTAATGGTGCTTATTTCGATTAATAAATTTTTGTTTCAACTGAGATATTTTCTATTCGAATCTAAAAATATAAAACAACAACAAATTTTTTGTTAACCTTACTTTATATATATATATATATATATATATATATATATATATATATATATATATATATATATATATATAACACAGTGCATAAGCGAAATTTAGAATCGACTTTGACCTCAAATTTCCCGCCAACAGATTAATGCGAGCTTTATTTCCTTTATTTTTAGATAGACGTTTGTCAGCTGTCGTTTAAGCCACAGTTCGTTTCAATCGGACGATAAATGCCATCAGAAATAACAAAAAATCAGAGAGTGCTGAATCTTCTTCGCCCAAAGGACATTGCTGCCATCGGTGGAGTACTGTTGGCAACATTCCACAACGTCAGGACCGAATTTAAGGTAAGGCAACATCGAGGGGTCTCCGGCTCCCCCTTCAGCCAACAAAAAACGGACACAGGCCTTCATGAAGGACGTGGAGGCCACAATCAAACAGGACCCAACAGTCTCAATGCGGAAGGTCGCCAAATACAAAAGCGTAAGCGAGGGGACCATTCGCAGGGTTGTCAAGAAGAACTTGGGGATGCATTCCTAGTTGTCAGGTACCTCCCCACAAAGACTCAGAAAGAAATCCTGTCCTGTGTTGGCTAAAGAATAATGAGAATGTATCAACGGTCGACTGCAATGATGGCATGATTTGAACTACCAGCATGAGGACCAAACACTCGGTCAAAGTAATGGCTTTTGGCCTTGTGGCCTCAGACGTTTTTCTGCATTTTTTCAACAAGATGAAAAGATTGGTGTCAAGGAATATTACAGCCTCCTCCTATACCGTGTCCTACCACTTTTGAAGGCCTGTTATCCAGAGAACAATTATGTCTTCATCCAGGACTCTGCACCGTGTCATAATGCTAACGAAGTCCAAAATTTCTTTGCCAACAACTTTTTAGAGGTTTGTGCCAACCGCTATCTGGCTATCCTGTTCACCTGACCTAAATGTCCTTGACTAATCTGTTTGGATCGTTGTGGAGGCAAAGGTCTGCAAGAATTTTCCCAGCAGTGTTGATGCCTTGAAGCAGTCCATCATGACAGCCCGGAACAATACGTCGGAGGACTACCTCGTCAAGTCCTACAAGTGATTGATGTAGAAGGCGGACACTTCGAATAGTTACTATTCTTGAACAACATTTGTTTAAAAATATACATGTAAATTTTGTTTCTACTAGTTGCTACGCTCGTTTTATTTCGATTTGATAATTCTAAATTCCACTAACACACCCTGTATATATATATATATATATATATATATATATATATATATATATATATATAATATATATAATTATATATATAAAATGATAATTATATATATATATATATAATTATCACTTTTTCTACAAGATTATAAAATTGAAAATGGAGAACGTGCAATTGTTTAAAATCAAACAGAATTGTTTATAACAGAAGCATCCTATTTACTTGCCTTTCCGGGACAGAGTTATACACAAGGTTGGTTTTAAATGTGGGGGAAATCCAGCTTACTCAAAATGGCATTTTGTATGGGAAAAAATAAAATTCTCTCAGTTGAGAAGGATTTTTTCCAGTGACCTAGGACACAAAAGATGAAGAGTATTATGGAAACAGATACTGCAATTTGATCCTAACGTAAGCATCGTTAAAATAGAAGATAGGCACGCATGCCATATCGGTTTTTTAATGTGACTTAAGTGAGCAGCTACCTAGAGACATAGAGAGTATAGCAAATGTCGAATAGCCTTTTAGAATTACTTTAATAACTTCGCCTTTTTTCCTTTTTACCTAGGAGCAAAGTGCAGTATCTCTTCCGATGTGGAATCAGTTCAGTAAGGCAGAAATCATTTTAGACTGAAATATTTTGACTTCTATGTCCAAATCTTGCATACAAATTTTAGAGCGTTGGATTTGCTTCGTATTAAAAATCGACCTTGTATTAAATGTTGTCATTGTAAGGACGAAATTAAATAGTGACCTTAAACAGAATATTGCTTATAGTTTTCTTTTATAATTATATGCTTTTCTCCAGTAGAATCCCCCCCTTTAAGAAATGAAATAAAATTCTGTATGAAGTATGCATCTGTAAAGTAAATTGAGTAAATAATTCTTTTAAAGAAAATTAGTTTCAGGCGATTAATTAGAATTCGTGGGCTTTCCAACAATAATCTGCCAAGTTTGAATATTATAGGGTAAACCCTCCTCTTTCTTGAGACTGTTATCAAATTAACGTTTCGAGACAGTCGCATATAGATTATCCATAAGAACTGAGTTTCGTATTTAAAACTAAAACTACTTAATTATTTTACCGGAATTTTAAAATGTATTTTCTCTCCGTCACACGTACGTACATCAGGCGGATATTTTATTATTTTTAATTTATAGGACATTCTAAAAAGTGTTCTAGTATTCCGAAAGCTTATATTAGTTGAAAACGGTGTCATGGGATACAAGTATACCATATGAGAATGTTCCAGCATATTATTACCGAGATCAGCATTGAAAACGGTGTTGTTGATGTAGAAATTTTTCCCTCGTGACGAAGAGCTAGTCTTAAACGCGTGGTTGTATTTGACTATGGCGTCAACTGAGAAGCGCCTTACATGTAATAAAGTTCCAGTTGAGGACGTGTTGTTTTGGAGATGACTATGGAAAACGTTAATATCGAAGGACAGTCTACTAAGCAACGAATATCAAGCATTACATGCAACACGTTCGTGCCAACAGAGAAAGGCATGTTCAGTAATATGCCCCCGTGATTGGCACGTGCATTGAATCAAGAGAGAACATTTGTCATTCATTTCTATACTAATCCAGTTGCGAGGACGCTGTCTTCCAGAACAATATTGAAAACATGACACGCAGAAAGTCTTCTGTGATATACATATGTAGGAGAACACACGATGTTGCAATGAATACGGTATTATTAGAGAGGATTATACTTCACAATAAAGTTCCAGTAGTGAGAAAGTTATTTCCGAGATCAGTAATCAGTGCGGGTATGAATCTACAAAATTATATAGACGTAGTTGCAAATAAGTTACTATATTAACTATGATGTCAGCAGAGAAAAGTATACTACGTAAGAAATTTCCAGTGGCGAGAATATAAGTTCCAAGATCAGTATTACATACGGATATTAATGTACTAATTTATAATGACCCAGCGGGAAATAGGTTATGAAATTAACTATGATGTCAGAAGAGAAAAGTATACAATGTAAGAAAGTTCCAGTTTCGAGAATATAAGTTCCAAGATCAGTATTAAATACGGACATTAATGTACTAATTTATAATGACCCAACGGGAAATAAGTTATTAAATTAACTATGATGTCAGCAGAGAAAAGTATACTATGTAAGAAAGTTCCAGTGTCGAGAATATAAGTTTCAAGATCAGTATTAAATACGGATATTAATGTACTAATTTATAATGACCCAACGGGAAATACGTTATTAAATTAACTATGATGTCAGCATCAATTTTTATTCGTTCAATTTTGTGTTTTTTTATCACTTTTTAGGTGCTACGTAATATGTGTCATGGTTCGTTCATCTTGATCGGAAGACCGCTAAAAAAATGGTGGGATCCTTCTATGGATCCAGTAGATATATCACTGCTGATTCAATTTTCTATCTATATAAGAGCCAGGTACGCCCAAGGATGAAGTACTGTTTCCACATCTGGGCAGGAGCTGCTAGAAAGGACTTGTCCTGCCTTAATAGAGTTCAACATAGACTTCGAAGCCTCGTAGGAGATGTCCTTTTCTCTTTCCTGCAACCTCTTTCTCACAGAAAAGTTGTTGCGAGTTTATCTCTACTTTATCGTTATTTTCATGGCAAGTGCTCGACTGAGCTCCAATCTATGGTTCCCCCTCGCCAAACTTTCACAAGAAACACTTGTCTAGCAGAAAACACTATCAATAATTCCCCTCACTCTTTATCTGTGCCTAAACCTAAACGTAGATTCCATGAACAAATCTTCTTTCTTAGAACTGCACGTCTACGGAATTGTCTTCCGTTTTCCTGCTTTCTAGCTGACTACAATATGGTTGCCTTCAAGTCTAACGTAAACAAGTTTTTGATAAGCCGTTTCAGATAAGCTAACAAATTTACCGAATTTCCATTATTAACGATTACTTTATTGTCCAATTGTCTACTGTACACTTTTTTAGCCTTATCCTGGAGTGGTGTCTTGGCCTTGATAAGTGTTGATGCCTTTGTAAAAAAAAAACTGCCGATGGGTAAAGAAGGTGGGCAATTGCCGATTGCGAATTAAAGTTATAAATATTCACCAGTTCATTTCAGAACTTCATTATAAAAAGTTCATTTTATTTGGATATTCACACGTCGATTAACGCACAGATGATGACAAATCCGATCTCCCCCTCTTCCTTATTGTTTTATCATTCTCATCGTTCGTTTCACTCTTTTCGCTTTTTGTATTTAGATGCAAATTTAATCAAAAATGCCATTTTAACTGGTTTTAGCATAAATGTTCGCCTCGACATTTTACTTCCTTAATAAGGCTCAAGTCCAAAGCAAATAAGCCAATTAAAATGCGATTTCCTTTTTGATCCAATGGGATTATCTAAAAGAAAATTAAATTTAAGAAAACAAAAGAGGACATGACTACAAAAATAATGCAGGCGCACTGTAACACAAATCGAATAACGATAATTAGTATTTGTCAAATACGTCTATTTAATATGTGTTTCTTTGTTATTGAGATGTTAGTTAAAGCTTCAGAGTGATAGAGTGACAGATTGTCCTACAGGTGGACGAGCAAACGGTCCTAACAAAAACATAGACACTTGGAAAAGAAACTGGTATTAGAGAAAAGATAAAGTTATACGCCTGAAAGCGATTTTCCAGCCATTCCTATTCTTCACTCATATTTTCGCTTTCGATAACAAGGGAGTTCTAAAAGATTGTAGCAATAGAAGACAATTTACTTACTCTTGATAGATATTGAAACCTTGATATTCCTTTAGTTACTCACTGATCACTGGTGATGGGGTTTGCGTCTATAATCAACCACTTCATAGAGCTATCGTAATTTGGACTAAAATACCGTTTTGTCTTTTTTTTGTATTTTACTTCAGTAAGTTTTAAGAGATCAAGGGGCTCCTTCCTGGAGCTAACACTTGATTCTGTTATGATTTAAATTTATATCCGAGGGCTCTTTTAAGAATAGATGCTGTTCCCTTTATGGCTGCTATTTGTATCTCGTTACAGCTTGGTCTTCCAGGGATTGCTTCTAAGTATTTATGAAGATTCTTTTTTATTAAGCCAGTTGCTCCTATCAGAACCGGTATAATGTTTATTTCTTTCAGAGACCATGTCGTTTTTAGATCATTTTTTAGGTCCTGATATTTTGTTATCTTTTCCCGTTCAGCTCTGTTAAGGCCGAAATCATTTGGGACTGTGACATCAACAATGAGAGCAGTTCTTTCAGGCTTGTTCCATATAACAATATCTGGTTTAATGGCCTTGTCTTTTATGTATCTGCCTGTATGTCTTTGTCATAGAACACGGTCACATTTTTGTTTGATGGTATTGGTGGTGGTCCATGTTCCCAAATGTTCGGATTTTTTGTCAAGTTGCATCTCTCCACAGATCTTCCAATGGAAGTACTTGCATACTTTGTTGTGACGAGCAGTCGCTCATCATGTTGCATAAGATGTGTTGATGAGATATATTTGTCGCCCTAAAGAAAACAACACTACAGCTTTATGTTAACATTTTTATTGAAGAAAAACAAAAACAATTCATGTATCTTAATTATGTAGTAGAGGTGACATCTATTTAATGTCGCTGCCTTCGGCTTCAATCACCGCCAAAATACGAGTCCAGAGATGGGAAAATTCCTTTTCCACAAGAGCTTGGCGAATACACGGTGGATAGCGGCGATCAGGCTGGCTTTGGTATTGTGGGAGGTCATGTTGGTGATGTTCTCGACGTATGACCAAACGAAGTAGTCCAGCGGGTTCAGGTCTAAAGAAAAAAGGGGCCAGTGAGAGAAGGGTACAAACTCATAGCACTCCTTTTGAAGCCTGGGTCTCTTTTTACTTGTTGACCAGCGCCGAGTTTTGCTTCCACATCCAAGGTCTGGCAGCGGCCACCTGATTGCACCAGGCGATCACCACACTCTTCAACACATCTAGGTACTCTTTGGTGTTGATTTTCAAGCCGACTTCGAAGATGTAAGGTGACATCATGTGGCCTTTATTTGAAACCACCCCAAAGACCATAACCATGGCGGAAAACTTTGTTTTTATGACTCCGAGCAGGTCTTTTATTCGTCGCAATTCGGCGATTCAGTTTGAGGGTGATGGCAATGGTCCTGTTGTTATAACTTGATCGGTAGATAGTATGTGTTTTACAGCGTTGTTTTTACGATCTGGTTCGTTTAACATTATGTCACTTTTATACATTATAGAATACTCCTATCGCTCTTGTGATTTGTACACACCCAGACTCCTAGTATATGGCTTGAAAAAATCAACAGTTTTCATCAAACGGAAATGGAATCATGTCGTCTTTCCTAGGGCGACAATTGTATCATTCAATCCTGTATGTTCGTCTGTTAATTGTTACGTCGGTATGTTACACTTGGATTTACGAGCATTACGATATTTTGGACGCGTTCAACAATTTCTATGAGAGACTCTGTCCGTCAATCAGTTGGTCACGCATACTTTGGAAATTGTTACTCTAGGTGCGTCTACTCATAACTGTCGAAAGGTTCGTCGCTCCGTTGGTTAATTTGTTTGTCTGTCACAATTTACTTTCGCATTAAAGAAATCCAACCCAGGTAAGTGTATCATGTTTACGTTTGAAATCGTATTTAAAGATGTTTCTTCATTCTAAACAAAGAAAATTACTACTGGATCGTAAAATGGTAAAATAACATGTTAGTTTGGTTTGTTTACGTTAGATTTAGATTGCTATTTTCCCCACAGCACAGACATCGCGAGTCTGTGTGTTCTATCGTTATGAGTATCATGTATGCCCCCCTTGCTAAACTTAAAAAAAATACTCATCTGTTTGCCACCACTATCAGCCGTTTCATCACTCTCTATTTATCCCTAAATCTATATGTAAAGCAGCTTATTTCCTAGAACTGCCCACATGTAGGAATCTGTTCCAGCTGACTACATTATGGTTGTCTTCAAGTCTAATGTAATAAAGTTCCTGCTTAGCCTCCCCTAAGTAATCGATTTCTACCCTATTTCGACCATTAAATATGCATATGCTGTTATCTCAGTGACTAACTTAACTTCGAGTGGTCATCGGGCCTTTACAAGTGGTGACTACTATGTAAGAAAAATATATCTATTCTTATATAAAAAAAAATGTCTGTATGTGTGAGTTCGTTCCCTATGGACTCCTAAAAATCTGAGCCAATTCTTTTTATAAATCACATTACTCTACTTTATATATTTTGATGTTTTGAATAGGTTTTATATCGGAATGTCTCCGATAAGTATCAGTAAAAGATAATCGATAATTAGTCTTTATTAAAAGTTTTATTACCGCACAAGCCGAAAAGCTAGGTATATAAAATCAACAATAGATTCTTTCATATGACAAGGGCACGTTCGAAATAAATGTTTCTGTTTAGAACATATTTGAGCCATGAGACACGATTTTGCATTTTAAACTTTAATCCAAGTCAGTATATGAAAATATTTTTATAATTTTAACAGTAGGTTCTCTACAATGCAATGTCGCTTAAAATGTATTGTGGAATATTGTGGATTAAGTCATCGCGGGCAAAAATTTAAAGTTTATATATGTATATATATATATATATATATATATATAACTACTTCATTTATTCACATGAATTTAATATACGAAAGTATAGATTTATGCGTAAGTTTACGCATAAATCTATACTTTCGTATATTAAATTTATGTGAATAAATGAAGTAGTTATACTTAGCTCCTAAAACAGTCGAGCACTTTCAAAAAAATTTATTTCACCACATTAAAAATAGATATGGAAAGAGTTAATTTCGAAACATCGCTAAAAAACATCCCCACACCCAGCAAGCATAGCTATATTATTAAATTAATCAAAAAAACAGATGAACTAATACGCCGAATGCGATGGCGAGCAAATTTCCTCCTTAAAAATGAAAACGTAAGCAACGACAGAATTCGCGCATAAGCCTGACGAATCCTATAGTTGGATGAAACGCAGAATATCCAGTGTAGCTTAATCGCCATATATACTTTATAAATACTTTATAGATTAATATATATATATATATATATATATATATATATATATATATATATTAATATATATGTAAAAGAGATTTAGAAGGCTGTCACAATGCGAGGAATAAATTATAGTCGCTGTTGGTAAGAGGAGACGAGAACAAGTGGCGATTTACAAATCAATAAGTACATATATATATATATGTTTTATTATTATTATTTTTTTAAATATATATATATTTATTCAGTTGTATGGTAAAATGTCTTACTTGTTTTCATGCGACGTGTTTCACTAATAATAATAATAATAATAATAATAAAACATATATATATATATGTACTTATTGATTTGTAAATCGTCACTTGTTCTCGTCTCCTCTTACCAACAGCGACTATAATTCATTCCTCGCATTGTGACAGCCTTCTAAATCTCTTTTACATACCTATCCCACACAATGCTTCAAGCAAACTACATATCAATCCTATATTAATATATATATATATATATATATATATATATATATATATATATATATATATATATAGTTAAATAGATTGAAATACGATTTTAGGAAATTAGAAAGTAATTTTATAGCCAAATATGACCGTGGGTTGGTTTATATCTATCTTCCATGTCTAAAGTTTGGATAGACATTTCAACAACAGAATTGAATGCAAACAATAGAAGACCAACCATTCCTGCTTTATTGTGATTATTTTTTGCTTTTTAAAAGTACGAGATTAAAATCGACAAATAGACATGCAAGTAATTATCATTGATTTGTTGTGAATAAGAATTCATTTTCACGTCTTTTGAAAGAATGAAGTAAACATGTTGAATATATTGTCAATAAAATTAGACGAAACGTTTGTTCGAAAGAAAAATAACCCTCATCAAGGTCTTTTGTTTATTTGCGTTGTATTTGCAATGTTAACCAATTAACACTCATTAGATTCTAATTCATTCTTCGGTTTAATTCCACTATTATGATTGAATGCACATGCACAACACATATATATATATATATATATATATACATATATATATTATATATATACCTATTAATTCGTTTGTCTTTTCTGCGCATTGATATTCATATTAAAAACCATATTTTCTATTTATTTAAAAAGAAAATACAATTTTCTTATATATGGATCGTGCAATTGCATTCATCTGCAAAAGATCTAGCTAATTTGCATATTCTTTTAAACATTCATTTTAATTAATTCCATATTAGTTTTTTCGTTTTCTCATGGGATGATCATCTTTAATTAACTATTACGTGTAATTATATTCATGCAGATATTCTACATGATTTATACTTGCGTAATATTTGCGTAAAAAGGTTATAGTAAACAAAAAAATGTTTCACAATATATTTATGTATACGTATATATTTTTGTTTAATATCTCTATATATCTATCTATATAACTATAAAAGTGAACGTGTGTGTGTGTGTGTCTGTGTGCGTGTCTGTGTACATTTCCCTACACAATAACTCTGTCGATTTTTAGTCTACAGACTCGAAATTTGATATACAGGGTACTGAGATTTGGGAAAATCGATCACATCGATTTTCGGCCAGAAATTTGGCTGCTAAGGGGTAAAAGTTCAACGATTTGACTTTTGAGAACTTTACCAAACCCTTCCGACAATTTTCGGTCTACATTCTTGACATTTTATATATTGCTTCCTTGGACATGGATCTAACTTAATGACTTGATTTGAGCCCAAAACAATAAATATTAAGGGATCATAATAAGGGTCAAAGTTTTAAAAAAATTACCGTTTTTTTTCTGCTCAGCATACACCTCCAAACACCCGGGCAACGCCGGACACCCATTGCTTGTATATATATAAAACCGAACGTGTCTGTGTGTCTGTCTGTCTGTGTATATTTCCCTACGCAATAACTGTCAATCTTTAGTTTACAGACTCGAAATTTGATATACAGGATACTGAGATTTGGGAAAATCTTGGTGATAGGTTTTCGGCCAGAAATTGGCTGTTAAGGGGTCAACTTTCAACGATTTGACCTTTGAGAACTCTATCAAACTCCTCCGACAATTTAGGATCTAAACACTTGAAATTTGAGATACAGTTTTCTTCGACATGGATCTAACTTAATAACTTGATTTGAGCCCAAAACAATAAATGTTAAGGGGTCTTAATAGGAGTCAAAGTTAAAATAATTTACCACTTTTTTTTTCCTCCAAACACCCGGGCAACGCCGGGCACCCATGCCAGTATATATATATATAAAAATAATTATGACAGCCCCTTTAAGAAATACGTTTCTTATCGTTGAGCACTTTCTGTTGAATAAAAGTCGGTCAATTTAGCTCTTATGCGTAGATCGTCGTATAACGATTTGATCACTGTCTGTCTGACGTAATGAACATTTGAATCAAAATGTTTAAAATTCAACGCTATTTCACACGATTAATGGTAGCCGAATGGATACGGCCTCCGCTAATCGAGCCAGAGATGTCTCGTGTCGCGGGGTTCGAATCGTTCGACTGGTAGTAATTGTGACACCCTGCACTGAAGAATCCCGAAAGGATGAAACACTAGTGTCTGTAGGTATTTAATTATTATAGTAAAAAAAATAATTATATATATATATATATATATATATATATGCATAGCTTATCTATATCTCTTGAAATTTGCATAGAAGTTTTAAACAGAAGCTCAATAGAGTATAATACAATATCTTTAATATTATATGAGACGTTCGGAAAGTAATGCCGACTAAAGATCATATCTTAAAAAAAAAAAACGACAAAATCTGGCAAATCACCCTCGATGATAAGTATCGATATCTCTGTTATTATGTCTACTTAGCTATTTATCTATTATCTTCCGATATATCTGTCTGTCTATCTATCTATAGTTAACTTACAAAAATAATTTTTCTTGAAAAAGAAAGGGACCACGAACAACACAAAGAGCAAGAAGAAGAACGCAATACACCAGCACATAATAAAGCTTTCTTTAACTTTGAATGGTCTTCCTTTATTTCTCAGCGTAGATTAATTGTTTCGTTGATTCAAACGTAAGGTCATATGTATTGGGGCCGAGTGCGTTAACCGTTATGCCATGAAGTCTTAAATTACTTTATTTCTCATTTATATCGCTTTTAATTCATGCCAATTTTTTGTTAATGTTTTAAACCATAATACGATTAATAGTCTCCAAGCTTGGAGACCATAGCACATATTTTTCTATATTTTTTTAACGTAAACAAATATTATTTATTAATTATTTTACGAGATACGATAATGGCAACCGACTTTCATTTTCTTCAAATTCGCACACACACGCATACCCCCATACTCCCAACTTCTATATAAAATTCCTGACTCTCCGTTAAAGTCCTTCGAATACTAACATACGCATCCTTATGCGTAGACTTTCAGCTTCCTTCCACCCAGCTATTTTTGTCGCTACTACTCACTAGACTCTGGCCTCCATTGGAGTTGAAAGCATCTTAACGCGCTTCCAGCTGCTGCTTCGACCCAATTATTAAACACGGCCTTATTTTCGCTACGTAAAACATGCACTGCCCACACGCAAAGGACGAATAAAGATTACAATTTATCAACACTAACCAAGGAACACTCACAGAATCATATAAGAAGGAATATACAAGACAAACGCGGAAACACCAAACACAATCTTCGAACTAACTAAATCTCAATCTTTTCATCATCTTTTTTAGTACAGAGGAAATGTCTTCTTCTTACATATCTCTCGATAAAACAAGCTCTCATTGTTAATTTGAAAACCTTTCTCTCTACGATTAATAACGCAATTCACTGAAACGCTACTCTTTAACCGTTATAAACGAGCATAAACGTATTCTGTTGTTTATATTTTGCTTGTTCATAAATAATTATATCACTGGTCCTTGCATTCAGCAAATTCAGGACTATAATATTGACTTCTGCAAACATTCACCTGACCCTCCGGGCTATTGTCTACCGAACTCTCTACTCCGCTCTAAACCCATATATGCATTATTACTTTGTGCCTTACTTTTGTATAGATGTACCCTAGTTATTCAACTCTGCCACCATTATACTAAATTTCAGTTTAGTTATTTACTTTTTTACCTTTTCATTTTATTTTGCTCTTCATTTTTTTCCCGTATTTCTAGTTTCATTTGTTATTTTACATTTATTTTTATTATTTATCCCTTACTTTTATTCACCTTTTTTCTATTATTATTATTATTATTATTATTATTATTATTGTTATTATTATTATTAGTTGTAGTAGTAGTAGTATACTTTTCCCCTATTATCCCACCAAGCCATTCGTCCACATCCTAATTATTTTTATCTTTTTATCCACCTCTATTAACTTTGCTACCCTGTCTTTACACCTCTCCCTTATAACCCCTGTAAATCTTATAACAGGGCAACTCTAGGATTATTACTACATATTATCTAATATATATTTGTATTCTGAATTTTATTATTATAACCTTACAACAACACACCCATACCCACCTCATAACACACTCCTTTAACCCGCCTCCGAACTTTCTCTTGCATCACTGTATTAAAACCCTAGTGTACGACGCCCCATTTAATCCACAACCTTAATTAATCCTCATAACACCACGCTATACCATAGTCTTTTCGTAAGTAATGTTGGAATAACAGTTACTTTTGTTCAATCCTGCTTAGAATACACCCTTTCGCCTCATCATAGTCGTCATCATAAAGTGCTGTTGTCATCTAAGTTTTATCTGCCAATTGAATACCCCTGCATAGATAATATGCACCTGACATGCTGATAAAATAAAACTATCTCCCACCCACCATATACTTCCTCTAAGCCTTAAAACATAAACTACATACATTTAAGACTACGATAGAAACCAATAGACCTTTTTCCATTACACACTACATAATACGCCCCTCCTTTATCTTAGAATTCGATACAACTACCCCTAACATCATCTATAATTTTATTGATTCATTTCGTTCCTAATGAATCCCATGCGAGACGTCGAATCCCCATTATGTTACCTACCATCTTCTCTTCTGATGGGAAGCATTAAGCTTCGAAATGCCTTGGTATAAAGAGTCCCCTCTATCCCCCAACAAAATGTTTGTATACCCTTATTGAATAAATGGACCATTCTATATTTACCGATATATAGTCGTGACTTTATTTTCCATTCTTATTGTTTTCCTATATATATATATATATATATATATATATATATATATATATGTATATATATATCTATATATCTATATATATATACATATATATATATATGACTTCTTCATTTAATCACGTTTTTAATATGCAAAAGTATAATTTTATGCGGAAACTTTAAGTACAATAGTAATGCATAGGTAGAGCTAGGTAGTAAGTTATAAAAATATATATGGCAATTAAGCTACACAGAATATTCCGCGTTTTATCCACGCTATGATTCGTCAGGCTTATGTGAAGAGTTGTGGTTATCTCGCGTTTTTATACGCATATTCTTTTTAGTTTTTAGATTGCCAATCAGATTCCTAGTTTTCACCACGCCCCTCCTAATCAACCAATGGGCAGGCGTTTACTGGAAAAAGGCCCAGTTGACAAAAAATCACATTTAACTACAGCTAGGTTAAAAATAGGTCAGATTACAAGATATCTACGTTTCCCGCTAAAAAAGCACACACAAAAGAAAGGGTTCATCCTAATGTCAACTGAGGCTTTGTCTTGTATTTGTTTCGAAATAACACAAGAAATGTTAAAAACTAAAGTAAGTTTTTAAAATAAATATATGATTTCGTTTTTCATGTCTTCGTTCGGTTACGTTACATAATCAACCGTATCCACTTCCGTTAGCTTGATTTTTTTCCAAGCAGTGATCTTGAACATTACCTAAGAAAATATACATTTTTTTTTCTTTTGGAGGAGGAGACTCGTTTTAAAACTATATCGACCTCAGTATTTTCTTTAATTTTTTTATTTTTGAGCGATTATCGAAACTCCTAAGACGTGATCCTCTTCAGCCAGATATTTTTTGTTTAAAAGTATCACTCGACATTACTTGTTTTCTTTTTTAACTAAATAAACTCTTAATAAGTTAAACAACTAAAACCTTACAAAGCAAAGTAGAAAATGAACACTTAGAAAAATCAAATTTTACTTTTTTTAAAAGAACATTGAAAACAAATAAAAATATATATTTTTAAATATTATGTGACGTGTATTCTCTTATAAAAACAATATCTCTTTCAAGAACGGCCATAAAATGTGTTTTCAATCGAGATTTATTCAATAATGGACCAGTTTTTCCTAATTAGTATAACAAGCAGGGACATAAGCTATTGGAGTACTATGCAGGGAGTTGGGCAGTAAGATGTTGGTTCAAGTTACTCTTGAACTTCTGCATGTCAGTACAGTTGGGGAAGCAGGGAGCCGGAATGAAATTCCAAAGTGTAGCGGTTCTGGGGAAGAAGCTACTGGAATAGAAAGCTCTCCTACATCTAGGGATCTCCACTGTGTATGGAGTGGGATTTAGCTGCATGTCAGGTTTATCTAGGGGTTTTACGTCGTTGGAGCAGAAGTGCTTGCAGTTCGTCAGAGCATTCACCATTAAAATACTTATAGAACAAGCAGAGGGACGCAACATTTCATCGAGAGTTCAGGAGCTATTTAAAAAAAAATCATTGAAAATTTTATATCTATATCATTAATTGCTAGATGAAAGATAATGTTTTTAAATTGCAACAAAATGTACATTACGTAAAATAAATCTAAGGTAATTTTTTTTTACATGGGGGTCACCACTTATCAATGCCCGAAGGCCACTCAGGGATAAGGGTTATTGCGCGTACAGCAATCAATGCACAAAATATTAGAAATATGTCGGTAAGTTGAAATGAAAAGTGTCCCTTTCTACTTTCCGAGATATTTTTGTACGCGTTATTCATTCATCCTAAGAAAAATTTTACTCGTTATATACTCTCATTTGTGTAATAATATTTCCTGTTAATTTCAGTGTAATATGATTAGTAGTTTACAGTTTATCTTTTCAGTATTTTCAAACAGACATACATTCACCAACTGCGCGTGGTACAATGGGGTAAGAGGTAGCTGTTTACCTTTAATGCATCTAAAACCAAGCTTCGATCTTTACATCATAAACGCTCTGATCCCCATCTGGCATTAATTGAAATGGATGGCTCTCGTCTTGGGGAGGCTCCATGTTTTGACAAGCTTCTGCGTTTGACCTTTACTCCTGATCAGAAATGGAACACATACATCAAGTCTGTTGCCAAGGTCGCTGGGAAAATGATGGGATCCTTCACCGCTCCAGAATATATCTCACTAATGATGCAATTCTCTATCGATATAAAAGCCAAGTACGTCCAAGGATGGAGTATTGCTGCCACATCTGGGCAGGAACTGCTAAAAATAGCCTATCCTGCCTTGACAGAGTACAAAATAGACTTCATGGCTTAGTGGGGATGCCCTTTTCTCTTCCCTGCAGACTCTCCCCCACAGAAGAGACGTTGGGAGCCTATCTTTGTTTTATCGTTATTTCCATGGTAAGTGCTCGTCTGAGCTCCAATCTCTGGGACCCTTTCGCCAATCTTTCTTGAAAAACACCCGTCTAGCTGAAACTAATGTCAATAATTTTCCCCACTCTTTATCTGTGCCTAAATCAAAAGGTAGATTCCATGGACAAAGCTTCTTTCTTAGAACTGCACACTTGTGGAACTCTCTGCCGCTTGCTTGTTTCCCTCCTGACTTCAACTTGGATGTCTTCAAGTCTAACATAAACAAATTCCTGATGAACCGCCCCCTTAAGTAATGCCACTTTATCAAGTCTCCGATACTAACTATTACTACGATACTATCCCATTGATTACTGTACACACAATAACCCTTATCCCCTAGTGGCTTCTGGGCCTTGATAAGTGGTGACCCCCATGTAAAAAATACAAAAAAATAATAATATATATATTATTTTTATTTTCTAGAGGTAATTAGATTTGGAGTCTGAAGAGCAGAGTTTATTTTAATGTATTAGTAAATGTATTAATACTATTAAAAGAAAACCGTGCCCATTGCACTGTAGATATATTATAAGCTCAATAGGTATAGGTATCCTAGAATTATATTAATATTGAGTAAAACGATTCATAATTTCGAATTAAAAAAAAGTTTCAAAAGGAAAAAAAAACAACTAGACAATAAGTATTGACAATAATTTGACAATAATTTATATATAAATCTGTAAACTATATTAGTAGTTCGTTATGCTTTAAAAACAATATGTCTTGTTTGAGGTGGCCAAGTAAATAAAAACAGATAGATATACTTACCGTGAAACTGTCTTGACGTTTTGATAATCGTTTTTAGTATAAGTGCGTAAGCCGTCACCATAATGATGAGGGGAATTACGAATAGCAGCAACATGGAAGAAGCTGAGTAAAGCTGACCTTGCCAAGCTGCTGTGTAACTGTCCCGACATTGATGAAACATGCCTTGTCGAAACATCTTCTTTTGCTCTTGAAAGATGATAGCCTGAAAAATGAACGAGAATTGATAACAACTGCAGAGAAAATCCTGTTATAATGAAGATATCGTGTCGGTATACTTATGCGACCAGTATATTTAGCCTAGAGATAAAAACCTTCACTCGCAGGACAGAGGATCTTGCTTCAATCCTCGATTAATTCATAGTAAGCACTTACTGTGATATTAATGTTTCCCTTTGCCAATCATGAAATAAAAAAAAACAATGCATCAAACTAAAAAAAAATGAAAATAAACGAGAAATATGCTTCGGTACACAAAATAAATAAAAAAGAACACGCCTTATGAAAAAGGATTGAATGTGGGGATTGCCTACTTGCTATTTGTATTCCCAATTCCACTGAAATGTTTTAATGGATTTGTTCAGTACCTTTTTACTCGCTAAAGTTTGCGTGATATACATATTGCTCTTTATAAAAGAAGATAAAAGAAAGCGACTCGTTAAGGAAACGCATGAGAGGCTTGCTATTTGCTTTCTCAATTCTTCTTAATATTGGAAACTTATTTGTTCCATAGTGTTTTCTTGTTAAATCTTACGCGATTAGACCTCTCTCTCTCTCTCTTTCCGGATATATATATATATATATATATATATATATATATATATATATATATATAAAGTATATATATATATATATATATATATATATATATATAAAGTATATATATATATATATATATATATATATATATATATATATATATATATATATATATATATATATAAAGTATAAAAAAACAATGTTGATAATTCAAGCAGTTCTTCGCTTTGGGTAACAAAATGTAGTGAAATAATGAAAAATAGACTCTTCCTTCCGAAGAGAAAGTTTTGTTTTGCTGTTTGCCATAAATTCCACTTCAAGAGAGCTTCCAGTTTCCATCGACTTCCATTTTTGATTGCCATATCTTTCTATAGTAAAAAGCAATTAAACAAAACACTGATTTCTTCGATGTACTGATCGATATGTTAAAATGATACGAATAATAAAATAAATGCATAAAAAGTTGAATGTCTTTTCTATTAGTTTTTCTTTACTAAGAAGTCACTGCTTATCGATTCCCGAAGGCAACATGAGGATAAGGGTAATAAGTCACTAAGGCAACAGTGTAGTTATCGTTATTGGTTGTAATTGTGTAGAATTTCATTATTGAAAGGTATGCCTTAACAAGAACTTGTTTAATTTAGACTTGAAGACAACCACGTTGAAGTTAACTGATATTCATAATATCACTGCTAATTACTAGGACTTCTATCGTGGATTAAATAAAAGGTTGTTTGAAATTCTGTGCAAATGTCAGAGTTCAACAAGATACACCTGAAGAACGATTGATGCCTCATCAGTCGAAACATTATAAAAAATATTCTAAATGCGAAGAGCTGTCCGAATAATCCAAATATCACGAATTATCATGGTGTTCAAGGCTTGTCAGAAATACATTGTTATCCTAATTGGTACTCGAGAAATGCATGATGTGCCTCGAGGGGGTTAAATCAATGCTTTGGATAACTGTTGATGAACATTCAAACAAAGGAAGTAGTGATTTGTGAATTGTAGGAGTTTTTATAAAATGGTGGAAAATTGAAGAGGCAACATTTTAATTAGTCCTTGTCCAGAGTTCCCCCGGTATTAAAAAAAAAAAATAAATGAAGTGGAGTCATCTTTTGAACATTTTTTTCAGCGACTTTGAATCAGCCTGGATTTCAGATCTTTAAATAGTTGCTGCCTTTTTTTTTCATTCATGTTTTCAATATGTTATGATTTTGTAAAAGAAGACGCTGAGGTTGCGCTCTGGATATAATAAGGAACAAGAGAAGAGTAGATTTATTTACATTTATGACAAAATATTCTATTAACATCAATTTGGTAATTAGTAAATACTGCAATATTTATGAAAATAAAATAATTCTCTGGTACGAAATCAATTTGGTAATTAGTAAATACTGCAATATTTATGAAAATAAAATAATTCTCTGATACGAAATCAAATTTTTTTGGAAAAAAATAAATATTTTGCTTTCAACGATTGTTCGTACATTTATAAACGCACATTACATTTATACACTTGCGCTTTAATTTCGTCACAAACGTTTTGATTCTGACAATGTAGAAAAGATTTTGTATGATACTTTAAAGTAAGAAAACTTTGCCCTTTTCTTTTTAATCGATCGGAATAATATTTACTGTCTACTACTACTACTACTACTACTACTACTACTACTACTACTACTACTACTAATAATAATAATAATAAAAATATGATGATGATGATGATAATTATAATAATAATAATGATGATGATAATATAAATGATGGTGTTGGTTATGATGATGATAATAATAATAATAATGCTAATAATGATGCTGCTGCTGATGATGATAATGATAATAATAAAAGTAATAGTAATAAAATAATAATAATAAAATAATGATAATAACAAAAATAATAATAATAATAATAATGATAATAATAATAAAATAATAATAATAAAATAATGATAATAACTAAAATAATGATAATAATAATAATAATAATAATAATAATAATAATAATAATGATGATGATGATGATGATCATCATCATCATCATAATAATAATACAGATGTAAAATGCAAAGGAACATCACATGGAATCATGGAAACTGAGTGTAACCCTAACCCTAACCCCTTCACTCCTACCTTCCAACATTTGGTGTGTATTTGTCACCAAACACTTGCGCCACACCAAATAAGGTCAAGGTGATTGAAAAGACCAAGGAGGCAAAGCACTAGCCAGACCTGCGCTGGATGAGTACAAACAGAACTGAGACCTTGGGCAGGCCTTTTGCCACCCAAATTCCGATGAAAACCAATAGCCTCTGCCAACAAGAAATCAATGGTAAGCGTCTGTTACAATAATGCAAATTCATCTGCAATGTTTATAGAAAGAGGTGGAGAATACTGGAAATCTGGGGAGACTTTTTAATAAGACTTCAAAGAACGCCACAGGTTGTGCTCAAAGAGAAATTTTTGATGATGGGTTGTGTGACTAATCTTAGTGAGATGATGATGATGATAATAATAATAATAATAATAATAATCATAATCATAATCATAATAATAATAATAATAATAATAATAATAGTAATAGTAATAGTAATAATAATAATAATAATAATAATAATAATAATAATAATAATAATAATAATAATAATAATAATAATAATAATAATAATAATAATAATAATAATAATAATAATAATAATAATAATAATAATAATAATAATAATAATAATAATAATAATAATAATAATAATAATAATAATAATAATAATAATAATAATAATAATAATAATAATAATAATAATAATAATAATAATAATAATAATAATAATAATAATAATAATAATAATAATAATAATAATAATAATAATAATAATAATAATAATAATAATAATAATAATAATAATAATAATAATAATAATAATAATAATAATAATAATAATAATAATAATAATAATAATAATAATAATAATAATAATAATAATAATAATAATAATAATAATAATAATAATAATAATAATAATAATAATAATAATAATAATAATAATAATAATAATAATAATAATAATAATAATAATAATAATAATAATAATAATAATAATAATAATAATAATAATAATAATAATAATAATAATAATAATAATAATAATAATAATAATAATAATAATAATAATAATAATAATAATAATAATAATAATAATAATAATAATAATAATAATAATAATAATAATAATAATAATAATAATAATAATAATAATAATAATAATAATAATAATAATAATAATAATAATAATAATAATAATAATAATAATAATAATAATAATAATAATAATAATAATAATAATAATAATAATAATAATAATAATAATAATAATAATAATAATAATAATAATAATAATAATAATAATAATAATAATAATAATAATAATAATAATAATAATAATAATAATAGTCTGTACCAAATAAAAAATTAGGCATCTTAATCCGAAATCTAGGAAACTTACCAGAATGTACAATGTATTAGACACAAAAAATGATAGCAACCTAGTGTGTGTGAAAAGGCATGAAAGGGAAAGGGACTAATAAATGTGGGAGACGATGCAGGAAGTACACAAAAGAACTTGGGAAAGTAAACGAGAATACAGAACGATTGATCACCACAGCCAGAGAAACCGTCAAGGAAAACAATGCAGGAAATATTGAAACCAGAGATATAACGACAAGAAAAAAGATGGAAAAAGAAAGCACTACATGACAAAAGAAGAGAATCATGAATCAAATGTTAAAGTTCGTAAGTTACATCGATCGAAACGTTGTGCAGATACAACTGAAGATGAGAACAATTCTCCGGTTAATTTAATACAGTATTTGTTGCTTTACATTGTTTTGATTCTCGTTTGAAATGTATAAAAATGTATATAACAGTAAATTAAATACGAAATATTAGGAAAGCAATTATAAACCGTTTGCAATTATAACTGTAATATCACATATATTATTACAATTAAGTTGAGACTGATTTTAGGTTGGTAATGTTCAGAAACTCAAGTTAGAATGCAGATCATCATTATCATTATCATTATCATCATCATTATCATTATCATCATCATAATAATCATCATTATCATTATTATCATCATTATCATTATCATTATCATTATCATTATCATTATCATCATCATTATCATTGTATGGATCCGAAGATTCTATTGTTGGTATGGTATTGCCTGATATTTTTCTAGTTAGAATTATTTCTAAAAAGATTCCAAGAGCTTACGGAAGGAAGCACAAAAGGACCACTAATATTAAAAGGGAAAATTATTCCCAACTCGCATTTAGGTAAAAATGCACTTTCGTAAATAATTGAATTCATTCAAAACATATCGCTAAAATGAAAACAAAACAACATCTAACTAAATCACGATATATCCAGACAGTTGGCGAGATGGTCCAGGGGTAAGGGTTTAGGCTCATTAGCGTTGGGTCCCGATTTCGAATCTCGCTAGATACAGCCATTCTGATAAGTCGTAGACGACGAAACACGTGTCAGTGGATAATTACATTTCAAAAATAATATATATACCGTTCCCCATGTGGGAGTACCAAATTGGTTAAAAGGGAAAATTACTCGCATTTAGGTAAAAATGCACTTTCATTCAAAACATTTCGCTAAAACCAAAACAAAACAACATCTCTCTCTCTCTCTCTCTCTCTCTCTCTCTCTCTCTCTATATATATATATATATATATATATATATACATCGTAAATAAGTTAAAAAAACGAGAATAAATCAATACATTAAAGAAGAGTTTTTATTTGTTGTAGACATCGATATGATAACAGTTTGAAAAACCAAAATTAAATTTAATAAAGATTAAATTTTTCTCTAATTTTTAGGGGACAATTTAAATTTGTCCTCAATTTCATCTGGAGTTACGATTTTCCAAATATCGATTCCAATCATCGTTTACCAAGATGTAATGGAAAAGAAAGAATAATAACCAAGATAAAACACAATTTTTACTCGAATAAAACTTACAAAAATACAATGGTTGCAATAATTTTTAATTATATGTTTTAAATAATAGTGTGGTCTAAATTACACCATAAATAAGTTCAGACAAATCCGAAGAATAAATCATTATATGTCAAGGCTTTTTCTTTTGTATAAATCGATATATTTACAAATCGATATATTCACAAATTGATATATTTACAAATCGATATATTTACAAATCGATATATTCACAAGTCGAAATATTCAAATTAGATTTATTGCACTTGTCCAAGAATTACGAGACGTCATTTAAATCTCCTTCCGATTTTATCTTTAGTGATCGATTATCGATTCCTATTATCACTTACCAGAGAAGAAATTAAAAGCAAAACTTATATCAAGGTCAAATACAACTTTTCTGAAGTAGAATTTTACAAATGTTGAAAATTATTATCGTTGTTTCGATCATTGTGGAGTCAACGTTCACTAACTATAAACTATAAAACTGATGTTTCATGTTAGAAATTGACAACTAAGAGAAAATTACAGTACGGCGTACGAGTATTTAAAGATGAAATACGAAATTCAATCCAGTACTTTAATAAATTAAAAAAATTGGAACATCGAATACTGTTTACAGACATGAATGGACTAAGTATTACATCAACAAAGTCGGTTTGATGTTGTCTATAACAAAACTAATAAACTGTATTTTATTTCTAATTATTGATTATATTTTATTAAATATAAAACAGTGAATTGTGAAATAATAATCGAAGTAAAATAAATTTTCCAAAACAATAATCGGACATTGTAGAAATGCCTTCAGGAATTATGCATTTTTGATAACATTTTTTGTTTTTGCAGATAGGAGAAATGGATGCAACAATACTATAAAACAAAACAATATAAAAAACAATACAAAAAAACAATATTAAAAAAACAATATAAAAACAATATAAAACAAACCAATATTAAAAAACAAAACAATATAAAAAACAAAACAATATACAACAAAACAATATTGTAAAAAAATGACAAACAATTCCCTGAAGGAAAGATTGCACTTGTAAATATTCATAATTTGAACAGCAAACGCGATTAAATTGTGTTGTGGTTACAAATTGTGTGGCTCAATTTGGAAGTGCAATCAATCAGAGGCTTTAGTTAGGCTTGTTCCGACGTATGATAAATCGATTAGTGTAATTGGTATGGACGAAGACTATCAAGTTGGCACGTCGAACTTTGATGCTAGTCGGGCATATTGCACTCATTTAACTTTTCTATCAGATATCAAATGTATGAACACAATCGCGCACATGACTTGAACATTATTTTTGTGTACTGAATCGTTTTAACAATTTTATATTACGTGTACTCGTGACGCGTTGGGTCACAACATCTACCATTATTTTATAGTTTTTCTAAGGCGGTTATGCTTTTGAATGACATTTGTAAAATTTGGCGTCAACATTGCTCGCCAAATCTTCACCAAAATCAGTCAAAATATCGGTCATAATTTTTCTTAGAAGTAAATTGATTTCAAGATATAAATGCCAAAGGTCAATGTAAATGTCACAGTAAATGTAAAAGTGGCATCTTAATGGATTAGTTCGGTTTCGTTCATTGTAGACACTTGATACTTCTGATAATTCTAAATGTGATATTTAGACTTGATCAGCTTTTATAACCATCTTGCAAAATTTTAACCTGATCAAAAAATTATAGTTTGGATGTTGTAAACAATTCTATAAGACCCAGATAAGACTTTCGTTCGACCTATGCAGTTTTACGGATGACTTGTGTTCTTGTGTGCGGATGATTTATTGGAATCAGAATCGGGAATCGGAAAAATCAAAAAATATTTCATATCGGAATCATTATCGGAATCGAAAATGTGTGTACCTATTTCCCCCTGCCAAAAACGAATTTTTTAATTATCTATTTTTTTCATTTTAGTTTAAGAAAAATCTTCAACTACTGGTTGTAATAATAAAATATGGATTTATTTACACTTCCAGTAAAAGTAAATTCTATAACTAATCCCCTCACAAGTATGTCTGATAAATATACGCACAATATGTGTTTTTACGGTAATCGGAACAATATAGACATTTACAGTTAAATATTTAGAATGTTTTAAAGAATCGGAATCAAAATTGGTAATTGTATTGGAATCGGGAAAATAATTGGAATCGTCCAATCACTATATGTCTTCGTCAATATAAAATGGGAGTACTATTCTTCATTGTTATTCTTATCATACAGAAGTAAATAAACTCATTATTGTAAAGTTTCTTTACATGCGTGTTTATAATATGTACGGATACAGTTATGTACATTATATCGCATCGTTATAAAAAGAGTCACCATTTCCTCAACTGATCCCTAAGACATTCATAAATATTTTATAAGGGTTGTACAAGTGAGAAAAATATATAAATAGATGAGAATTGGGTGACATTTAAGCTCCTTCTGAATTATTACAAGAATTAAAATATTATTTCAAACCTGACTGAAAATCAGAACTAAGGTGTGTTTTAAAGATTTAAAAAAAATCCAAGTATACAAAGTAAAAACAACAAGGATGTATAGAAACAAACGTTGATTTATTCATATTTTGCATAATAATTGGTAAAACAAATTAAATTGTGTTTTTTTAATTATTTACATTTTCCGACCGTTTTTTAGAAATAATTAAAAACCTGAAATGCTTGATTTTGCGAAAAAAAAATTGTTGCCGAAAATATTTTTTTAACAAAATATTTATAGTGTTAATGACTGTATACGATATTATAATATTTCTCGATGTGGCAACACAAACAAATGATTTCTATTACAAATCAAATACCAATTGGACAGGATCGCACAAAAGCCGTTCATTTAAATCAATTATAACGCAAGAAATCTTCACTCTAAATTGCAACGAGTATTATAAACATTCATCTTTCCATTTTTGTCGCATGTACTGTTAGAAAACGCATGTCAAATCAAACATGAGTCTCCTTGAGGCAAAGGGTCTCCGGAAAACTTAAGAACTAGTAAACAGCACGCCTTGCAAAGCACACGTTTACGCCCCTCATTAAACGCACGTGTACATGATTTCATACACACACACATCATCTCTGTAGCAAAAAAATAGAAAAGAGAAAAAAACATTTTGACATACATATTGTCATATCGCTATGCATCTCTCATTTAAACACACGTAAACGCACGAAAGCTGAAGATGACAAATAACAAAAAACAAAAAAACAACAAAAAAAAAAACTGTCTCAATTTTTCAGTTGCACCTTGAAAACATAGCTTTATTTCATTAGAATGTTCTCGTATCTTTGAACTCTCGTTATTAACAAGATTTTTTGCATTGTCTTAACAAAATTGCCTATAAAAAATACTTATCTTGTATGGATACACTATCATCATTTTTCCTTTGATAATATCGACTTGCCATTTTAAGCGATACAAATGAATCTAAAAAAATTGAGTCAGGGAGTGAGAGGGAGAGACAGGGGAGGGGGAGGGATTGATATGAGACAGATTCCTACTGGACTTTGTGAATAACAAGTTTTACAATTTGAAAAAAATTGAGAAGTAAAAGAACTGATAACACGTCATGCTGTGTAAGTGACATGTGACGTTTAAACTCATTTAATGACACGTGCGAGCTGATTGGAGAGGAGTTATTACGTTCATTGTCCATCGCTTGAAAATAAGTCCGTGTTCGAAAAGAAATTGAGTTGACACTCATTTGGAACGAACACAATAAACAACTCTTAAAAAAAAGTACGTTGCATTCTCAATCTCAAATGTCATAAATTTGAAGGGAAATCTTACAATCTTTTCTTACCAATAAATGATATATTTTAATCAGAAAATCATAACTTACGAACTTAAATAGATCTAACAAAATACATTTCTAAAATTGATAAACTATATCTAGAGAAACGTACTAGACTGAGCTCCAATCTCGAGATCCCAAAAGTATGGTCACAAGATTTCTGGCAAAATATGAAAATGCAACTTACGTGTTAACGGGATTCACCGCATATATGCAACAGTAAATGGAATACATTCGAAAATAGAAAATAACATCGCTAATTGTAGAATCCATAATCGGAATTTAACACTACATTATTAAAACTGCAGTCCATATTTTATTTGTATAATCTTTTTTTCATAGCACAATCAGATTGACGCTCTCAAGTATTTTGAGTTCTTGTTTCTTGAACATTAAAGTTTCCAATGGTGGTATTGGTATCATCATCATCATCATCATCATCATCATCATCATCATCATCATCATCATCATCATCATCATCATCATCATCGTCGTCATCGTCGTCGTCGTCGTCATCATCATCATCATCATCATCATCATCATCATCATCATCATTATATGCAGCGTCATATGTTGTTGCGAATCGTCTTGGCTTAATACAGAAGAAAAAGAAAGAAATGAAGGATAGAAGGCCATACTGGCAGAGGCGGCTTGAAGAAAGTATTAAACGGTGGCAGAAAAAAACATTGGTAGAATCGAAGAAAGAAGAAAAGGAGTTAAACTAGGACAGAAAGCCAAAAGAAAGACAGAAAGGTTTGAAAGGAGGTATAGATTGCTGGAAAAGGGAACGATGAACGTTCTAACAATCTTGAAAGAGAAGGTCCATGCTGATGGTATGGAAATTAGGGACTTTGTTGGAAAAAATGTTCGTTCCGGCAGAACAACCTTTGCCAGAACAATCAGTCTCAGCTGTATTAATTAAATAGTAGTAAACAGGCGGGAAATAGCAACACTCCGAATTCAAGTGATGCCAGGAAGTTCTAGAGTGGAATTTCGGCTGTCGAAGGGCGATATAATAAGAAGACTAGCTGGTTGGGAGAGATCAGAGAAAGGCTATCAGGAATGCAGCAGATGAGGAACCTTGAGATAACCATTGATGACGCGAAGGCCGGCATACGAAGGATGACAAACTGGATGGCACCTGGTTCAGATGGAGTGATTCAAACAGTTCCAATGCCTTTATTCACCTATAGCTGCTGCCATGCAAAGGGTCGTAGAGTCGGTAGATGTCTCTGATCGGCTTGTTAAGGGAAGGACGACACTAATTTGGAAAGATCCTGCAAAGGGAACAGATACCAGCAATTATAAACCAATTACATGTCTACCACTAATGTGAAAACTGCTTTGCGGAAAAAAATTATTGACATCTCGTGAGTAATAGTGTTTTCCCTGTGTACAGAAAGGATGTCAGAAAGGATCGTGGGGTACAAAGGAGCAATTACTGATTGATAAGACAGTAATGCAGGATGCAAAGAGGGAGAAGAGGAATCTGAGTGCAGCATGGATCGATTACAGATAGGCTTACGTCATGTTTTCTCATTTATGGATCCGTGAAACACTATTGATGATGAAGGTTGCTGAGAATGTGGTAGGTCTTTTGGAGACAAGTATAACTCAATGAAAAACGGTGTTGACAGCAAACAGAGAGGTGCTAGAGCAGATTGGCATTAAATGTTGAATATTCCAAGGATATTTGTTATCTCCACTTCTTTTTATAATGATAATGATGCCACTGAGCATCCTCTTGAAGAGAGAGAAACTGGGGTATAACGTTGGATCTTGTGGAAAACGCACCAACCATCTATTATTTATGAATGATTTGAATATATTCGGTAGAAATGAAAAGGACTGATTGGTAGAGCTCGTAGGGACATAATCGGAAGACATCAGGATCGAGTTTGGGATTAGTAAATGTGCGATGCTGGTGATAAAAAGGGGAGTAAAGGTTCATTCAGATGAAATAGTGCTGCCAAATAGAGAAATTATGAAGGAAATAGAAGATACAGGATATAAGTATTTGGGAGTGCTGGAGGGTGTAGACATAATGAACAGAGGAATGAAGGAGAAAGTCAGGAAGGAGTATTTTAGAAGAGTGAAACTAATTGCGAAGTAGGAATTGTATGGAGGAAACCTAATAAAAGCAGTGAATGCATGGGCAGTCAGTGTTTTGAGATACAGTGCGGGAATTTTAGAATGATTTGACAAGGAGTTGTATGCTAATGCTTTGTATATTTCACATCCGAAGTAGCCTATCTAGGCTGCATCAAAAGAGGAAAGATGGTGGGAGAGGATTGAAAAGTGTAAAAGATTGTGTTAGAACCGAGGAGATGTTGAATGAGCATGTGGTTAGAAGTAAGGAGTGAATGCTTAAGGTTGTGGCCAATGAAGTGGAGGTATGTGAGACCAAGGCTGATTATGTGAAACGTATGGATAGAGAAAGGGCAGAGGAACTGGCGAAGAAGAAAATGCATGGAAGGTTCTTCCAGGATATAGCAGAAGTGGCTGATGAAAGATCATGGCAATGGCTTAGAGCTGGGTATCTGGCTTAGAGTACTGAAGCTTTTGCTTGTGCAGCACAAGAGCACGCAATAGGAATACGATTGTTCAAAAAAGTGGTTCTAGGCGAGAAAGTTGCTGCAGAATGCCGGATTTGTATTAAGACCTCAGAGTCAATTGCGCACCTTGCAGCAAGGTGTAGTGGACTGGTCCAGGGAAAGTACCGCAAAAGACAAGATGTGTAAGAGGATTGGGGTGTAGTGTGCTGGAAAATGATTTGAGAAGGTGCCTGATGAAGTGAGGATGGCAAGGTAGAGGTATGGTGGGACAAAAGTGTCATGACGACCAAGCAATTGGAACATAATCGTCCGGTTTGGTTGTCATTGACAAGGTCTCAAAGAAACTGGTCGATTTAAGACTTTTCAGTACCCTGGAACAAGAATGTCAGTGAGAATGAGAATGAGAAGTGGAGCAATTATACTCCATTGTCTTGGAGATAAGGCGTATACACGGGGTTAAAACACAAATAATCCTGATCGTAGTAGGTACGCTAGGAGTAGTATCAAGTCGTCTGGAAGGACAATTAACAAAAACTACGAATCCCCGATGCTTTAGGTGGCCTTCAGACCTCTGCTATTGTAGGTACCACCAACATCCTTAGAAAACCCCTTGATCTTTGAAGCTCCCATCCCTTTCCAGAGAGACGTTGATAAACGAAATCAGAATTATTATTATTATTATTATTATTATTATTATTATTATTATTATTATTATTATTATTATTGTTGTTTTTGTTCTTGTTGTTATGTCTGTTGTCTCATTGTGTGTGTCTTGTTCATGTTTTTGTCAATTTTATGCTGGTAGGCCGATCATTTCCTTCTGAAACATTCTAACATTGAAATGGATCCCGAGTTTCCTAGTCCGCTTGTAAATCCTTTTTTCACAGTCCACCAGGGTTCTCAGCACCACATCTCCTTTCTATTAATTCCATAATCTTTTTTTTCTCTTTTCAGGTTTTTATATCTTTTTACTTTTCCCTTTTCTTTTGTTCCACATTCTCATCAGTTGGTATCCATTATTATTACCTTTTGTTCCGTTTTTTTTTTCTAAAACAAAATTAAAGCTGATCTCTTTGATTCCGTCAAATCCTTACATTCGGATCACATATCCCACAATGATTTCACATTATCAATCTTCACAAAATCTTCTGTTCCATACCCTGCCATTTGTAACTGAATTCCAGCCCTCTTTTCTTACATATACCTAAATGGATATTTCTTGCGATATTATCATAACGCCTCTCAAACTCTTTGTGAGCTAATTACCAACAACTTTCGATGTCAAACTTTTTACCTTTCTAATCACACAGTCTACAGTGGACTTTCAAATCACACAGTCTACAGTGGACTTTCAATCGTTTTACCAATGTGATAATTAACATAATTTCACCTGAGCGTATTTATATGCTTTTCGGTAATCTATCCATGGCAATTTATACTTGTACACGCAATATTCAGTTTTTGAATGAAAGCGACGCATATATATTATTTTATTATTGCAATCCTTTGAAATAATAGTTTGTACATTAATTTATTTATTTGCGGGCTGTCATCCTCATCTTCATAAGTGTCGGCGAACTCATGCTCTGGCCTATTTCAGGTAAAAGGAGGCCAGACGTTTAGTTGGCCAAAAACCTGGTGAGATAACAATGGAAGGCAGTAATTACTGGCGATACAATTACGAGAGTCAGCATTCCCATTCCATGGCGGTTAATTATCTTAAGATGGCAAGAGGATGTTCACCAAACCGTGATGAAACAACCAACTATGAAGATGAGGGTAACATTTCGCAAATCTAATATATAAAAGGATATATATCTGTATGTCTGCCCATCTGTCTGACTGTCTGGCTGTCTCCATGTTTTCAAACTCTATCTCCTCCGAAATATAAAGTCACAAAGCGGCGCTACGGGCCTCAAATAATTGGATTCTTTTATGGACCGTTCGTTTATGAATCTTTAGTTAAAATAGTTTTGAGGGTGTCAAAATTGGATCAAAATTAATTTAAAAAATCGTAATATAATTTATACATTCATCTGAGTTTATTTCTAATTTAAAATTTTTAATCAATTCATATGCGTGTCACGTTGGTACACTGGTCACGTCCCAAGCTTTGAATGCAGCAGTTTTGCTTCGGTTTCGATTCTAACTGATGACACCCAACTAATTTTTTTTTTACTTTTGGCATCACGACTCTATAATAATATATACGAAATCTGGACAAATTAAAATATCATATTTAAACGTATTTTACGACCGGGCAAAGCAGGGCGCTCCCTCGCTATTAAATAAATAAATAAATAAATAGAGACGCATATGTTTCCCAGTAACAAGAGACAAATGTTATTATCTTTTATATCGTGTATGTAAATCAGTTTCTATTGGCTATTTCAATATTCTGCAAGGCTCAGCATTTATAAATAATACAGACTTTATCAATGGCATTTGTCCAGAAGTTCTTTTATTTTCTTGTTTAAAAAGACGATGGCGCACTGTTAAAATGATGCTATTACTTAACAACAAAGTAAGTCATGAGACAGCGTAGTTTCGCTCGTCGAGAACTTCATTCATATTCATTAAAATGGCGCCAATGCATCTCTCTTAATATTGAACAACATATGACATTTTAGATGAAGCGACTGATACATCGAATAAAACAATAACTTGGCAGTCTTAATTCGAATATGAAACTCAAACACCATCGTGTTAGAAATGGCCAGAACTAGAGAGTACATACTTAATGCCCTTGTTATTCTCGAAGTGTTTAATGAAATTATCTTTTTTCAAACAAGAGTTATCTAGGGCAATTTATATAGCATTAAGAAACAAAATAGGGTTGGAGCTCTAAAATTTCATAATAGTATCGTCTATCGTGGAAAAAGCACAGTAAAAGTCTGGAGGTTGAAGCTTCAAGGTGCGGGGAATACTCTACATACAATTGTGAATTACTTTTAATTACTACCCAGTCATGGCTGACAGAACCACACCATGTTATCGCGTGGACTAAATAACGGATTCCGTTCGAAATTTCTTGCAAGTTCCCGAGTTCTACGGAAATATTCCCAAGTTCGACCAGATACATCTGGTGAATTTCAGAGGTTAAAGCGACCGAAACATTGTGAATACAGTAATCTGAATAATCCTAATAAATCGAAGAGCAATACAGAGTAAATCAAATTGCATTTAGAACTAAGCTGTAAATAAATGTTATAGATGTTGCCGGGTGTAAAATATAACCGAAGGCAGGTATGTGTCAGAGTATACTATTTAATTTCGAAGGTGATCTATGCTTAATCCCAAAATTCTCCATTCCACATATAGATGTGTGTGTAACAATACATTATTAAAGCTAGTAATATATATATATATATATATATATATATATATATATATATTATTCCTTAATTGGAATTTTTTATTTTGAGATGAGCATTTTTATGTTAATTTTTATTTTTATTTCGGACTATTAGTCTCATCTTTATTAGTTGTTGTTTGTTTTGTTTTTATTGGTTCACAACGTTTCGGCCAACTTCCTCTGGCCTTCGTCAGGTGGTAACCGCGACGGATAGGAACTTCGAATCTCCTAACTGCATTCTCAGCCATCACTGCCATCCGTAGTTGTTGTCGTCTCACCACATTTTTGACCAATTACCTCTGGCACGCTTTGGGTGGGATTGAAACCGCTATCTTCAGACAATGTTTATCTGGAACCGTAGAGATTCAACGTCTCTATCAACTGCGCCACGGGCCCCGAAGGAAGATCAGATAATGAATAAATGTGAATTCATAAGATCAAAGAATCCAACCTTGATCGCCCTTCGGGGCCCGTGGCGCATTTGATAGAGACGTTGAATCTCTACGATTCCAGATAAACATTGTCTGAAGATAGCGGTTTCAATCCCACCCAAAGCGTGCCAGAGGTAATTGGTCAAAAATGTGGTGAGACGACAACAACTACGGATGGCAGTGATGGCTGAGAATGCAGTTAGGAGATTCGAAGTTCCTATCCGTCGCGGTTACCACCTGACGAAGGCCAGAGGAAGTTGGCCGAAACGTTGTGAACCAATAAAAACAAAACAAACAACAACTAATAAAGATGAGACTAATAGTCCGAAATAAAAATAAAAATTAACATATATATATATATATATATAGCTATATATATTATATATAAGATATATACTCTAAAATCTAATGTGCTCAATATCATTCATAGACGGTATATGTGTAAAAATTCAGTATTATATTTTTGTCAAAGGAATATGCCTCGTGTAGTAAGACGCGAAGAAAAGGGTGATTATGATAGAGAAGGATATCATGAATAAAACAAAAAATGGTTGGAAGAAGGTAGTTTTAAAAGAAAAAAATAAACACGTTTAAAATGGAAATCATCTCGGACAAGATATTAAGTCACCAGTAGTTATTTGTACGTATTGTTCACGGTACTCAGCAGCTGACTGTTCCGCAATCAGATCCAATACCACGATCATCAGGAGAGACCACTTCGCAGTTTCGGCTCCTCTACAGCATTTCTGAAGTGACGGGCAATTGCCAACCGGGGGTCATATTGGTATTATAGTGTAAACTAATTTTCTCTCTAACACTCATCGTTTCTTTTTAACAGATTCACGATGATGCTTTCTCGACTGTTTCCTGTTCGTTTGGTTTTAAAGTTGTTTTCTTTTTAGTGTTTGTACAACAAAACGATGTCACAGTTTGTTAATTATCATCCACAGCCGAATGATATGTAACTCGGCCTTTACACTTTAGTTTAGTAATTCACAAAAATAAAACTGAAAAGAAAGAAATAAAAATTCGGGTCGGCATTTCTTTAACAAAAACAATTATTACCGATACTCTCCCTTCTCGACACCACTAAAAATGCTCTCTCTGCTACATACCCATCTTACTTGGTAAGTTTATCCTTCTTCCGTCCGCATGCTGGCCACAGCTGGCCCATTCCAGTCTTCCCTTTACATGTTTGTCTACATCGGCATCGACCAAATGGTATCTTTTTTTTTCTTTTTCCTCAGACGCGCATACGCAGTCAAACGCGGCTCCTGCTGCTAATACAATCATTGAGCTGCTGCTGATATTTTCATACACGCTCCTATGCGCTCTGTTACAAATATTCTATATTCCATCCATTCTCCTAGCACTCAATCAGTGGATTACTCTATCGCTCATACTTTCTAATCTAATGGCTTTTTATGACGTTCAAGACTTGGTTATGCCTAAAGATGTTTTGATTTGGTGCTAAATAGCATTTAGACATAATTTTGGGGGGAGTTGATAATTTCCCACATCTGCATTGATCATCACTGCCTTCTTTCACCGAGTAATGCATTGCATCATAGGTTAATTTTATTTGGAAACGAAGTTCTTGCTTTCAAGCCCAGATCTCTTTCTATCCGATCCTCTGGTTCGTCACGCACTCTTACCAGCAAACACACTGAGTTGTTGATAGCACTGCACTAGGTGTAGATATCTTCTTCTATATCCTTCTGACTGATAACTGAGTTTATCTTTGTCTTAGATTACTCATGAAAAACGGTCTGAAATTCTGCATACCAAATTCTATCCAACTCTAAATGTATCTGCGTGCTCTAGGTCGCTATTTCTGCCTTTCATTTCATTACAGTTTTTACTTCCGGTTGATCATCTTTAATCTTTTGAGCATTAGTGAAACTGAGACTCATGACTGTCATTTATTTATGACTAGCCGGCGTGATCATTGTTACCCGGGTGTTTCGGTTGTATAGTAAGGAACCCTGGGAGAGGAATAAAACAACAGTTGCGGGGTGCCCGTTGCCCGGGTGTGTAAAATAGTGACGTCTTAGTCGATATCTCCATCGCTCTACTGGAAGTTTCGAACGTTGAAATTAAGCTTAGTCTATTCAACCGATACGATGACTGGCGAAAATGACGATGCAAAAACATACCCATCCTTGTAGTAACCTGGCCAGTTGAGAGTGAAGAAATTAATGTTTTGGGCCAGTTTTTCGGCATTTGCCGCCTGAGACGTCGAACTTCCAAACGATACCGATCTCGTCAGGATACATTGTGTCAGTCGAATTTTTTTTGACAGACATACATACATAATACATACATTCACACAAGCCGACAATTTGTACTCATTAACAAGTGTTGTTATGGGTAGCTTAAACTGTCTCTCTCTTTCAAATAATTCTGAGGTGTTCTACGTTTTTGTAGTGCCATGTATACTTCACATCGTTGTGTCAATCTACATTAAGACACTTCATGTCAGGAGCTAAAATACAATTAGGTTAACAAGAAAGTTTTGCGGTTTTAATCCTCCGACAACGGAGCGATTGGACTTAGAAATTAATTCCTGTTCGTCTGTTTGTTTGTTCGCACTTTTCTGAATAACACGGCCTTGGATTAAAAAATTATACAAACATTAGTTATGATCAAAGTAAATTTTTACCAGAACAGATTTCTCGGATAACTCTGGGTGGCCACCTGGAAGCAATTGTAGTAGTAAAATTGCCCCACTTTTTCTAAATAGCCATGCCTTGGATTTTTTTTTGAAAAATTGCACAAATATTAGTTATTGACAAAAGAAAGTTTTCATTTTGGAGAGAGACTCCGCAAGTTCGGCTTGTTAACCTTTAAAATCAGGTAGACATATCTCGGCCCAAACAATTTCTTAGGTCGCTAAGATTGTTTTTGATGTCGTTTGTGTGTTGGAAGAATTTCCACTGTAGAAAGTTGTTGATATGCCTGAAAATGTGGTAGGTCGGGAGTGTATTGCAGTTAAGGTAGAGTTTTATTACTCAATAATTTCAACTCCTACATAGTTGGTTTAGCAACGTGCTGTCGGGTATTATCATGGAGGAAAATTGGGCCTTTTCTATTGGTTAATGTTGAATTCTAGTGTTGACTTCGAGGTTTCTAATGTATTTTACCCATCTTTTAAGAGTACTGTAATGGTATCGCATTCATCCAGAAAAACATGTGAAAATAAATTGTTTCCTTGCAAAAAAAAAACAAAAAAAAGGCAAGAACTTTATTCTCCCCCTAATACTTAAAAGTAAAAAGGAATCGCTAACAATAGTTGTGACATTGATAGATTCCAACAATAGTTGTGATATTGATAGATTCCAACAATAGTTGTGATATTGATAGATTCCAACAATAGTTGTGATATTGATAGATTCCAACAATTGTTGTGATATTGATAGATTCCAACAATTGTTGTGATATTGATAGATTCCAACAATTGTTGTGATATTGATAGATTCCAACAATAGTTGTGATATTGATAGATTCCAACAATAGTTGTGACATTGATAGATTCCAACAATAGTTGTGATATTGATAGATTCCAACAATAGTTGTGATATTGATAGATTCCAACCGGATCCCAGCAATTGTTTCCCCCTTTCTATTTAAAATTCAACGACTTATACATCGAAAGAAACACAGAAATTTCAGAATTAAAAACTACAAAAACAATCATTTTAGAAATGGGCAAAAACATGGAGTACATATATAACGTCATTTTTATTTCATCGACATTTCTAATGAAGTAAGTGAGGTAAAGCAATTTGCATTTTAGAAGAAACCTGTAAATAGATGTTGACGCATGCATATGATGATAGATGTTATGGATGTTGATAGATCTAAGATAAAACCGAAGACATAATAATACATTATTTATTTTGATAAGTTGTGCATATTTAGCCAATCAATACAATAGATATGTGTGTGTGTGTGTAATGCTGCAGTATTACATTTGGTAAAATGGTTTATGTGTATTCAACTTTACAGAAACAAGAGTAATATTTAATACCATGTTCATTTTCTAGATATCAATGAAGTGGTTATCGCTGAGTACGAAACGAAGGTCATGTAAGGCGAATTAAATAGCATTTTAGAATCTATAAATAAAGTCCGTATGTCTATACTCCCATAAATTTGCGTTTTATTTGTGTAATGATATTCATATTAACCCCCCTTTTTTCTATTTATTTAAAAGGAAAATACAACCTTGTTTAATAAGAGTCGTGTAACTGCATTCATCCGAAAAAGTTTTACCTAATTTGCATATTCTTTTAACACTTCATTTTAATTAATTCCTATTAGTTTTTTGCTTTTCTTATAGAATGATCATCTTAAGTTAATTATTGCGTGTAATCATATTCATGCACATATTTTAAATGATTTATACTCGCGTAATATTTGCGTAAAAAGTTTATAGTAAAGACAAACCTCTTTCTATATATATATATATATATATATATATATATATATATATATATATGTGTGTGTGTGTGTGTGTGTATATATTATGTATGCGTACATATAACATATATTTGTTTAAAAAGTTTTGCCTCCCAAGATTCTCTGTCAGGTTTTTGCCTACAGATATGAAATTTAATATATAAGGTATTCAAACCCATGCAAAACTTCATATTTGGGTTTTAGCCGGTGTAAATAGGGGCAAAGTTGTGAAAATGAACAAAAATGAAATTTGCCAGGTGAAGGCCAAACGACAACATTACGAATACATATATCCACCTATCTCATCGAATCCTGGGCAACGCCTGGTATTTTGCTAGTATATACATCCACCTATTTCATCCAATCCCGAGCGGCGCCGCGTATTCTGCTAGTACATATATCAACCTTTCTCATCTAATCCCGGGCAGCGCCGGGAATTCTACTAGTACATATATCCACCTATCTCATCCGATTCCGAGCAACGCCGGGTATTTTGCTAGTACATATATCCACCTATCTCATCCGATCCCTAGCGTAAGGGGCGACAGAATATAATGACTAAAGGACTAAATAATTGCAACGAAAAAAACGAGGCTACAAGATGTACAGCCAAGTTATTTTGTCCACTCTCTTTTGATATTTCTGCTGTGTTTTCACTATCCTGGACAACATCGGTTAGCATTGTTTGGCATTATATAAGTGATTCATCAAAATGGTACTGGCCAGCAATATCGGGGATATACAGGACGAATGTGTGATTAGCCATGATATTTTTGAATATAAAATAAGCGTGAATTAAAAAGTGTTTTGTGTTCAATCGAAAGTTATCTGTTGAATGAGACGCTATTTATTTAAGAAGCAATATCATTTGATAAACGATTTAACATGGAATTTCGTCGGTGTTTGCACAGAATATCAATAAAAAAAAGTTCAATATTTGAGGTTTCTCAGTCTTGACACTCAGCAATGAGACAAAAGATTACGAATAATTTATTATCTTTGTTCATAATATCTTTTGAATTAAGCAATGTTTTGAATTGTTTTATTTTTGTGTTTATCTATTGTTATTGGTAGTAGAAAGAATAAAAATGAAACACGGAAGCCAATAAATTGTGTGTAGTTTTTCAATATATGTTTGTGTATTGGGGAAGGGCGCCAGTTTCCACATGGACTTAGGGTTAGTAGTAGGTTTAAGGTTAGTGGTACTCTTTTAGTGTAGTTGGTTTCAGAATGAATACAAATAACGGGCGAATGCTGATCAGTTGGAATAAACCAAATCTATTTATGAAATATTCACAGAAAAGACTTTTTCCAAATGGATTACGAAGTAGCAACAGATTTAGAATACGCGTGGGAATAAGGTAAAGAGAAAAGTTGAGGAAGACAGAAAAAAAGTAGAAGATGAAAGAGAAGTAGAAGAATGAGAAAAAAGAAAGAGAAGGAAGAAAAGAAAAGAAAAACGTGGAGGAGAAGAAGAAGAAAAGGAATAAGAGGAAGAGAAATGAGAAAAGAAAGAAAGTGAAAAAAACATAAACGAAGAAAAATAGAAGAAATGAGATAGAATAGAAGAGGAACAAGAAGAACAAAGAAGAAGAAAAAAGAAGAAAGAAATACATGCGAATGGGGTCTGCTTATTAATTTCATACTCTCATGGAACTTGCTCATTTGGAGGAAGCCGGTTAAACCCTCATAGAGTTAGTGCCGTTTCCATTTCCAATGTATGGCTCTATGTCGTTTATCGAGTACATAAACTACAAGTGATCTTGACGGGGGTCAACTAAGTTCAACTGGAAGTGACACGAAGTTTAAGAGAAAAAAGATTTCCCACGGAAGATGACAGGCAGGAATATCATTAAATGTCAGCTGAGATTCAACAAATAAAACAGGAATAAAAAAACGCCAGCTTACATTTTTAGTGTCACGACTATCGACTATCGAGGAAACCAAAATTTTAATTCAAGTTGCCTAGAACAGCGAAAGGTTAGTGTTAGAGTTCGGTTTGACATATCACTAATAATGATGTAATGATGTAAGTAAACGAATTTCGATTTCTGTTAGATGTGGCCTCTTTATTAACACATGATAAATTACTTAACTGATTAATTAAGTGAATACTAGTCTTTTTCTAACTGTTAAGTTCTTAAACAAACGGAAATTAAAGCTCGAAGTGAAAGTCTCTTATTCTGTAAAAATCTGTCTTTGTATAATTTCACTGATGAGGACTGCACATGGAAAAACGTATAAAAAATGAAAACGTTACTTAAAAAACAATGGCGATAATAGATGTTCCAATGATGTGATTATTTCATTCGCCTGTTTCTCAATGAAAATATTGTTTTGGGGTTTCAACGTGACACACACCAAACAATATTGATTCAATGTAAAGTTTGACTAATAAACAATAGATTTTCTTAAATTATTATTTGTGTCCAATCAGTTTTTGGGTTTAGTGTATGTAAATGACCTCATCTTTTATTCATGATTTGCTTTCAATTTTCCTTGATTTTACTAAACCTGTTGAGGTAATTAATACCGAATCAACACAAGTTTGATTTCAATTTGCGTCACTCAATTTTTTTCTACGACTTCTCATTACGACGGAGATAAAATTCCAGAAATCATCCTTTATCAGGTTTTATAGAATAAATAATGCATTTCTTACTTTCCTTCTCTCTCTTTCTCTCTCTTAATATATATATATATATATATATATATGTGATTATATATATATATATATATATATATATAAATAACGAAAACGTGAAATAAAAATTATAAATTTCGCAAGAACTCTCTTGTCAACCTAATATATATAAATGGAGAGAGAGAGAGAGAGGGAGAGAGAGAATAGAGAGACAAAGGCAGATACAGAGAAAGGGAATGCATGTATTCATATATAATGAATAAATTACAAAAGTCTATATTCCGAAATTCATGATCGTGAATATACTTCGATTGATATAATAATTAAGTGATTGATTTTGTGCTACGAAACAGATACTGTCAAGAACTGTAAAAGTCAGCCGAATTAAAAGAATAAATTGTATGATTGTCAGCATCATGAACTTTGGAATATAGACTTTTGTCATTCACTCACTACATTCCTATGTAGTTACATTGAGCTTCTTAAATAATGATTGGTATATACTAAAAGGAAATAAAGCGAAAGCCGTAGTATAAGCATAGATGATAAGAGTAAAACATCGACTTCCTCCAAATAGATAATTCATTAAACGATTTATGACCTTCAAACCCACCCTTTATACTCGGGTCTAGTCTGAAACCTTATAATTGTTCAATCCATTTACTCCAAGTACCTGTCACTATTCAAATATTAATAACCACCAAAGAATCGATTGAATATAAGTAAACGCAAGTATTAAAGATTATATATACAGTAATTTCTCAAAAGTACATCAATAAATTCCGTGTCCTCAGAGACTTGTAATGGTAATTTTAATTATTAATGATTAATACATCATTCGAGGAACTCTCAATGGTGTTGTTGCTTTCAGTATTTTGAATAAATGTATTTTGAGTCAGTAAAGTCTGATATTTGTATATATTAAACGGACGTGGTTTGATTTAATAGAAAATAATCCCTTATTCATGACGACTACTCTTAATATTCAATGAAATATTGGTCAGCTTCAAAAAATCAATCTTTTTAACAAGGAGTTTCGATAGAAACTATTGCTTTCTTATTATGAGGTTTTAACATATCTTCGACTAGTACTTTAGTTGTGCTTGTAATTGAAATGTTTGTTCGCTCGAAATGCAAAAATTAAGAATATATATATATATATATATATATATATGTGTGTGTGTGTGTGTGTGTGTGTGTGTCGTTTATAAATAGCGCCAAAATGATATAAAATAAAATAAAAAATCAATTACTCATCAATAATCATTTTCCTAATTACATTATCGATGAACAAATAAAACGAATATTACAATCTCTTGAAAACCCTAATAATAATATTAGCAAAAACTGCAATGCAAACTCCATTAATATATTTTAACAAAATTAAATGACACCGAACTTCAGAATCAAAGAAAACGCAATTAAAAATATCATACGTAGATACTTGAAGCCTTTTAACAGTAATTCTAAAATGAAATCTATTATCTACTACAAGAACTTTAGAACACAAAACCTTGTGGTTAGAAACAACTCCTCGCCGGCTATGAAAACGTTGGAACAAACTAACGTAGTGTATAAATTTAAATGTTCTATGGGAGAATGTAACTCCGAAAATAATACATACATTGGATATACAACGACAACGTTGTCTCGGCGAATAACCATGCATCTAAATAATAATAGTGTTATATATATATATATATATATATATATATATATATATATATATATATATATATATATATATATATAGTTAAAGTAAGGTTGTGTAGTTCCAACGAGAGAAAAAATTTATATTTAAAAGAGTGTAGCCATCAACAATTGTGTTTTTTTTTTTTTAAAGTTTTTTAATCATATTTTTATTTTAAAATATTTTTATAACGCGTTTCGAGCTTAGGTGTGTTCTCTTCAGATGTTTTCGTAAAAAGTTTTTCTTTAAAATGGGAGTTTGAAAAGTTATTTTTACATCTGCTGATACTAAATGTGTTTTTCAGAGTGATGTGGTCTCAGACATCCTGTCTCCAACCGTAAGTGTTCAAAGTGTCCAGTCAAAGTTAGATTCAAAGAGGGCGCTTTTGGTCCATTTGGTGAAGGTTTTTATGGTTTTTTGGGTTTTTTTAAAGACTTTCTTTCCCCATGTATAGCACACACTCACACACAATCACAGATGCATACATATGCATATATGTACATGTACACATGCACACGCATACGCACGCAGGCACATACACATATACACACGCACACACATAGAAATATATGTAGGAGCATACATATATACATATCCACCTACATACTCACACACGTACTCACACACATCCACCACTAACACATCAGGCAAATATTGGTTAATTTTTTGTTTTTAACCAAAACACGCATGCATACATGCACTTAATCATTCAAACATAGGTACACGCACACACACAAGTAAGATGGAGGATAAGTAGGAGAAGATACATACACACACATATACACACATACACATATATATATATACACACATGTATGTACATACACACTCAAAAACATCCACATACTTTGTAGGAACATACACATACGTACACACATATGCACATACATAGAGAGACATATGCAGGGGCTCACGCATACATGTATGCATATGTATGAGTGGGTAAATGTGTTCGTGTGGATATAGATATACGCGTATTGGACGGACTTTGTTAACGGTGTCCACGAACTTGTTGATTTGAATACTTTAATTTTTATTTTCAATTTTTGCTTCCGCTTCCGTTGTAAATTATTTCAATTGTTTTTCTAAAATCTTATTTTTGCGTAATTACTTACCATAAATGAGAGATGTTATGCCGACTGAATTGTTCATAATTGGAAAAAAACTTTAACGAATTGAAATAATTTTGTTCCTCGACTACTTTTTTACAAAGGACTTACCACTAATCAAAGCCAATAGGCCACTCGAGGAAAACGGTTTATGTATGTACAGTGATCAAAGGGCACCTGTCGTAGTAATTGCTAGTAGTGCACATTTGGTAAATTGGATTAGTTAAAGGAACGGCTCGTCAAGAATTTCTCAACTTTCGACTTGAATGCAACGATACTGTAGTCAGTTGGAAACCAGGAAAACGGAATACAGTTACATGAGTTTGGTTTATTAAATCTACGTTTAGATTTAGGCACAGATAAAGAGCGAAGAAAAATATTATAGTGATCTCAGCGAGACGTGTGCTTTTCGTAAATATTAGGTCAGGAGGGGCCACAGATTGGAGCTCAGACGAGCACTAGCCATGAAAATAAAGATAAAGCATAGACAGACTCACAACGTCTCTTCTGTGGAAATGCGGTTGTAGGGAAACGAAAAGATCATCCCCACTAGCCTCTGAAGTCGATTTTGAACTCAAATAGAATAAGCTGCTTCTTGGGCGTACTTGACCATTATAAAATCACATCAGCAGTGAAATATCTACTGGAGCGGTAAAACGATCCCATAATTTTTCCGGCAACCTTGGCAACGGATTTGATGTACGTGTTCCATCTCAAATCAGGATTAAAGGTCAGACATAGACGCTACTCAAAACATGGCGCCTTCCCCAGGCGAGAATCATTAATTTTAATTGATGCGAGGCGGGGATCAGAGCGTTAATGATGTAAAGTTAAAAGCTTGGTTTTAAAAGCATTAAGATAAACCAGTCACCTCTTTCTTTATTGCGCCACGTGATCAAGATCAGAGGAGAGAGTATCAGAGGAAACATGGTCGTTTATGGCCTTTGAAGTGTTGCAATTGACGATAGTGTCGGCGACATAAATGTTTACGAATGATTTAAGGATGTGGTTTGGGAGATCATTTATGTAGACCAGGAAGAGGGTTGAGCCCAAAATGGACCCCTGAGGGACACCAGCATTAATACTGCGAGCTTATGATTTCTGCCCATTAACTACTACTCCTATGAACCTATTAGAAAAAAATGATTTAATAATTGAAAAGACATTTCCAGCTATACCGTAGCTGGAGATTTTGTGGAGTAGACCTTTATACCACACCCTATCAAAGGCCTTTTATATGCTGGCAATTACCGTAGAAAGGTAGCCTCCGTCGAGAGATTCTCTAATCCTATTAGATATAACGATTAGCACAGCTGCTGTAGATCTAGCAGAATGGAAACCATATTGCATGTCACTGAGAACGTTATTTTTACTGAGGTGGTTGACTACTTCTCTATTTAACACCGATCCCATCAACTTACTCATGAGGCACAAGAGACCTATTGGTCTGTATTGAGAGGTAGATGACTGGTCACCTGAATCTTTAAATATGAAACATATGAACACATGAAGAGATCTTCCAGGGTATTGGGAAGCAACCCTCCTTAAGACAACGCTTAAACAACTTGCGAAGGTATTTTTCATTAACAAGTTTATTACAAGCATTTTGGATTTTTGTTTGAGTCAATCTGTCGCCAATATAATTCCCTAATTTTGAGAGGGGACATTGTCTCCTATCATCATTTCATCTCCATGTTCTTTTAATTTTTTTAATTTATCCTTTTATTTGCTTCCCATTTTATGATCTCTTTGCCCATTTCCTTTTGCATTTATGACTAACTTCCATGTAGTGCTGTTCCAATTAATGCCAGTTCTAGCAAACTCATAGCTAATTATAATATTTGCTAAGAACGCTTTTCGTTGAAACTCCGAAGATTAAGGAAATTTCAATATACTTTATTTGAGTTTCCTGTCGAACAATAGATTTATGTAAAATATAATTTACAGTTTTAGACCTGTATTCTTCTCTCTCCCTCTCTCTCGATCCATCTCTCTTTCTCTCTCTCTCTCTCTCTCTCTCTCTCTCTCTATATATATATATATATATATATATATATATATATATATGCGGCGCAATCCCATTGACACACCGGTTCTCGCCAGGATATCGAAATTAAGCAAAGTTGAACCTGGCTAGTATCCGATTGGAGATCACTTGGGAAGGTTAGGCGCTGTATGTACCGGGCTGAGTAGTAAAAATTTCCAGGTTAGTATCTGAAGGTGCATTAATTCACTGGGAAAGATGCACCCCCAGTCTTCGTTAAGACATGCATTTAGGAGAAGGAACCCCTGTTGTAAAAACCGGCGGTCTACTGTATATTCTACCCTGAGACAGTCATCTCCACCGACGGAAGTATGCAGTAATACAAAAAATTGTGGATGGTTCTACATAAACAAATCATCTGTGTGGATTTTCGAGCAACTTAGTTCTTGTAGCGGAACTTCATACGTCGAAATCGACGAGAGATTTTATTAATATATATATATATATATATATATATATATATATATATATAGTCAGGTCATTTCATATGCTACTGGTACCATGTAACCCAGTACTACCTGCCTCATGGTCGGGTCACCGGCGACTAAACTGGTACCCCGTACCAGACTTGTTTGCTAGTAAACAAATATGTAAGTGTATAAGAAAGTTTTAGCAATGTAGAAGATTAAGGTATTAAATTGACGTGACGAACAAAATCACAAACGAACGAAGGTTTCATTAAGATTTTGCAGTTTTTTCATGTATGTATTTTTGTTTGCAAATACTTCACATATAAATATAATATAGAAATGCGTAAATACGGGTTTGCACAAATTATGATAACGAAAGCTACTGTACGTCTAAATTGCTTTCATAAACCACATTGTAAAATCAGGTGTTCATGAAATATTGTTTTTTCATGTTACTTTATCGTATTTTAGAAAATAAATCCCAGTCCCTATTGTTCACGGTATGCTTTTGTAGTGATCATAGCCTTGAGAACCACAAGTACAAATTGAAACATATCTACTACTTTCGAATGGCATACTTTAATCTAAAATATCCAAATTTGTCGCTTAGTTCCATCCTGACTTTTTATTCTCCCCCAAAAATTTGTTGTGGAGAAAAAAGTATCACTACTAAAGCATGGATATTCTTGGAAGCTTACTTTAAACCTAATCACAAAAGTAAATGAAAACTATTGCTAAGTATTAATTATAAGCTACACAGAATCTTCTGGTTTATTCCCCAGGCTAAAATGCATAGAAATGTGGTCCGGCGTTTTATATATCTATGTAGTGTCTAGTTTTGCTAGCTGACTAATAATACTAACTTTCATTCAAATCCCCGTTAAACTTGTCATTAGCAAATTAACGGGTTTTACTCAGACAAAGGTCCATCTGTCTTCTACTATATTTTCCAGTGTTCCATTTCGTATAAGGTGATGTATCCTATTATGAGTGTGTCGAATAAATCATTGACCTTATATAAGAGGAAATGAAATGCAATTAGCAAAAAGTTCAGCTATGAATAAACAAACATTTTGCTTTTCAGCACGTATATTGAAAATGTTATTTAAAAGTTCTTAAGATGGTGCTATAGAGACATAGAAAAAGTATATCACACAACCTGAGCAGTCTAATATGATTAAGGCAATAAATATAATTTTTTAATTTAAATATATTTGTATATATTTAAATCTACAGAATTTAATTTTAAGCATTTAACTTATCTATTGCTCTATTTTTATGCATTGAGCTTTACCTTTTTGGCAAGGATCGTCCTGAAAGTATTATTTCAATGAAATATCTGACAGGAAAATTCACTTGATCTCTAATATGTGGCATCATATATATATATATATATATATATATATATATATTAAGTAATGTGATTTACAATTTAAAATTTAAAAATCGAAACGATCGTACAGATAATTGATTTTGTTGTTGTTCCTTCTTATGAAACGGATTTTTAATTTAATTAAAATTTGATTTTTAAATTTTAAATTGTAAATCACATTACTTAATATTGAATTAGCTCTAGGACATTTAACTATCGAGCTTATTATATATCTAAATTACGACGAGCACTTTCTATTTCCTGTATTTTAATTAAACTAGCAATTTCACTGTTACATTAAAATACACTCAGCTCTTTAGACTATTGTTCTAATCTCCTTTATATATATATATATATATATATATATATATATATATATATACTAGCTGTACCCAGCCACGCGTTGATGTGGCTCAGTTTGTTAAAATGGAACACATTCCTTGTTCGTTTATTTACTTTTATTAAACTTGCACTTTTTTTAAAAAAAGACATCTGGCAGTAAACGTTTCTTTTTGAAAACGGAATTTTTATTATAAAAAGAACAGATGAATGCTTTATATGAACATTGTAAATTAGTAGGTGAAAGTAGAGAAAAGTTGTTTTTTTTCAAGATATTGTACAAATTATTTCTTTTTCAACAGATATTAAGAAAAACAGAAAACATACTTCCATCATTATTTATGCAAAAAATAAATAAAGTGGAAAACTTTTTGTTATTAATGTTTGCTAAAAAATAAATACAGTAAACTTCGCTGAAGTGTTAGCATATGATGCATCTTAAAAAGTTGGTTCATGCTGACAATTAAATAAAATAAACGTCTAAAAATAAGTAAAAATAAGTAAAATCATGAATGACGGCTCTTGGGGGCAAGTAAGTTGGAACAACACAATCATTTGTGTAAAATAATTAACATTCGAGAAATCGTAAACAATAAAAAAAATACCTGATACCAAATGCTGTAAAATGCAAGTATCTTTTATACGTGCTGAAACTGTGTTTAAGTTATTTTTATTTTATTTCTTTTATCAAAAGTTGTCTTTACAACAATTAACTGGTTGTATGTCGTTTAACCACTGGGGACTTCACTCTTGGAAAATTGTATAGAAAATCTATGACTATCACTAACTAAGTATAATGTTATAATTAAAAAGAGATATATAAAAACACGGATGGGTACAGTAAACATATTATACCAAAATGTCGAAGCAATCATTTATTTAGTTATTTAGACTATTAATTACGAACGAACCAAGAGTTACATTTATACACACAGACACACAGACACACACACACACACACACACACACATATATATATATATATATATATATATATATGAAGTGAAAAGTCCACGTTTGCTTCTAGAATACGGATTTCAAGATTACGAGGGCTTTTGGGGGCATAAAAACGATGAAATCTTTTGTATTTAATGTTTTAGAATTTATCTTTCATATAAACGGCAAAAATAATTCACGTAGTTACTTTCGAACATTGTTGCGAGGAATAAACGCTGTCCATACGACAAATGTTCACTTTTTGTCAAAATCTTTCATTTTTATTTCAATACTTTTATGTTACTAAGAGGCGAGGACTGATATATATATATATATATATATATATAGAGAGAGAGAGAGAGAGATAGAGAGAGGTTGAAACGATAAAATTCTTACCTTAGAAAATATGATGTGATTCAATTTCTGTTTGACGAAAACTGTATACTGCTTGGCCAGTTGTGTACACATTTCAAGCTCGATAGAATGTCTGTATCATATCAGAAAGTGACACAATGTTCAACGAGCGAGATCAGAGATTCACCGGTCTAAAACTCATGGTCTTTACTTATCGAAGTTATGACAACAAGGCCATATCCAGAACCCTCAAAATGATTTTTGTAATGAACAGATTGAGACCAGGGTGATACAAACAAATTTTCCAGACACGGTTATGATTTTTTCTGTGTTTTCAAGTGAGAGCCAAGTCTTACCACCTCACAACTTCGAAGTCAGCTTGAAAGTCTACACCAATGTGTCCTGGGATTCGCTGAAGATTGTGGTGATCGACTAGTACAATTATATGCCTGATGGCAGCAGGACGGCGCCGACCTACAAGCATAAAAAGACCTAGACTTGGCTTCAGAAGGAGTACTACGACTGTGTATTCTTTCTCGCTGCCCCTTCTCCTCAACCCGCCGGAGTACTATGTTTAGTTATATACGAGAACATCGCCCACATGCCCTCCCAGAACATCAAAACCAGCTTGATCGCCATCATCCGCCGAGCTCCCGCCTGCACTTGTGGAAAATATATGCTTCCAGTTCCGGACTCGTATCGAGGCGGTGATTAAGGCTGAAGGCGGCTATATTAGATAGGTATCAGCTCTACTACATAATCAAGTCACCATGAATTTATTGATGTAATTCTCAATAAAATGTCTAAAAATAAAGCTGTAGTGTTTTTTTTCCTTGACAATTTTATCCATCCACTCTGTATATATATATATATATATATATATATATATATATATATATACGCTAAAATATATATTATGTAAGCTAACACGGGCACAAATGAATGAAATGAAACTACTTACCTGTGGAATGCTGAGGATAGCACTTAATACCCAGGCTGTTGTAATCATAATTCGAACCCGAAATGGACCTTTGCTGCGACTCATCGGGGAAAGTATTGCAAAGCATCTATCCAAGGCAATCCCAACTGTAATGTAAGTGGACAGATGAAGTCCAAACACGGTGAGGCATTTCATTACTTTGCACATAACATCACCGGCCAGCCACTCAACCGTCGCAGTCCAGATGATGTCCATCAGAATGTTGAAAAAGCTGACCATCAGGTCCGCTATGGCCAGATGCAAGATCAAACTTTGAATAGTAGTCCGCGATCCCCGGATGCGAAATATCTGGACAATAACAATCGTGTTTCCAATAACGGAAATGAAGAATACAGTTCCAAGGACGCAGAGTTTGGTCATGTAAACGTTGTCGAACTGTGGAGCGTCGTCTAGCGGTTCTTCTGTAACAACGAAACTACTGTTCGCGTACATCGAATCATTTTTATGTAAAACGACCATTTTTGTTGGTTTCTTTTTCTTTATATAAGATTGCTTTATTAAGATATATTTTAGGTGCAGTTCTCTTGAGGATAATCGATTTTTCGTTTTTATTTAAATTTGTTATTAAATATTTTGAAGATCTCGAAAAACGATATGAATCATATGCAATTGGACGTATTAAAATCTGTAAGGGGAGGAAACTTATATTGCACAGCAGTAATCACACCAAGAGTTATCGTTGACTTGGAATGATAGATTTGTTTAAATGGCTTTAATATAATGTTAGATTTTCCTGTTATATTCGTTGATGAATAATATACACACACACACACGCACATATATAATCACGCGAAGGGGAGCGTTTATGATTTTTAATCTGCAAATTTACTGTTAAAACATCACGTATTAACAAATTTTTGGTAGAATTTAAAAAATTCAAATTAAATGCTATTATTTGTACAATTCTTTTAAAAAAGCTAACAAGAGTTGTCTGCTCATTTTCGCTTCACCATTTCTCCGTTATTTAATTCATTTCTTAAAATCATTAAAAAAACGAAGAAAGATAATTAAGAATACAAACACACCCGTTTCCTTAATCTATATCTTTCGATAATAAAAGAATGTCCAAAGGTAATCGTAAAAGAAAAGACAAAACTCTCTTTCTCTTCTTGTTCGTTTTATTTTAATAAAGTTATATTTTTACAAATATTAAAAGAAAAAAATCCTTATTTCCATTTTATTATTACCAGATATTATTAAGATTTGTTTATAAAAATTTATTATGCATGCGAGATCATTCTTTACATGTTTATTAATACCGGATATTCCTAAAATTAAGCCTATTTGTCTTTGTTCATAACAAAACAAATTTGCATACCTGATTATTAAAGCTAGCCAGACACACGTACGTTAATTTATATATTATTGATGAAACCATATGGTTTTAATTTGTCACACATTTATTCATAAAACTTGATATATTACATAGATTTATCCGGATAGAAAACTACAAGTGTACATAACTTGATTTGGAGCTATTTTAACATATGAAATTTGCATTCTATATTCGTATATAACTGAACTGATTGCTCGTATATATATATATATATATATATATATATATATATATATATATATATATATATATATATATAGCAAATTTCAGATTCCTGGTGTCAAATCAATTAAATTAAAAGAATATTGAAATATATTGATTTATACTTAATTGAATTTTATTGTTAAACGGTAATATATAGGTATATAATATAGATATAATTTACTCTAGCATGTGATTATATAACTGTCAATCTTTTCTAGAAAATATGACTTTATTATTTACTGCGATATTCTTTTCCGAAACTATTTAATGTACAGTTAATATTTCCTTACACTGTATTAAGTCGTATATGATTATATTTGAAACATATGAACTTTTATTTCTAGGTCTATATGCGTACACATCTGTGTACGTATATATTACATGATGTTTTATGGAGACAAAGAGTTTCTTTATTTTCATTAATATATTAAAATGTAATTCAGAAAGAACTTGATGACAATTGAATTTTGCGCAATATTTTAGTGACTATTTTGCAATGAGTAAATGTTAACGATAGAACCAAAGAAACGTGGAAACAGAAATTAAAACGTCCGTAAAAGTCGAAAAAATAGATCTGAATACACTAGGAAAAAACAGGATATATTCATATAATAATATATTATTTATAAATATGTATTCACAAACGTTTTTATTTATTTATTTATTTTGAATTTTGAATTTGACCATAACATTACACAATAAAAAATAGTGTTTCAAATTAATATACACTTGATGACTTGTCCACTTTATATAATAAATTTGCGTCTTTTCCACGAGAAATAAAAAAAAATAATTCACGTGTTCGTCTTTGCAATTATCTAGCGATTTACATCGCAAAGAGAAATTCCCTCAAACATTAATCATAAAAAAAATCTTTATTTTTAAGGTTGCGATGCTAATTAGTTTCCAACTTAACTAAATAGAATTCTAGTACAATATATTTGTATATTATACTAATTAATCTTTACGTTTTAATTATTTATGTAACAGTTTTATTTCAGTTTAAATTTATATTGAGTCAGTAATACCTGGTTGTCTCTTTTTTATTGTGTTTGTGTTTTATCTTGCTTTATTGTTTTCTGTTTGATCACAATTTCGTTTCATTTACTTGTGTTTTGGTTTTCGATGTTTATTGTTTCCTTTTTGGTGTATTATTTAATCGTTGTTTTCAATTTGTCAGTTTTATAATTACCTGTTTTAATCGGTGATCCAAAGATCCATTTAAAAACTGTAGTTATATAAACTTATTAGGGAATTGGTATTTATGTTGATTCATACATCAACCTGAATCAGGATGTAAATGTTCAGAATATTCTCAACACTGCGTTGTATTAGATTAATACAAATAAATAAATTTATTCTGCCCCTGTTTCTGCGATTCTTTTTTCTTTTATTATTTACGTGGGAGTCACCATTTATCAAGCCCAAAAATCACTTGAGGATAAAGGCGAATCAGTGTACGGTGGTCACCATGTATTAATAGTCAGTGGCTAAAATGAAGTAGAAATTGATTATTTATGGGGGGCTCAAAATAATTTGTTTACGTTGGACTTTACAACAACCACATTGTAGTCAGCTGGAAAGCAGGCTATCAGAATAGAGCTCCACAGGCGGTCAGTTATAAGAAATTATCTTTGTTCATAGAATTTGCGTTTAGATTAATCTCGTTTTATAAAATAATTATTTTATCTACCACACAATTATGTGATTGACTCAAAAGTCATTGGTTTATTTAGTTTATTTGCTAGTTTTAATTTGTTTTAATATATTTTTTTTTTAAATTTTTTTTCATTCGCAATATTGTTCTTTTGCCAAATTATTTCTGTTCTATTATATATTCTCTAAATGGAACTTTTTTTTTATTTCCTTCTTGTTTTTCTTTTACTCGCGTTATTTGTTAACTATTTGTTTATTTTTCTTTCGGTTTTCTTTTGTTTCCTTTTCACACGTTAGACGTTTGCTCTTTTTGATCGTAGTTTTATTTCTGAGTTTTTTTTCCATATAAACACGTTTATTTCTTCATTATGTAGTCCCCCACAAAAAAACTCGCCTTTTTCTTATACGATATTTCAATAATAAATGTACTGATTTGGTAAAACGATTAATTTCATTATTTAATACTTGTGTATTTCTCTTGGCGTTTTTATTCTGCCATATATGTCTAATGTACTAAGTTTACACTAAACTTCTATAAAACACATAAAACTATCATTTTTTTTAATTTGTGAAGTGGACTTTCTATACTTTCATTTATAGACGTTTTCTGTCTCATTCTATCTTTTTGTCGGATTCACTTTAGTTTTCTTTGTTGATATTTACGAACATTACATCGTTTTATTGTCCATGATATTTTAATTATATATGATTATAGCAAGTCTATTAATTGAAAAAATGAATTTGTTTTTTAAAGAAATGCTTGTGGTGATTATTTCACTTCCTTTCTTAAAATTTCTATTTTTCTTTCAAGTTTTCTTTTTCTTATTCTTGGTTTTCTTTTCGCAAAGTTGTCTTTCTTCTTGTGTAAGTTTTTGTATAATCTTCACGGTTTCTTTACATAAATGTTGCTGTCTTTCTTGTGTTTATATTTTATTTCCTTGTTTTGTTTATTTCTTTTCAATGTTGTTTCGTTATGCACTTCTATTTCTCTAAATTTCCTTCTTTTCATCTTTTTTGTGTAAGTTCATGCTTACTTTCTATCTATATTATCTTTACTTTCTTTCTTTTTTTCTGTTTTTTTTTTCGTGTTTAATAGTGCTCTTTCTTTGTTTTCCTCTTTTTTCTCGGTTTAATTATTTTTATTACAATTTTTTTTGTTTCGTTTTTGAACGATTTACTTTCTCTTTTAGCTTGGCTTTTTCTTTCTCTCGTCCGTTTGTTACTTTTAACCAAATGTCTGTCGTCTTTCTATATATGTCAATTTTACTGTTGTTCGATATTGTCCTTGATAATTGTATTATCAGCTTATGTGATGTATTATATTTCTCTCTTGCTGTATCGTATAACAATCGTGTATCGATTTCGTGTTAGTATTATTGTCTTTCTTTCCCCTGTCTCATCGAAGCCTTATAATTCCTTAAATCAGTTTCGTTTTTATATATTTCAGCAAAACAAAAGCCTGGCAACACGTAAAAACATGTTTCCCGTTCGCTGTGCATCGGAGAGCTTTCGAAGAATCTTGTCAAAATGTCTTCTAAGGCTTCGTGATTGTCATCTGTTTTAGATTGTATTTGTAAAAAAAAAATTAAGTGCTTGTCTGCGACTTAATCTTTCTTATTTGTAAGAATTTAATCGGTAGATTTACTGTTTCATCCGATCAACGATGCAATATCGTTATAGTTCGATAATTTATAATTCAATAGACGAAACAGTTTTCGAGATTCGATGAAACAAACCACTTGGAAGACGCCGACGACAAAGATATTTTTCCTTTGCAAAAGACAAAGAAAATATTACAAAAATCGAACAAAATAATACGATAAGACGATAAAAATGAAGATGCGTATGTGAACGGTGTGTGTTAATCTGTACGATTATTAAAATGTGTTTGTGTGGACGTGAATTTTTATGTGTGTTTAGGCGTGTGCATTTGTATGCCTGCTAAAATGTATGTTAACGTATGCATTAACGTGTGTTTTAGAGTGCGTGTGTGTTTATGTGTGTTTGTGTGTTTGTTAACGTGTAAGTTAACGTGTGGGTATGCGTGTGTGTGTTTGTGTGTGTCTGTCAACATGTGTGTTAACTTGTGCATTAGCGTGTGTGTTGGCACATGTGTACGCGTAAACGTGTGTGTTGGTACATGTGCATGTGCTTGGACGTATGTGTGTTAACGTGTGTGTGTTAACGTGTGTGTGGGGGGCATGTGTGTTTACGTGCCTGTGTGTCCGTGAACATATGTGTGTGCATGTGATTGTGTGTGCGTGCATGAAAATGTGTGTGTGTATGTGTGTCTGTATGTGTGTGTGCGTGTGAACCTACGTTTTCTAACGAGTGTTTATGTGCATGCGTGAGTGGGAGAGAGAGACGGAGATTGTGAGAATGATTGAATTAAAGAAATCCTCCGAAAACAATTAGACAAATAACTAGAGATATATCAAACAAACAAGATTAGTAGATGGTGATTATGATGGAAAAACGAATGATAGAGATTACTCTGGATGGCGATATCATTTATCAGATGCACTAAACGAGAAGTAAACGTTAACAGTTCGAGAGAATGAGATGCAGTTACGGGAAGAGGCATTAATAGAGCAAATAGTATTGTTAATAAATTTATTTATTCAGATAAGTCGAAAGCAGTAAGCAAATGATAGAGATAGGGTTAATTATGATTATAGAATATGAGAGAAATTGAGAGAGAGCGAGAGAGAGAGATAGAGAGTAAGAGATCTAAAGGGATGCCTAGATGAATTAGAAATCAAAACAGTATTCAATTATAGAATTAAGAGAATTAAAGGAATAGAATTAGAGAACTGGGGAAAATTATTACTGAACGGGAGAAGAATTGAATATAGATATATATTCAAAGAGGGAGAGAGAGAGAGTCAGAAAGAGAGAGAGACAGAAGAGTGGGAAAGAGAATAGGGGAGATAATTATCAGGACTTATATAGCAAAGTAATATTAAATAAAATAATTTAGAGAATAGAATTAAAGAGAAAGGGAATCAATTACCGAGAAAAGGGGTTTAAAATAAGAATGACAAAGATAACGAGAGAGAATTAAAAATATCTGGGGAGGGAATTAGATCAGAGGGAAAAAATAAAGTAAAGATGTGTTTTCAATTAAAAGATAGCAAATGAGATAGCAGATGAGATAATGAGAGTAATGTAAATCGATTAATTCAACTAGAAAAGAGCAGCAGTCAGCGCTGTCAGAATGTGCTCGATATTAGGAACGCTAAAGTCCGGATTATTTATTTCGAAATATATCGGCTTGAAAGAAAACAAAAAATGTCTAATTGCGCGTGTGCAGATGTTTTAAAAAGAATGAAAACTAAATGAATTTTAGAAATGAAAACAAAAAAAACACATGCACTAAAAAAACATAAAGCAAAAAAAAAAATGAGTTGAATAACACGATTTTCTATGAAAATCAAGCAAAAACAGTTTAAAATCAACGATTTTTTCGTTTCAGATTGCATAAAAAATGGCCACAAAAATTAAAAGCTACAAACGAAGTTTTCTAAAAATTCAAAAAGCAAAACAGAAGTGATTTTCTTTTTTTTAGATTTGGTGAGAATCACCAACTTTCTCCAAGACAAGTCACGCAGAAAGAAAGCTAAACAATCAATAACGCTAGAATGAGACTGCTGGGCAGATCAAACGACAACCGATATCGCGCTGCATATTTCTTTGTTTCATTTTCATTTTTTCATGATGAACTCTTGGTGGACTTCATCTTCTTCCCTTTGAAGTATTACCACTTGATTTAATAATGGCGACTGATTAGATTTTTACGAAATTATTTAGTTGTGTAAAAACCTGAAACAAAAACTTCAGATATCCGTAAATCATAAATATATTTTTTTCCCTTCGTTTATAACCGTTTTATCAGTTTGAGCTTGTGTTTCCACATCTTTAGCATTCGGTTGTTTAAAGTATATGACTTATGAACTGTAAACCTTGAAGCATTGGCAATTGTTGATTTAATAATATAACATATTTTATTGCCAGTTTAATGATCTGATTTTTGAAACCGTAAAACAAGATTGGCTTAAATTACATTATCCGTAAAATAATGAAATATTCGTTTTCCACACGTCTTTATCCGCGATTGTTTATTTTATTTATTTTTGGATGTTTGAAGCCTTCAAGTTAGTACTGTTCACACTTGAAGCATTCGCAGTTGATGCTCGAATAATAATTGTCATCTATTTCATATATCCCATGGGAAATGAAGACACGTTATTCATTTCAACGTAAGTATGTGATAATCCATGTGTTTTGCAAAAAAGCGTACTCTTATTTAGTTAGCGATGGGTGATTTCTTCACTGGTTATGATGTAGATCTTTCCTTTATTACTCTTTAGTTCAAACGTTCTTGAATTGCGTGCGTAAACAGCTCCTTTACTTTTAAATATCTATAATCTGAAAGAAAAGAGAAAAAGAAAAAAATATATAATAATGAATATAAAGCAAATGCAATTCTTAGTTGAAACAACTTAAACTGAAAACTAATATTTAAACTAAACAAAAAATTTGACGCCATTAAGGGAAGAGTGAAAAATATATTTCGATTACTTATATATATATATATAGACACCGCCAAAAATGGTCGAAAAATCAAGTTGTTGTTGTTTTTTAAAACGAAATTACATTTATTAAAATCCATTATTTCTGAGTAACTTTTTTTTTCCAGAAAGATAAAACCCGGAATTTTATCATATAGAAAGCAGAATAATGTAAAAATTTTCTACTATCTACATAATGTGTATGTGTGTGGGGGCCAGGCTCTCCAAAATGGGGAGGGGGTAATTTAAAGCAGAATAAAAAAAAATTATTCCAGCGCGTTTGGTCATCCGTAGTCGAAAGGCGGCAAACGTTTTCAAACTGGATCGAAAAAATGATGATAATTTTAATACAAAGGGCACAATATTTATCGAATTTTTTTTGTATAGATTCTTCAAAGCATGTCCGATTTAATAATGGGCATGCAATATTCGGCTCGCTAAAACGAAATTGTTAATTTATTTATCAAAGATTTTAAAATGGCTTTTTCGTATAAATATTACATTTTTTTTTGTTTTGCTTAACTTAAATTAATTATTTTACTTAACATAATCACCGAATTTCACACTTCAAAACTCAAAAGCGGGATAATTAAACACAATCGAAGTTCTGATATTCAGACATCAAAATAAGGTATGCAAACAAGTTTTTTTTAAATCTATAATCCCGTCCCTTACAACAACACAATATGTTTTGTACAGTTTCAGATGATTATTTAAGCATATTTGGAACCCCCTTAAAACAAGGGGGGAGGTTGTAAGCCAATAATACATATATATAAATATTGTTTATGAAAAATAAGTACATTGTTATAAAGTTCATTCTTCTCTTAATAACCGCTGAAAATTTCGTATTGATCGGATAATTATCTGATTTTTAGTAGATTTTTAAAAAGACGGTCCGTCAAAAAGTACTTATCTGCCCCGCCCCCAGTTTTGGCGGTGCCTATATATATATATATATATATGTATTAGTATTGTATTATTAGGTCACCATTTATCAAAGCCAATAGTTACATTCGAGTATAAGGGTCAGCGAGATGGAAAAGATGAGGAAAACTATGGGAGTATTTTTATTTATGAATGGTATGAGCTGGGTTTGATTATTTATGGGACAAGATTTTCGTATTAATTGGATACATCGGATTGTGGCGCGCTGGTTAGAGTACTTGGAAAAATCAATTGTAATAGTGATCTTCTTATGAAGGTTGAAGATTCAATACTCAGAGTGGGCGACGGAAAAATACAATTGCGAATTATTTAAGACAACTATCAAGAGCCTGCTACACAGTGAAGTAATAAAGGGGTCCATAGGAAATTCTGTTCAAATTCCCGAGTTCGACAAAATACACCTGTTATATGATTATTATTATTATTATTATTATTATTATTAGACGATACCACTTGTGCGCGTATGTTACGTGAGTTCTTATTAGTAATGATATGAGTCTTAGTGAGAGTTCTTGTCTTATTACATATGATGTTGTATCTTAGAGAGATAGAGAGAGATGTTGTTGTAATGACATTTTATAACACAGACATATAATAACGATACAATTTACCTTTTTGTAGAAATCACAACACAAAGATGAGCTTTATCCAAAACACATGGTGAATTCATTTTCTGACGACCGGTCGTGACTTCCTCATTAAGAACTCAAAGTTTCACATTTTAGTTTCTGAAGTAACGTCTCGCTTCAGACGTCCGCCTGTCTCTGAGTTTTCTCACTGACTGTCTCTGACTCTCTCTCCCTACTATATTGAGAAATCCATTCATCCCGGCCACGTGAGCAAAATTCACGTGTTTCAACATGCGCGACTTTGCACGTTTTCGACATTGATTTCGCAATAACCTATTTTCCTTGTGCTGTCTCCACAAAGGAATTTAACCTACATATCTAATTTATTTAACTCATATTTTATTATCCACATTCTTTTAACAATTGAATAGTTTATTTATTATTTATTTCATCCGAATTAACAATTTACTGGACATTCCATTTAAACCTATTGTTCTTTAAAACTTATGTCCAGGGTTCGATTTCTGCTTTCTCTTATTTTCATTTTAACTAATCTCTCTATTTTTATACTTACATGAACAGGGGACAGCCCTTATCATGTAACACACCTAGAGAAGGTCGGAGGTTACAGTGACACTCAAGATGAGAACTGTAGCCCAATAAAACCAAATAATACGAATAACAAATCTCAAAAATTAAGAAAAGACAAGAGTTTGTTATCTGATTTCAAGACGAACAACTTGTAATCGGCAGTGAATAATTCCTGCGGTAATGTGTTCCACAGTCGGGTTAGCTTTTGTAAAGAAGTCTGTCCGTAGATAACCACTTGACACATAAAAGAAAAAAATGCTTTTTTTTCTTTATTAAAGTGTTAATATGAATTGTTATTCTGAATGTCTTACAAGTTGTAAAACACAAGCAAAACGTTAGTGATTTTTGTGAACGTTTCGAGATGAAAACTGGAATATTTTTACTAAAGCATGAAATCAAATATCATCCTCTGTACATGATGTGATTAGGAAGCATGAAAATATGAAACAAACAAAAAATAATCAGTCAAAACACTAAACATAAACCTTTTGATACTAATTATCCATTAAAAATATACAGTACAATCATGTCAACACTTCGGTTTTCGCCAGATCACCGAAGTTAAGCAACGATCTGTCTGGCCAGTACCAGATCTGTGAACACTGTATATATCGTAGAAATTTAGAGGTGGTTATCTGGGGTGCGTTTAACTCACGGGGGAAGTGCCTAAAACAAAACGTAGATTCCATGAACAAAGCTTCTTTCTTAGAAGTGCACGCCTGTGGAACTCTCTTCCGTTTGCCTGTTTCATACCTGACTACAACTTGGATATCTTCAAATCACACATAAACACATACTGATAAACCGCTCCCTTAAGTTTATCAAATATCCATTATATATATTATATAGTATATTATTAGTATATATATTATATATATTATATATCTATATCTATATCTATCTATCTATCTATATGTATATATATTATATATAGTATATCATCATATACTTTATCAAATCTCCATTACTAACGATTACTACGATATTATCCCATTGATTACTGTACACGCAATAACCCTTATCCCCGAGTGACTTCCGGGCCTTGATAAGTGGTGACTACCATGTAAAAAAAATCCCCGAATCAAGACGGAAAGGGATGGGAAACAGCCGTCTTTACTTGTCTTCCCGAGATTACTATGGCTCTGCAATTTGAGAGCCATGTCGCCGACGTTGTTATAACAGCAGCGTTGCTGCATGCATCCATAAACATCCTAATACCATGATAATAGAACAATTAAAAATGCATGACTAACTTTTTTGATCATCAAATTAAAAGTAATCTGTTTTTAATATAGAATAATTGTTATATTTTTATTTCACAGTAAAAACTGATTCTTTTTCGGAATGAGTCATTTTGATGGAGCGATAGCCATTTCATGTTTTCAAAAACCAGTGGCGCAATGGATAAAAGTGTTATATGTTTCAGTTCAAAATGATAGTAATGTGGATGTTAAAAGTGTAATCCTCAGTATAGAACATACTAAAATAATACTAAATTACAATTTTTATTCGGTTCTGTCTAACAGAATAAGAAACTGCCATACTCGTTAATTAAATAATAAAAGTTTCGTCCTAAATTTTGCATCAGATTACTGAGTTTGACAGAAAGATTCCCAAAATTCGACAAGACGCGCTTGAATTACGGAGGTTACATCGACGAAAATGTCATGAGAATATTACAAAAGCTAAGAACATTTGAACAATTAAAATAATAGTGATTACTTAGTGTAGGATGGCAACAAATTAAAAATTTTCATCAAAGTTTAAACGTATATAGAATTGAAGTCTAATGCTTTTTATTAATTATTACTTTTCAAAGATTAGTTTGTGATTTAAGCCATTCATGATTGTTCAATTTTTTTTACATTCTTTCATGAAATCAATCAATCAAAACATTCTGACAAACGATAATGCAAGATATATATATATATATATATATATATATATATATATATATATATATATATATATATGAGCAAACAGTTAATAAAACATGTTAAAAAATCACTATGAAATGAGTTATAAACATTCTGAATCTGTAAAGGAAACACCTGATAAGTGGATAGTCCTTAATCCGCGGAGTTTCGAAGAAATACTTTCCTTCTCATCAGAGGGTAGGAATTAGCAAAATGAGGGATCGGATTTTTTATGCAAAAGTATTTGATGAAACAACAAGTAAGTCAAAGACCTTACTTGATAACAAAAAAGTGAAGCAGAGGGAATATGGCGAAGAAAAAGGTGATTACACGTGAATGGATAGTCTGGTGGAAGATAAATAATCCAGTGACGATAAAATCCAAATATATAACTTCAAGAAAGTTAATTGAATTTCCATTTGCGCAAGTACAATCCAAGACATGAATAATTGTTTCCATTTTTAAATATACAAAAATAATTATTATCTTGAAAAATTAAAAATATAATTATTACATTAAAACTCTGTTCACATCTACCATTTAAGAAAAAATATGAAACTTAGAAATCAAGAAATATTGTTATTTTTACTGAAACTTAATCTGCGTGTAAATACACCGAGTGCTTAGAGGGGCTCAATTGGCGTAATTCTGGTCGGGTTCAAATCTTTCGGTACAAATATAAATAAACCACAGATGATTGTTAACAAACAAGAAACTATGGATGATAAATATTTACTTATAAACATAATTATGTATAATCAAATAGAATGTTTATCACTTAATAATTACATAATTTTGTGCCTAGATTTTTTCTTTTAGAGTTTTGATGTGTTTTTTCTTCTCTCGGGTCATTTCATTTCCAAAAATAATTGCGTTCTGGAAATTATCTAATTATTTCGTTAATCGAGATTTGGCTTTTAATTATACTGTCCCAACCTCCATGAATTAATGTCTAGAAAATGTACTTTGAGGTAATGTAGGTAAAATAACTGAATAAGTGATCAACAAGCAGAAAGTATCTAAAGCTTAAGTATGTAATAATTTGCCCAATCATCTGGGTTGTAGAAGATTGGCCATTAAAATTGATTATTGGCAAATATATCACAATATATATATATATATATATATATATATATATATATATATATATATATATATATATATATGCTTAGTTTTTTTTGGGAAAAAGAATTCCAGCAGAGTGCTCAATTAAAAGGAAAATCCAAATTTTAAGAGCGTACTTATATTTTTATTTTGTGTACAGAAAGTTGTTAGTTGAGACAGATCATTGGTACCGTCGGTTTCAAGACGAGACGAATATTGGCTGAAGAGAGCTTGATAAGGATACCTTAAACGGGCCTTATTATCGGGCTTGAAACCGACGGTACCAATGATCTGTCTCAACTAACAACCGTCTGTACACAATATATATATATATATATATATATATATATATATATATATATATATATATAGAGAGAGAGAGAGAGAGAGAGAGAGAGAGAGAGAGAGAGAGAGTAGGATAACAAGAGTACGAAATGAAGACACAAAACTATATATGGGTAGATATAGAATGGATAATTTATTTAATAATGGAATACAGGAAAAATTTGGGGGATAGAAGGGACTCTTAATGCCAGCGCATTTCGAAGCCTAATGCTTCTCATCAAAAGAGTAGAGAAGGTGCTAGGTAGCATGGGGAAGATGCGGCGTCTATATATATTCTTTATTTTTCTTTATTTTGTACGGGACAACTTAATCTTTATTTTTCTTTATTTTGTACGGGACAACTTAATCTTTATTTTTCTTTATTTTGTACGGGACAACTTACTCTTCACTCCTCAACACCTTTTCCTGCTACTCTTACCCCCCACTTGTCTATATCCATTTCCTTTACGCACCCCTAATAATTAGTATTAACAGCATTTTCATTATTATTATTATTGGTCATAGTGATGGTGATGTTGGGGGAAGTAATAGAAGTATTGTTACTACTACTTTTATTATTGTCATTATTATTACTGTTGTGTTTTTAACGCTTTTATTATTGTTATTATTATTGATTTTATCATCATTATTATCATAATCATCATTATAATTGCTGCTATTATTGATATCCCCGTTATTATCTCCGTCATTGCTACGATAACCGCTACCATTATCACTATTAACATTAATTTTGAATTTACTTCTATCACATCTATTGGTAATATTGTCTTTAATGATTATTTTTAATGCTTACCTTTAATTTTGTCTTTACTTCTTTATTTTTTAATATTCAATTTTGCTTCTATTTTATTTTCAGCCTTATTATTACTACTATTATTATAATTTTCATTACTATTATCTTTCGTACTATTATAATTACCCTACTATCATTTGGTATATTTTTACCACTTTCATAAGTAGTAATGGTTTTCTTACTCTTCCACTTTAACATCAATAGGTATACTTTACCTTTTGCATCAAGTTAAACGCACTCATAGTCATTGCCATCCTAATCTCCGACCGACCCTTTTATGATCATACTTCCTATATCATAACAGTAGAAACTTATATATATTGCCGCATATTACCTTTCAGTTTTAACCCCCCCCCAATTAGCCACGAATTGATAACCGCTATTTGCCGTTTAGGTGACACTAATCAAAATCAAAATTACCCACTCCATAGAAAATAGACAACCCCACAAACCGTTAAAATAAATTACCACGCAGCAACAATACACCCCCTATTTAACCATAATGCATATACCCCTGAATCTCAATACAATGTTGAAGACCATATATAATCTTATATATCATACTATATATAATAAGCTTCTCCTTATTTATTTAGAATTTAATAAAGCTTCCCCCAACATTCTATAATTCCTCTTAATCTCTTTCATCCCTAATGAACCTTACGATAGACGCCGCATCTTCCCCATGCTACCTAGCACCTTCTCTACACTTCTAATGAGAAGCAATAGGCTTCGAAATGCCCTGGCATAAAGAGTCCCTTCTATCCCCCAAATTTTTCCTGTATTCCATTATTAAATAAATGATCCATTCTATATCTACCTATATATAGTTTTGTGTCTTCATTTCATACTCTTGTTGTCCTACTGTATAAGCTCCAATAATTATTGTTGAGCTTGACATTATCCGGATAAGTCTCCTTTGTGGTATTGAACTTTTTCTTTTCTTTTTAAATTAAGCTATATATATATATATATATATATATATATATATATATATATTATATATATATATATATATATATATATATATATATATATATATATTAGTGATGGGACGATTCTAAAATAATTTCCGAATCTGATACAATTACCGAGTATGTTCTAAATTTCTGATTCCGACACGAGCACCCATTTCGATTCTGATTCTTTTAAATTCCTTAACATTTAATTAAACATTCGATGCGTTTTAGGAATTGTAAAGACAACTGTACTCTCATCACCCAACGTAATGTCCGCATATATTTTGCAAACCATAAAAATACACTTGGAAGAAGGCCATAAAGTACAAGAGAAGATTTTTCTTAATAAAAAGTTTTTTTTTTGTAATTCATTGAAATTTGTGACACTATTTGCTTTTCTTCAAAACATATATGTGCATTTGGTCGTCGTTTAAGCCATCTGAAATTTTCATAAACGATTAAAATAGTCGTGGATTGCTATGCAAAATAAGAAAACCTTTTATGAACAGAATAGTTAACAAAGCCAATCTCATGGTAAGGATGTGTATCGATACTACTACTACTACTACTACTACTACTACTACTGATAATAATAATAATAATAATAATAATAAGAAGAAGAAGAAGAAGAAGAAGAAGTCAGCAACAGTAACTGAAAACAAGAATCACAAAATCCCTTGGAGCATAGACATACAAACGGATAAACTCATCCAAGCAAGAAGATCGGCTGTAGTCATAATTAACACTTAAAAAAAGTCCTGCCAAATTGTAGACTTTGCTGTCCCAACTGACCACAGGATGAATATCAATGAAAAGGAGAAACGGAAAGATACAACGAATAACAATAACGAAAACAGTTGAAATATTAAGGAAAACCCTGGAATACGGAGGCTAATACATGAGCTATATGTGCGGTCCAGACTAGCTACTGCCAAGACAAAACACGAAACTTTACATGGAAGCAAGAAAATTGAAGCTGAATACCTATAATTTCTCTATCCCCTTTCCCATTAACCAATCACCTTCCCAAAGAATGATACTAAATATTCGAGAAGGCTCAAGGAGGATGGAAAGATTGAGGAGAGAGCGGCGACCAGACCCCGCTGGACAAATGCCAAAAAAACTCGTACTTTGGGGAAGCTTATTGCAACTTCAGTGGAAACCAATGCCCGCTGCTAGCAAGAAATAAATGGTAAGCTGCTGTTGCGATAATGCATATTCATTTGCAAATGTTATCGCAAGAGGTAGAGAATACTGAAAACCTTGGGAGACTTTTTATCACTCAGCTTCCAGGGAATATCACAGGTTGTTCCCAAGGAGAAATCCTTTGACCTGTGTGAAAGCCCCTTATGAGCCAATAATAATAATAATAATAATAATAATAATAATAATAATAATAATAATGATTCTGTGGACAAAGAGACGCAACGATGAAAACATATAATAAGTGAATGCAGCAAACTGGTCCAAAAGGAATACAAGAACAGACATGATTAAGTGGGAAGAGCAGTACACTGGGAACTATGCAAACAACTGAATCTCGTACGCACAGACAAGTGATACAAGCGTAAGCCGGCAATATTACTTCAAAACGAGAATCACAAAATCCTATGGGACATGGACATACAAACTGATAAATCCATCTGAGCAAGAAGATCGGGTATCCTAATGATTAACAAGAAAGAAAAGTCCTGGCCAAAAGGTGAATATCAAAGTATATGAGAAACGGAGCAAATGCACAGAGTTAGCCAGAGAGCTAAAAGGGATATGGGTAATGAAGAGGGTCCGAATAATACCTATAATAGAATGAACAATTCCGAAAAACTTTGAAAGAAGTATGGGAGAAATTAGAATCAGAAGAATGACTGGAAAGATAGAATATAAATAATGAAAACAGCTGAAAGATTAAGGAAAACCCTCGAATGTGGAGATTAACACACATGAGCCACATGTACGGGCGAAACAAACTGCTGCAGAGGCAAAGCATGAAGCGCTACACGGAACCAAGAATGTTGAAGTAGCATACCGATAAGTCCTCTACCCCCATCCCACCATTACCACAGCACCGCAACCCCCCAAAAAGAGTAAGACCGAGGAGAGCAGCGACCAATCCCCGCTGGACAAGTGTGAAGAGAACTGGGAAATTCCAGTGAAGACCAATGGCCGCGGATAGTGAGAAATCAATTGTAAGAATCTGTTGTCTAATGCAAAATCATTTGCAAATGTTATCGAAAGAGATGGAGCGTACTGGAGACCTGGGGAGACTGGTTGTCACTTAGCTTTCAGGGAACACCACAGGTTGTTATCAAGAAGAGATCTTTGAAGACATAAGTGAGAGCTCCTTGTGAGCCAATATAAACAACAACAACAACAACAACTATAATAATAATAATAATAATAATAATAATAATAATAATAATAATAATAATAATAATAATAATAGTAGTAGTTCATCACCTTCAGCTAAACAAATCCCGCAAAATGAGATTCTTTTTTTTTAGCTGATTCCATGGCGGAAATAAAACGATTACTTGAGAATTTCGAGTAGAAAATCAGAATTTCACATAAATTTAACGCCAAATGATACTCATTTTCAACCAATTCTACAATGTTAGAACATAACATTTTCGCTTGATTGTGTACATTTTTTGATGTGTTTCTACCGGCAATTCTTTAATTTTCTATTTAGAGCAGTTATGAAGGGTCTTGTGAACAGCCATGTTTTTATTCTAACTCAACACTAAGTTTGTTTTAAACTACAAAAACATGCTTTAAATAAGATTAAACACACACAAAAAAATATAAAGTAAAAGAGTCCTGGTTTGGTAACATTTGGTGCATATTTGGTTTTCATCTGTTTTTTTTTGTATTTTTGTTTCTTTAAAATAATAAATGGCACAAGCCCATTCCTCTTTGGGGGAAGGTGTATAAGTTTAAATGTAGGCATAATTTTTTTTATCTATATTTTTCACTTTTTTCCAAAGCCAAGTTAGTACCATAAGCATTAATTATTTCAGAAAAGGCCGATGGCAAACACCGGCAAAGAATTTGAAAAATCTTGTTCAACGCATTTTTGATCTTTTGATCTGCTTAAAACGTTTAGTGAATATATACTAAAAGGTTTACAAAGGGATATTTTCCCATATCAAGCACTTTTCAGCCTATTCTCGATATAATTTGATATGGGGATTTAAAACGGTTCTCTATGAACAGGTTTGAAACTGATTGTACCGATGACTTATCTTGTTAAAACTTTCTGAAAATAAATATATAAATAATGCACACTAATTTTGTTATTTATAATAGAGCACTCTGCTTGATTTTTTTTCGTTATAATAGAGCACTTTGCTGAATTCCTTTTTTTTTTCCAAAATATAACAAAGCATATATATGTGTCGGATTATCCAATATTCTTAATTTCAAGTCTGTAGATTAAAAGATCGTTGAGTATATAGGTTGAGAAGTGTCCTCACACATATTTTCACTTTTTTAGAATATAAAATAAGATTAGTCGTTAAATACGCATAAATATGCTATTTTAATTAGAATAGAATTCGTCTGTATTTTAAATAGGAGTACCGTAAGTATTAAACGTAACGTTAGATTCTTTTTTAAAAAAAATCAAGTAAAGAACGGAAAGAAACTGAGACGTGCATGCGAGTATTATGTTTTTTAAAACATTTCACGTCTTGCAAATAAAAAAGCACTCGAGCTGAGATCCAAAACCAACATCTTAAGAGTGTAAATCAAGTACACGCTATTTGAAAAGTGTTTTAAAACCGACTTATACTTAACAAAAGAAATCCACAATGTGAACCATTCACGCATACACAACTGTGAAACAGCACACAGAGAAAAATCTGACGATTACCTGTAATAATTTTAAAATTTAAACCCTTAGCAGCCCTTTTGTTCCAGATAAAAACCGATGTAAAAGATTTCCACGTGTCTGAAGAACCTGTATACAAACTTACTGTAGATTAAAAAATCGTTGAATATTAGGGTTGAGAAGTGTCCTCACACACATAATCACTTCTTAGAGTAATCACAGTGTTTATTTACAACTGAAGTATTAGGTAGGTGAAAAAACAATATCGTTTTCTCACGTATGTTGCTTTTATATATGGTTTCTTAATAAATTCATTGATATGTATATAGCCCTGTTTCATATCGTTTTGAAGCGCATCTTCCGTCCTATAGAACCACGCTATTCGTAACTGTTGTAAATCTCTTTATTCATTTGTTTTGCAGTTTGTTCGACAGCATGGAGAACATTCAAATCCAAGAATTTTCTTGTTCCAGGACAAACTAGGCCGGAAAGCTGCCGGGACAGCCAGTGTTGTCAATGATGAGTTTGGCCACGGAACATCTTACCCCGGTTGATACCGGACATTTGAAAACCTTAATTGAAGCAGATCCTCGCAAAACCACACGAGAAGTTGCTTTTAAACTCAGAGTGGACAACTTAACAGGCGTTCGCCATTTAAAGCAAATAGGGAAGTCAAAAAAGTTGGATAAATAGGTGCCGCATGAATTGAACGATACTAATATTGAGTTGTCTTCTATGCTCCCTTTCCGCAGAAAAAACAACCCATTTCTCGAGTGGAGTGTGACGTGTGATGGGAAGTGGATCTTCTATGACAAGCGGCGACCTTGGGCACAATGGTTGGATACCAGAGAAGCTCAACAACACTTGCCGAACCGAAATTGCACAAAAAGTTATGGTTGCTATTGTGGCCTGTGGCCGGTCTCATCCATCACGACTACGGCGGAGATGTACTGTCGATAAATCGACGAAATGCACCAGAAACTCCAAACTATGTGCCCGAGTTTGGGCAATATAAAGGGACCAATTCTCCTCCACGACAACGCATACTCGCATGTTGCTCACCTGAGCGTACAGAAATTGAAAGAATTTGGCTACAAAACTCTGCCTCATCCGCCATATTCACCGGACCTATTACCCACCGAATGCCATCTTTTCAAGCATTTCGACAACTTCCTGTGTTCTAAAAATGCTTTAAAATCTGAGATGATATTGAATCAGCCTTGAATGACTTCATCGCTTCCAGATCTCCGGATTTCTATACTAATGGATAAATAAACTTGTTTATCTTTGGCAAAACTGTGTTGATCATGAAAGGAGTTATGATCTTTGGAATTTAAACGGTAAAAAAACGACAGTTTTTTGCACCAACCTAATAAATGTGGTGCAATCTTTGTCTTCACTGCCTGTCAGATTGATGCATCTCTATCTTTTATGGAATGATTGATTTTTGGACAGTATAATTCTATCAATGGTCTCATGGTCTCGTCAAAAGCCAATTCGTCCGTCTCTTTAGGGATGGTTTAGTCCAGGAACTTATTATGTTCTGCAGCTCCCAATTTTTGAAATAAAAACAAACATTCATCCGCTCGCTCCATGACTTACAATAAATCCTGAATATGTCATCAAATCTGCGAAAATAAACTTCATCCATACTATCATAGATGAAGGGTTGTTTACTACCCTAAAACACTAGGCATATTCAATTTCATAGCATGCTATGGTATCGGTTGGTTTGATCAAATATCCTTTCACAGTCATAACGTGGATTTGCCGACTGAATTTATGAACGCCACTCATTCGAAACTATCGATAAAATAGCAGCTTGAGTTCATTGAATTAATCCACCATAAAAATACTCTTAAAAAAGAGTTTATCTTTTATTTATTCTTTAATGAGTTTAAGAATATAAAGTCATATTTGATTTTTGTTTCTGCAACATATCATCAGTTAAGTTCAAAATTAGGGAGAACAACTGCAAGGATTGGCAGGTGATCATGGCACTTATCTGATCTCAGTTCCACGGGAAAGCCTGGAGGGAATAATAAAACGTGTAACAATGACATTTGATAAAACCTTTAGGCCTTTCGAATGCAAGAGCATATTATGACACAACACCAGAGATGACATTGATAAGCAAACATGATAAACATAAAGTTAGCATGGAAAACAAAATCTGCGAAATCGAATATGAATAAGTGTTTTCAAAACATTTACAAGTTAATTTCTCACAGTAAAGTTCGTGCTTGAATTTCCGCTTTATATTATTGTACAATAGACCCTTATAGATCTTATATACGTAAATGTAACTTCTGTTGCCATGTATCTGTATGCTTAATAATGGAATTTGCTGATATATATATAAATATATAGAGATTTGAATTGTATTCATATACACACATACACACACGCATGCATATATATATATATATATATATATATATATATATATATATATATATATATATATATATAGTCATTGGATTCCAACCTTGAATATTTTTAAATCTGCAAATATATACACACAAATATATATATATATATATATGTGTGTGTGTGTGTGTGTGAGAGAGAGAGAGAGAGAGAGAGAGAGAGAGAGGTGCAAACTATAAGTTCTAACAGTGCAAAAATAGATAAGAAAATTAAGGAAGGTGGTTATTTAAGAAATCAAAATACTGAAGATGAATCACTTTTTAATGTTAGAAACATTAACGAATGTTCTTTTTGATGTTTACTGTATCAGTTCTAGTATAGTATATGGATGTGAAGATATCGATAATAATGGAACGGAAACTTATATACGGTCCACAGTTTTCCAATTTAATAACATATTCAGTAACCATATAGCATCATTTAAAATACATATTCTAATTAATAATAATAATAAAAACATAGTTAAAAAAATGAGTAAGGGAACAAATAAAAAATTTCATTGAATACAGACTGAATTGGTCTATATTACAAATTGATAGTAAACACTCACCAAATCAGTCTGGGCGTTGCAACATTTGCACTCTTAAATCATAAAAATTTAAAAAGAATTCTATTAAACAAACGACAAGAGGTAGTTAAAAATTGCTTGCACAGATCAAGATATATCCTGTCTCTATTAAAATATTATTATGTTCATTACTGTGAATTAATGACGTATATTTTAAAAATGAAAATAGAGAAAGGTAGGAAAATACGGAAAATAAGGTAGGGAAGTTAAGTTATTAAGTTATAGTATTCAAAAGAAATAACCCTGAATGTAATAAGAGCATGATTGGCAGTGGACGTTTAGTTGCAATGGTATATATCTATTTAATAAATTTGAATAAGCAATGTATAGTAAATGAGTGTATTTAACAATAAATAGATATTTTATATTTTTAGGTTCAGTAAATTGGAGTAACTATTATATATTTGTTTGAAATGATAATGCTGACTGAAGTATGTTTATCCGATAATTATAGATTGCAAATAATGAATGTTAAGCTTATAATAAAAAAGCGAATTGTGAGAAAAGTTGAAATATTCAACTAGAATGACCTAAAAAAATAACTCAATAATATAACAGTATCATGATCGGCATTGAATCCTTAGATATAAGAGTATATATATAAGAGTATACACCCACACACACACATATATATATATATATATGTATATATATATATATGTATAATAAATTAGAATGAGTTAGATATAATAAATGAGAAGTGTATTTAAAATTAAATACAAGTAAGACCTTGATTATTATAGAGAAATAAATTGTATTCATCTATATAAGCTTGTTTTAAGCAAAATAGAAGTATTTATATCTGATAATTATAGGTGACAAATAATGAACTTTAATGCTATACTAAAATAATAAACAAAAACAGGGATATAAATCTATAATAGTTAACACTGAAATAGGTTTATTTTTCCTTTTTAAAAAATATAGAAATAATGGTGGAGGATGTTGCAATGTCAAGTTAGTAGGACCAATCTAAATAATCTAAATATAATAATAGCATAACTGTTAGTTATGATTCGTCAAACAAATATAAGTAAATTATTGGATCTACTAAAGTATTTAAAATATACATATAAGGATACATTTTGTAATATTATAGTTCAGTAGATTGATGTAAGTAAAGTATAGTTTATTCGAAGCTAATTGCAAATTTTTAAATATAATATTTTTAAAATATAATTTTTAAAATACAATTTTCAAAATATAATTTATAAAATATAATTTTTAAAATATTATTTTTAAAATATAAGTATTAAAATATGATATTTTTAAAATATAATTTTTTAAAACTATAATTTTTAACATATAATTTTAAAAATATTTTTAAAATATAATTTTTAAAATATAATATTTTTAAAATATAATTTTTAAAATATGATATTTTTAAAACATGATTTTTAGAATATAATTATTAAAATATAATTTTTAAAATATAATTTTGATATAACTTATTTAACTCGATTATAAAGTTTGTTTAAAGTTCAGTCAATCTATCTTTTGGCGTGGAATTATCGAGTTACATATAATTATTTTAAAAGATTATACATGTAATTAATAAACACATGCATACAAAGATATATCAGTTAACGCTGCAATTCGTTTAACATCTCCTAGTTTAAATAAAATATAAAATAAATATTTAAAAAAAAAATAAAAAATCAAAATAAGTATTAATTTAGGTGACGTTTAAAACATTAAATAAGTGTAATATAACTTTAAATTTGAACAGTAAAAATTCATCAAATATAATTAATCAAGAAAAGTATTATACTATGTAAGGGAAATAATAAAATATACTTTAAAGTAAATATAGCCTGATACTTTACTGAAAATAAAATCAAACGTAACGCTTAATTGCGAAATCTATCATATTAATAAAAATAGAAGGTTAATTCGAACTAAATTGTATCAGTATTAACGTAGACATATTATTATTAAATATTTATCCAGTTTATTATTATTTAACTAAATTGAAACCGAACATATATTTAGATTATACAAAATAAGTTATACAGCGTAAACAAATGCTATGAAAGAAAAATTAGTTTCAGAAAACTTTATTTAACTATTCATATATAATATATTTCAAAAATACCAAATGGGATATTTCCGTGTTAATTTTAGCAATGCGATCATATAATATTAATATATTGGTAAGAAGTGAATTATTCTGCATAAAAATTAAAGATGGCATATCTCTACATATAAAAGCGAAAATGTATGTATGTATGTTTGTGTGTCTGCTAAAAACTTTTGACCGACGGAACAAAAATTCGCAAACTTGGTCTCATATGAAAGCCCCACCCTCTGGACGACGAATATCGAAAAATTGGCCCAAAAGGATCATCAGAAGTGCGTCAACTCATCGATTTTCTGCAGAGGGGCCCCAAAATGTGACATTTTAATGTTAAACATTACATATTTTTAAATCGATTTATAACTGCCCCCCCCCCAAAATACGGGCGCCAACTCTTCTACATAAAGTGTACACAGGGCCGTTTATTTTGGGTCAACTTGTATTTAAAACCATCTGAGTCATGTCACGTGATCTTGACGTCAGCAAGCTATAATGGCAGTCTGAATTTAAAAACATTGTTGTTATCGGTAAATTTATTTTAACCCTCACAAAAGCTAAACTATGAACTTCTACGCTATGACAACGTTATTAGCACGTTAAAAATAGTTAGATATGATAGTTAAACGAAAAATAACAAGCCAAAAATGTGAAGTAAAAAAAATACGCTTAAAAAAATATTTACGATCGAAGTTTTTACAAAAAAACCCCAGCCAGACGCTATTTTCTTTTTTAGTCACACTTTTTAGAGTAAGGAAGACGAAGTGAGAGAGAGAGAGAGAGACGCAAACAGAGAGAGAGAGAGAGAGAGAGAGAGAGATAGAAAAAAGTTAACTTTTTCACCTTGAAATCGACAATTTTCGACAGGGGGGGGCAACAACGCATGCGTCAGATGACGCCATAACGTCGTGACCTGATTTACTTTAAATAGTTGAAAAACCGAACAAATTTCATATGTGTCGGTTTAGCTCAGGTAGTAAAGGCCTTGGTTCATTATCTAAACGTTTTGGGTTCGAATCGTGGTGTGAGGTGTTTTTTCTTTCGATTTTTTAAATTTAAATATTGAACCCTGTATTATTTAAGCCATTTTTCACGTAACGTTCGTTTTCCTGTTTTTTTTTTACTTCGCTTATTCTTAGCGACACCCAAACCCCCCGGGTACCCACCTGTTTTTTCTTTTACTTCGCTTATTAGTACACCCAAAAACACCCGGGTACCCACCGATTTTTTAAATTTTAATATCGAAACAGGCTTGTTTAAGCCACTTTTCACGTGTTCGTTTTCTGTTTTCATCGTTCGTTTGCCTTACGTTAGATTTTTTTGTGTTTTTTTCGATGTTTTGAGTACCCCCCGCTTAATTAAAACGTTGTTTTCTTTTCTTACTTCGCTTATAACAATGCTTACATCGTCATCGTCGTCCTCGTAACGCTCGACGCCTTTCAAACATCTTTCACTTATTCGCTTATAACAATGCTTCATTCTGACTGGCCGATTTTATTTTCAAACTGCGCCTCAGGGCTTCGGCTTCGATCCTACCTCCCCGGTTTCTTTTTTATTTAACAGCACACACACCTACAAACACCCGGGCAACGCCGCGTACCCATCGCTAGTCATAAATAAAATTAAACACAATTGCAAATTTTGTATTTTTTTTTCCAATTTATGTAAAAAAATTTTTCCTTTAATATTAATGATTTCATAATTTTTCAATAAGTTATGTTGGAAGTATTAAGAAATTAACATAATAATTATACGATTGTTTCTACGATACGAAAGAGGTGCTGTAAAAACTGAACATGATAACCTGCCGACAGAAATAAAAGGTAGAATAACCAACATCTTAGTCTGTTTTGATGTATATGTGTATACTCTTTTGCTATATTCAACATACATCGGGACTCATAAATATAGGGATTCGTATAAATAAGAGGTAAAATATAACACATAAGCAAATATATATATACTAGCAGTTTAGCTCGGCTTTGCTCGGGCCCTATGTACTGATAATAACTTTATATGCAGGTATATATATATATATATATATATATATATATATATATATATATATATGAGCAAACAGTTAATAAATTATGTTAAAAACACTTTGAAATGAGTTAAAAACATATTTAATCTGACAAGGAAACACAAGATAAATGGATAGTCCTTAATCCGCAGAATTTCAAAGAAATACTCTCCTTCTCATCAGAGGGTAGGAAATATATATATATATATACATATATTAAAATGTTTTTACTCATGTACAGGTAACCTACATATAATATGGTGGAGGAGGTTGATAAAGTTTTCAAAGCTCAAATAGTTGAACTTTGACCCCTTGACAGCCAAATTTCTGGCCCAAAATCGATTAAAAACTTTGCCAAATCTCAATAACCCTTTTGTCAAATCTCAGGCATGTAGACTTAAGATTGATAGAGTAGTTTTCTAGTGAATGCACACAAACAGACAATATAACTTTAATATATATAATAGATAGATTAATTCACTATTAATCGCAAACCCAAAATTATTTGCTATTAATTTACTATTTACAATTAATTCACTAATAATATTAACTCAAAATTATTTGCTATTAATTTACTCTTGTACTCAACTTTAAACTTATTTACTAATAATTCACTATTAATCTCAAACCCAATATTATTTGCTTTTAATTTACTATTTTCACAACTCCAAACTTAATTACTATAAATTCACTATTAATCTCAAACCCAAAATTATTTGTTATTACTTGATTATATTGTCAACTCCAACCTTATTTACTATTAATTCACTATTCATCCCAAACCCAAAATTATTTGGTATTAATTTACTATTGTCCTCAAGTCCATACTTATTTACTAATAATTCACTATTAATTTCAAAGCCAAATCTAATTGCTATTAATTTAGTATTACTCTCAACTCAACACCTATTTACTATTAATTCTCTATTAATCTCAAACCCAAAATTATTTGCTACTAATTTAATATTGTTCTCATCTACAAAACTTATTTACTAATAATTAACTATTAATCTCAAACCCCAAACTATTTCTTATTAATTTACTATTTTTTCAACTCCAAACTTATTTACTATTAATTCACTACATATCTCTAATACAAAATTATTTGCTACTTATTTACTATTGCTTTTAACTAAAAACGTATTTACTAATAATTCACTACTAATCTCAAACCCCAAAGTATTTGCTATTAATTTACTATTACTCTAAACTTATTTACTAATAATTCACTATTAATCTCAAACCCAAAATTATTTGCTATTAATTCACTATTAATCTCAAACCCAAAATTATTTGCTATTAATTCACTATTAATCTCAAACCCAAAATTATTTGCTATTAATTTACTATTAATCTCAAACCCAAAATTATTTGCTATTAATTCACTATTAATATCAAACCCAAAATTATTTGCTATTAATTTACTATTAATCTCAAACCCAAAATTATTTGCTATTAATTTACTATTACTCTCAACACCAAGCTTATTTACTACTTTCATTTCTGCCCAGCTTTGCTCGAGTCCTTTTTACTGTTCACATATTTCTTATGTGTGAATATAAATATACTTTTATGTAAATTTTTAATTTTTAGGCAAAATGCGTCTGAGTAATTTGGTAGAGACAGCAGAGGTAAATTTTTGGAAACTTTGACCCAATTTTGACCCTTATATTTTATTGTTTTGGTTTCAAATCAAAATAAAATGTTTGATCCACGTCCAAGTAATCCATCTCTAAAATTTCAAGTGTTTAGGCCCAAAATTGGCAGAGGAGTTTGGTAGAGTTTCAACGGTCAAATCATTGAACAAAATTTCTGGCCGAAAACCAATTGAAACGATTTTTCCACATCTCCATACACGTTATCTCTAATATCGTGCCTGTAGATTGAACATTGACAAAGTTATTTGTTACGGAAATGTACACAGACAGACACACACATACAGGTACATTTTCACACACACACACACACACACACACATACACACACACACACACATATATATATACTAGCATGTGTGCCCGGCGTTGCCCGCGTGATTGGAGGTGTATGTTGAGCAAAATAAGCGGTCATTTTTTAAACTTTGACCCCTATTATGACCCCTTAACATTTTCATTGGGGATGGATCAAATTAAGTTATTAAGTTACATCCATGTTCAATGAACCTATATCTAAAATTTCAAGTGTTTACAACCAAAATTGCTGGATCACATGGATTTTCCCAAATCTCAGTAGCCTGTATATCAAATTTCGAGTTTGTAGACTTAAAATTGACAGAGTTATTGCGTAGGGAATGTACACAGACACACAGACAAACATCCTGCGTTATTATAGTGCTCAACAGATTAGGAGCAAATACAATTTGAGGTTGCTATTTTCCAAAGGTATGGTAACCAGTGAGATATAACGAGGTTGATACGAGAGCGCTCAATACAGAAATATTCCAACCACAAACAAATGGAATTACATGCTTATGTAAAGAAAAATGTAACTTGCTCTACTTCTGTCTGTGTAGCAACAAACTACTGCTTACGTAAAGACATAAATATATATATATATATATATATATTGATATATACAAGCAGTTCAGCTCAGCTTTAGTCCTATGTATTTTTCATAACTTTACGTGCATACATATATATATATATATATATATATACGTGTGTGTACGTATATATATGTGTATATATATAATCATAACACTCAAATGACCTTGTAACGGGTGTTGTAACCCACATCCGATTTACGATTTCCGGTTGCGCATGTGTACATAAACATAAACCGATAACAGTGTAAACAAATATACACACCCATTTCTATTTTTGCAGAATTTGACCCGCGCACTAAAATATTAATGTTATTATTTAGTAATTATTATTTTCTTCTACACTACTAAAATAAATAATTAACCTTGAAAATATGTTTTTTTTTCAAATTGCGTTACAGATAAATAATATACGCGAAAATAAAACGCATTGTTTTACTGTGTACGTTTTCAGCGCCCCGATTGTTTTTTTTGTTCGCGTTTAAATTAAAAGATATATCAAAATTTGAATTTAACGTTAAGTATTATGGTATATGTTCAGTGCACATTTATAAGTATGGCCAACCACTTATTATTCAATCGTTGTAAGGTCTTTTAATAAACGAATATAAACACAACGACTTATAGAAATCTATATTCTTTTTGCATTTTTATATACTTTTATAGAAATGTTTCTGTTATGTCACAAAAAAACTATTTTCTTTACGTCACAAGTGTCACGCTCATACATTAATTCCATAGCTAATATAACATTCTGACCCTACTGGTAACGGGTAGTCTAGTATATATATATATATATATATATATATATATATATATATTAAAGAGTTTGACCCATGTCCATGTAACCTACATCTAAAATTTCAAGTATCTAGACTCATTGACGGGAGAGTTTGGTAGATTCTGCAAATGTTAACTCTTTAAACTTTCACCTCTTGGCAGCTAAATTCTCGCCCCAAAACAAACGGATTAAAAAGTTTGCTGCCTGCCTGAATACTCTTTATGTAAAATTTAAAATGTTTAGGTCCAAAATTCATTTTATAATTTGCTAGAGAACGCAAGGTTCAAATCTTTGGAAATCTGAATACACTTTATGTAAAACTTTAAATGGTTAGACCAAAAATTTCTAAGAGGTCAATTTATTTAAATTTTGACCTCAATTTTAACCCCGTAACATTTATTGTTTTAGACTCAAATCAAATTAAAATGTTAAAGTAACTCTAAAATCCCAAGTGTTTAGACAAAAAACTGGAGGAGAAGTTTGGTAGAATTTTCAAAGGTCTAATATTTGAACTTTGACAGCAAAAATTCTGGCCAAAAACCGATTAAAAAGATTTTCCCTTATGTCAAATCTCGAGTCTGTAGACTGAAAATTGACAGAGTAATTTTGGTATTTGGTAGGGAAATGTACACACACAGACAATTATATATATATATATATATATATATATATATATATATATATATATATATAGATATAGATATAGATATATACATATAAAATAAAAATTACAATTAAATTTACCAAAATGATCCAAGATGGTAAAACTGAAGTATATTATAAATATTAAAGAATTAATATTTATCAAGTAATCTCATCCAAATGTAAAAGCTCGATAAAACTAAATAGAAGATAGAGCTTATAATAAGAGTACTTTGTCTCGGCAGCCGTGTTAAACGCATATCTTATTTTTCTTTTTTTTGGGGGGGGGGAATTTTCCCCCCTTATCCTTGTACGTATTTATGAATTATTCCACGGATTTAGGCCTTTGGATTATTTTGGACCATCTTCCGCGATTTCCTTGGATTTTAATTGTGTTAATTGAAATTCAATTAACTTTCTTGGATTTACATTTTTGGATTTTACCCTCATTGGATAATTTACCTTTCACCAGACTATCAATTCACGTGAAATCACCTTTTTCTTCACCATATTCCCTCTGCTTCACTTTTTGTTATCAAGTAAGATCTTTGACTTACTTGCAGTTTCATCAAATACATTTGTATGCAAACTCCGATCCGGCATTGTGCTAATTCCTACCCTCTGATGAGAAGGAAAGTATTTCTTCGAAACTCCGCGGATTAAGGACTATACACTTATTAAGTGTTTCCTTTTCAGATTAAATATGTTTTAACTCTTTTTCAAAGTGTTTTAACATGTTTTATTAACTATTTGCTCTTATATATATATATATATATATATATATATATATATATATATATATATATATATATATATATATATATATGTGTGTGTGTGTGTGTGTGTGTGTGTGTGTGTGTGTAATATACTGAGTTCGTGTAATTCAGTAAGTTTTCATATACCAATAGGGTTAAAGTAAAAAAAGTTTGACTTAAGGATTAAGCTACAAAATTATCACATTTCATAATTGAGCATTAATATACTGTGTGTGAAAAATCAAGACTTCAAGACAAGGTGTTGATGGAAACGAAAAGTGTATTTCATTTTATGTTACAATTGTTTCAATGTCCAGTTCGATAGTTTCAAGCATTATATCGTTTGAAAATTTTCAAAAACCAGCATTTCTTCAGACTTTATGAAGAAACACACTTTTGGCAACGTAGCATTTTTTTGAATACAAAGAAAAAAGAGGGGGGGGGATCCCTAACGGGAAAAACATACGAGAAACATTTACCTTGGTTGTGGTTACGTAAAAGCTCATTTCAATGAACATTTAAATAGGCGAATTTTTTTAAAGGCTTCAGTGAACATCTCCATCCTTGCTCACAGAGTATTTTACCAAGATCAAGGCGGTTCCTCATTCTAGGAGGACTTCCAAAATTTGTTTGAGGAATACAAATGCATTGAAGCCGGAATGGATTGCTTCGAAGGGGACTGGATTTCAGATGTGTGCTATTGATAAAAGTGACTCTACGAAAAATTTTTTGGAAACTTATTGAAGATACCTCGTATGAATATTTATAGCTGTATTTTTGTATCAGACCCATTGTGCGTCTACCTGAAAGATTAATTCATAATATTAAGAACAATGTGTTTGAAATTCTCATTTAGTAATACTTTTAAATATCTTTTGATATAAATTATATGCGCGACTTTTTAATTTTTCAATTATTTTATCATATAATGGAATCATTGCAACATTTACATAAACATGTATGTTTATATAAAGATACAAGAAAAGACACACACATTACGTCAACTACACGATAATAAATCTAGATATTTAGTTTGTCATTATTTTATAAGAGATTGCAGTTTCTCACTCCCAACGCACCACATGCCCCTAAAACGACCCAACTGTTACAAACTTATATATTAAATTGCTGTGAAAAATGTCTAACATGCGGATAAATAATGGAACCAAATAATCTTTACGTGTTAAACTCGATTCGTAGACACATCGTATAGGATAAAAATCAATCTACACTGAAATAGCGAAACAGACAATAAAAACACACTGGGCGTAAATACAAAAAAAATCATCTGCGTTCAAATAAATAGAAACACAAAGTTAACAAACTTAATGATTGGTAACATGTTGAATTCATTAAAAATGACTAATTTGATTAAAAGAATTCAAACGGATTCTCCTTTCAATCATAATTAAATAACAGAACTTCGGATTATGTTAACAAGTATTGCGTTCTATTACAGTAACTAGAAAAAAAAGCCTTTGGCATTCCTCGGACGACTGAAATGAATTGGTTTTCAAAATAAATTGTTTTATTTAACTCTCTTTCTCTCAAATCCAACTTTATCACTTCTCATGTTGTCAAAGAATCTACACAATCTTATCAGACCTTCCAGAAAAGCTTCCAATATTTAAACTCTGTGGCTAGATATGTGATTGATTTTCTTTTGTGGTTATTTCATTTGTTGGTGCAAGATCTTTATGGACTGGATGCCTTGTCTAGACCCAGCATTTGGGGGTGATGGGGCAAGTGCTTTTATGGAGACACTATCCGTAGATCCTTCTAAAACAGAATTGATATTACCACCTGGCTACCTGTGACATTTTACTCGAAGGCAGAGATTTTCGTACATCATCATCATCATCATCATCATCATCATCATCATCATCATGATTTTGCATGAAAATCTGACTTCCAAGTTCACCTATCGCGTATACTAATAAAAACCCATAATAATCATATTTCTGACAATAATAATCATAAAAGAAATATCATTAATGACCAGTAATAATAATAATAATAATAATAATAATAATAATAATAATAATTTTGATTAGAAAAATGCGAAAGCAACTTAGTAAGAAGCAAGATATATAACGGCAATAAACGAAGAAAAACCTAAAGGAAGTTGATTGAAAAGAAATTGCAATTAAGTAGGGATCAATCAAAAACAAACTTGGCGATAATTGTTTAAAATGTTGATTGAAGGTTGGCATAAAATCCCTAATATGTTTCGCACAAAAGCGACCGCTTTGTGATGTATCACATTAAGTAAATGGCTTAAAATTCTCTTTTTCGACGGCAGGAAGGCGAAAATGTACAACACCTCGTCAGTAAGAAGTTAGCTAAAAAGAAGTACAAGAGGCGGAATGACAATAGTGCGAGAAAGGTTGATTAAGGTATATGCAAGACATGAGGGTTGGAATGCAGTATAAAATGGTGCGAGCGTATTACACTGGTGGAGAGTGACAATGTGAAGTTATCGGAGGATATGAATATCGCATGTCATAATGAGATTAGAGCCAGAAAACTGCAAGAAGTATCCCGTTTTGTTGTAAGAAGCGATAATCATTGATATCCGAGTTCAAGATGATGTAAATGTGCAGGAAAAAGAAAAGGAGAGGGTAGAAAAGTACCAGGACATGGAGATAAGAAAATTGTGAAAGTAGAATAAGGCAAAATTGTGGCAGTAGACTAAGGCAAAATTGTGGCAGTAGACTAAGGCAAAATTGTGGAAGTAGACTAAGGCAAAAGCTGTATTGCGATGAAAACTTCGGAGAGTGTAAAAACATAATTTGTACAAGTTGACTGAGAAAGTTGCAGTATTTCAGTTGACCGGTAGAATCATTTCTCTGTAAAAAACTAGAAATCCAACACGAAAGGTAAAACTATTGGATAAATTTCATTCTTCACTCGACATTTTCATGAATATTCTATATATACCCAATTATAACATTTACCAAAAAGGCAGTTACATTGGCCATCGAGAGCGTGGTGGACCCTGTTACTTGCTTGTCCATAAAATAAGTCTCGATCGACGATAGACCATTATATAAATTCCAATGAAACACACACACAAACACACACACAAAGACAAATATATACATGATGGCAGCAAATTCGTTTTCGAATATTGCCATTACTTGATATAGTACATATAAAAAAAAAATATATATGCAGAAAAATGAAAACAAATCAGTGATGGGCCGCACGACGGTGGCTTTTAAGCCCTGCCAAACTGTGGCATTCTTTGGCACACATTGTGCAGATATGTGCGCCACTAGCAGCACGTTCTTGATGGTCACTTCTAAGAACATTCAAATTCCGCTTGAGACCACCTGCTGTTTTGCACGTCCGCCCGCAGTTGACGCATGTAAGATCTGACAACACATGTTTTGTGGCCCACTGCGCTGATGAGCAGTCTGGTGTCTTATGAGTCCACCTTTGCTCAGACATAATCTCCCGCACATCTCACACTCTAGATCAATTTGCCACCCCCGCCCATCCACTGCTTCTTGCACCTTCCCTTTCTGGATATCACTTTCAGTCGCTACTACTGCGTTCGATCAGCCTCAAACTTGCCCACACCTCCCCGCAAGGTCCTTCTCCAGTCTTCACAAAGCAAGACTCTCCCAGGTTCTCTCATCCATCTTACATTTGTTCAAGGTGGACGTACAAAAAATGCTTGTATCTCATTTTAGGTTTTTGAGCCAGACGTCTTCCCTCAGCGAGCTCGCCATAAAGAAGTTGTTTGGGAAGTCGATTGTCAGACATCCTCACCACATGACCACTACATCTCAGTCTATGTTTGATAACATATATATATATATATATATATATATATATATATATATATATGTGTGTGTGTGTGCATATGTTATATATATGTTATATATATTTATATATAATTTAAAGGAGATTAGAATAATAGTCTAAAGAGCTAAGTTTATTTTAATGTAATAGTGAAATTACTAGTTTAATTAAAATACAGGAAATGCTCGTTGTAATTTAGATATATAATAAGCTCGATAGTTAAATGTCCTAGAGCTAATTCAATATATATATATATATGTTATATATATATATATATATATGTTATATATATATATATATATGTTATATATATATTTATATATATATGTTATATATATATACGTATGTTATCAAGCATATACTGAGATGGAGTGGTCATGTATATATATATATATATATATATATATATATATATACATACCCTAACTTAAGCCCCACCCTCTTTGGGTAGAGCAATGTCGTAAATAATCTCACCCGCTACTTAATAGCCTGAAAAATCTGACTTTCATTGTTTGTTTATAAACACTGTAAAAGTAGTGGACAAATGTTTGTTTAAATAGACTTTTGGCGAGATTATTTATAGGCGCCACCCCCGTCGAGGAGGAGATACATATTCCTGGGACAGTTACGCAATGTTCATAATAAGATGATTAATGCATTACATTGTTGGTGTTGAAAGATGACAAAACACATTTACCTTTCAGTTGATGGAATGACGACACGAAAACAAACAGTTACAAAATATCGATGGTGATTCTTTTTTCATTGGACCGGTCCAATGATGATGACATCATGAATTCACTTGTATATACTTAGTTTACTGTTCTTCCTTTCGATTCCGGCTGACCACTGACTGCCAACTGACTGACACTCAACTCTCTCTCTCTCTCTCTCTCTCTCTGACTGACTAACAGACTCATCTACTCTGAAATTCGAACCCATAGAACTATAGGGAGAATCGTCCTTTGTCTATGACGTCAGAAGTGTGTTTCCCAAACGAGACCAATTCACGTGGCTATCCACGTTTGTCCAAAACATACTTCTGCAAACAAAGAATCCTCTCCTAACCTATTTTTTAACCTAACCTATTTTTTTAACAATGTATTTTTAATTTGTATTGTTCATTCATTGTAGCTGACATTTTTAATGTTCAGTTTTTATAAGAATGAACAATCAATTCTTTTTACAATATAAACAATATCTAAGTATTTATAATAGAATTTAACAATAGTTTTTTTAACACTTCGATTTCTAACATTCTATTTCTTAACCTTGCTTACAAGGTTCGATTCTCGGCTTATCCTAATCTCATTTTCATTTATCTAATGTTCTTATTTACATGAAAAAGGACAGCCACTTTCCATTCACATTATTCGCGGTCAGTCATTTTAATAAATGTTCCGCCTGCCTGCTTCCCACCTGACTACAACCTGGATGTCTTCAAGTCCAACGTAAACAAATTCCTAATGAACCGCGCCCTTAAGTAAACACTTCATTATATCTCCACACTAACGTACTGTACTTGCAATAACCCTTATCCCTGAGTGGCTTTCGGGCCTTGATAAGTGGTGACCCCCATGTAAAAAAAATTGAAAGTGTGTAAAAATAGAAAAATTGGAAAGAAGGGGGGAAAATGAAGGGAAGGAAGAAAAAAGGATTGGAGATATTTTCTTAACACAAAGCGACCAGACATGCCTGATATTTCTCGAGAGGAGACGCTAGTTTAATCAATTAGATTGAAAGTGCCTTTCGTTGCCTAAATCATATCAGAACGTCCACGTGCCCATGCTTTCGTAAACAACTAATTAGCCAATCAAAAGCCAAACACGAGAGGGGGAAGGGAAAGGGCGCGACCCCCGCTCAGCAGATTTTGTCTCTCCCAATGGCAACGTCTACAATATGTCCATCAACGCTCTATGCCAAATATCGCCAATTATAATCTTGGTAAAATTTGCTTATAAGAACTTGGTTTTAATGTAATGTAACTTGGTTTTAATGTAAGGATTACATTTAAACATCTTGTTCCAATCATTATGAAAAGCAGATTATTTTAGTTTTATATTATAACGGATTAATCTACTATGTGAACATTTCTATTAGTTATTCGTATAACTGATATAAAGTGGTTAAAACTCGAACAAAAATAATTTAAAATGCAATAAAACTTATGGTCACGTAGAGAAATTATATAATTATTTCTTACTTACCCACTCACTAAAAACCATCAGCAAACAGAGTTGCTGGCAGTTCCATGGTATATATGCCCGTTGGTGGTATAGAACTTTAATTAATTTCGGGAGAACTCCTCCTTTTCTCAAAAAGAAAAAAAATAAGTATTGTCTAAAATGTCGGAAAGCACTAGAATTGCATAAAAAAACTAGTACCGCAGTCAGTTTGATTAGCTTATTTTGTAGTTAAGTGGAAATATTTTTTCGTTATTATATATAGTTCATTATTATTATTATTATTATTATTATTATTATTATTATTATTATTATTATTATTATTATTATTATTATTAGCAGAACATATTCTATTATATATGATATTATCATATTATGATAACGTATGCTATTTATGTATTATGTTTGTAATATTAGCAACGCAGCAAAAATTACCGCAGTCAAATTTGGTTAAATTATGGCGCAAGGGATGTAAATGTACTAAATTTTTATTATCTGTAACAATAATTAAATATTTTTATTTTTATTTATTATATTAACATGTAAGGGAACACACTGTGCTTAAATTCTCATATTATTATTATTATTTTATAATCTTATTTTAAATTTTTTATTGTTTTTTTTTTCATATTTACTATTTTTTTTATTTTTTAATTGTTTTTTACTATTTATTTATTTCACCCTCGCTCTTCTTACTTCATCATTCACATCTCATGCCCTTTTCCCTTTCTTTGTTTATTTTTTATTATATCTATTTTTATATGGTGTTCACTCTAATATTTAAATATAACATTTTGTCTATTTAGTTTTTTTTTATTTTCCTTCCCTTCTACTTCCCTCGCATCTCACTCTCATCATCTTATCTACCCCTCCTTTCTCCTCACTCTTATCTCTCTCCCAAATCTCTTACTCCCCACAGATCAATCTTATACTTATAATAAGTAAAATAAGTTTTAGATCTTTAATAAAATTGTGTGTGGTGTTATTAATGCTTAAAAATATTATACTCTGATATTATTATATATGCAGGCTTTAAATGTATGTATATTTCCTATGTGTGTCTATTCGCTCCATCTATTTTCATATCTGCTTTCTATTTCCCTTACATTTACTATTTTATCTATGTCTAGTCATATATTCTTATTAAATACCATCACTTAATTCACATCGAAGCTTTATATGGATGATTTCATCTTCCGTATACTACTTTGGCTATGTTGCTGTATCTATTTTATATATTTTTCAGCGTTGTTATTATTTTGTATTTTATTATTTGTATAATGGTCCTTAAGAAATCAGTGATTGATGAGAAATCGGAGGTATTAGTCCAGGACAGGTTAGATTTTGTATATCTTAACATTGTTCTATGAATGGCTCTCGACTTGTGGAGGCTCGATTGTTCTAGATGAGACATGTTTTTCATCGAATGAGCAAATGCTGGTGTAGAAATATTTACACGGATAACTAAAATGGTGAAATGTACAGGAAAAATATCTATTCATTGCAATTAGATTGACTTTGAAAGGATTTATAAACAAGTAACATACGCGAAAGAATTCAGAACCGGAAATTATTCATAGTAATGACTTCATATTTTTTTAAAAGAAATTAGTGGAAATTAATAGAAGAGTATAAGAATTGAATCCCCCAAAATGATTGTGAGTTATATATATATTCATAAAAATAATTTCAGTAGAAAATCATAAAATCAAGAAAATCGACTTATCGACTATCTAAAGTTTATTTGCAGTAGAAATTATACCAACTGTTACACATTACATATTTGTCTGGAGTGAGTTATTTGCATTGTGGTTACCAAGAAAAAGAAACTATAACTCGCAATTTAATAATCATACAAATAAATAAATAAATATATATTTATATATAAATATTGTATTCGGTTTTGTTCGCATAATAGAAATTTGTCAATTATAACTCTGTCTAAGATGGCGCATTGAAAAAATTCGCAGCCTGTGTTTAAGAGGTTTTAATGTTCTTATTCCTCCCATGTTCATTTTTATTTCCTTTTTTGTAATGCCGTCTGTTTTTTTATCAATACTTGACGAGCATCTAAATAAACAGTGACAACATTGTTGTTATTGATTGTTAAACACGTTTCATATGCTAAAAAATAGGCATTCGCCGATATAAAAATATAAAAGTAAACGCAAATTGTTATTGTGAACTGATCTTTCCATTTGTATATTGGGATGCAATTATGATTTCTGGAATATATATTCTTCATGATTAGGTAGTTTCAGTGGATATATGAGATTAAAAAAAATCATTACTGTTTAGAGTGCGCTCTCTCCTAAATTTATTTTATCTATTAAACTAATATATATATATATATATATATATATATATATATATATATATATATATATATATATATATATACACTTCTGAATAATGAACTGGAATATATCTACTACTATTCAATCCAGTGATTATCGGGCTTAAAAAATATTATTAGATGTAATATTTTATATAAGACAGTTAAAGCTTAATAAAATTGCTCAATATACAAGATAGAGCAAATAAATAATAATTTTAGTATTTAAATTTTATAATTTGAAAAATTTAATTTTCAAATATAGAATGTTTATTGTTTGCAAACAAAGAACAACTGTTTGATAAATATATTGCCCCAATCCATGAGTTTTCGATGTTTATTCAACTCCGCAGAGGAAAAATATTAGCAAATGTTATTAATGGTTTGTACCTTATTTGCTAAAGGTAATATGTTTTGGCCATTGCTATTGCTGGTAGAGAAGGTTTCTAGTAATTATTGAAAAAAAAAACAAGCTTAGTCTTGGCAGCGTTGAATGTGATCATCCATTTTTGTCCCCATTCCACTACAGATTAGAGGTCTTCATCTAGTATTTCTGCTATTTCCTTATATATGACGTCATTTATTTCCCTTTGTGCCTGTTATAGAGAGTGCCATCATCAGAAAATATGCCCATCTCAGAAACAATTTTATCAGGGAGGTTATTTATGAATATCAGGAATAATAAAGGTCCCAGGATAGACCCCTGAGGTACTCCGTATTTACATCATATTGTTTAGATGTACAACCCTCGAGGAAAATCTGGATTTTCGTTTAATTAAGAAGAATTTAATTACATTATGTAATCGTCCAGTGATACTATATGATCTGATTTTCCTGAGAAGACCATCGTGCTATACTCTGTCAAAAGCCATATATATATATATATATATATATATATATATATATATATATATATATATATATGTCTCGAGCGCTACCACCCTCCCCTCCCCCTGAAGGGTGTATACATTCAGAGATTACAATTAGGATATATTGCCTAAATCCATATTGATTGTAGTCCAGAAGTTTAGCAGCTGCAAGGTGATGATTAATTATGGACTCAAATATGTTGGCGAAAAGCGGGAGGAGGCTAATGTGGCGATAATTGAATGCGTCAGTTCTTTCGCAAGAATTCTTGAAAACTGCTATCCCAGAAGCAGTTTTCAAGCAGTCAGGAAAGCAAGATTCGTAATAATAATAATAAACAAACTCCGACAACAACATCCATACTAGAAATAAAAATAACTAATTAGATAAATGCAACTGTAGATATCGCATATTTTGCCCAGTTCGAAATAAATGTCTAATCAAAAGCATAGTTTACCAGGCCACAATATTTGCGAACGAAAACCCGAATAACAAGAAATATTAGGTAGGCATGACTTTCTTAGATTTCATAACTCGATATTATGACCACAAAATTATATTCAATAATAAAACACACCGTATCAAAACAAAGCTAGTAAACACATGCTGGGAACTCAAGGGAAGCGGCCGTTCGCCGGTTGTCAAATGGAAAATAGTAAGACAAGCAAACACATGTCGAGACCTAGACGACCCATGTAGATTATGTCTTCATGAAAAATTTACTATAATATACTTTAAAGGACCCCAACATCTATAAAACTGTAGGAGAGAAATAACGAACAACTGTGTTCATAGGATAAAATTCACTCTATGATAAAGAAACAAAATAACTTTATAACTAACAAAAACAATAGAAAATAAATAAATAAATAAATAAAATAAAAAACATGCATATACAAAAACTATCATACGTATATATGTATTTACTGGAACTAGATGAGTTCATAATTAACGGATACTCTAATTTAACAGCTAAATCTGACACCCAAGATCGCCATGGGCATGGAATATGTGCCTACATTAAGGATGGCTTCCCGTGTGGCAGGGATATCTCTAGAGAAGATCCTAATTTACCATATATGTGCTTCAGGGTTGCACTTGCTAACTGCATTTATATTTGCCCTCTATAGGCCCCACAACAGCGGAGTTACTATCTTTAAGAGCATATATGAGAAAATAGACCAGATACTGTCTTCACATCCCTCGGCTAACATCCACATCTGTGGTGACTTCAACGTCCATAACGTGGAATGGCTGACCCATTCAAATAAGACAGATGATGAGGGGAGGTTTTGTCATGATTTTGCCATTGCTTATGACCTCACTCAGATTGTTCGCGAACCCACCCGTGTGCCCGATACACCCGGTCAATATACAAGCCTCCTAGATCTTTTTCTCTCAACTTCCCCTGGGCTATGTTCATGTTCCGTTCATTCTCCTCTAGGATCCTCCGACCACTCCGTCGTATCAGTTAAGATAAAAACGAAATGTAAGAAGCCCCCAGACGTACCCCTTCACCGTACTGTATACCGATACTCTATGGCTGACTGGGATAGCTTCCGTACATTCATATCTGATTTACCTCTGCACTCCATGTTTAAAAAGGAAGTGTCCTCTATAGTCTCGGATCTGACCGAATGCTTAATTGTAGGCATAGACCAATTCATACCATCTAAAAAATTCTAACAAACACCTAACAGCCAGCCATGGTTCTCCCCAGAATGTGCTGCTGCTATCGCGCACAAAGATCACTTTTTCCATAGCTACCAAAGTAATAGATGCACTGAGACTAAATCTGCTTTCAGGACTGGCAGCAACCACTGTAAAAGAGTAATAAAAAATGCAAGAGAGCTATATGCCCAGTCTGTTAAATCCAAGGTAGCTTATCAGCGGCTTGGTTCCCACCAGTTTTGGTAAATAACAAATAGGATCCTTAACAGAAGTGTGCGTTCTATCCCAACAATTATCAATGGACCAGAGGTCATCTCTTCAGCGTCAGAGAAGGCCAAACTATTTGCAATGAACTTTGCAGCTAATTCTACCCTATGCGACGAAGGCCATCAACTCCCCATATTTCCCCCTATAACACAGAACAAGCTAGGTAATATACAAATATCCGTGCATGAGGTCGCCAGTCTAATCAAGAACCTAGATTCCAGTAAAGCAACTGGCCCTGATGGCATCCCAATTATAGTGTTAAAAAAGCTTCAACCAGAACTTGCTCCCATACTTACGAAACTATTTCACAGCTGCCTTAAGGAGAAGTGCTTTCCTACTCCCTGGAAGACCTCATCAGTTTGCCCTGTATTTAAGAATTCAGGTGATAAGTCATCTCCCTCTCAGTACAGACCAATAAGTCTCCTCTGTGTTATGAGTAAGTTGCTGGAATCCATATTAAATAGAGAAATAGTCAACCACCTCAGCAGGAATAACCTTCTTAGTGACACACAATATGGTTTCCGCTCTGCAAGATCTACCGCAGATGTGCTGACGGTTATATCCCTCAGGATTAGTGAATCTCTTGACAAAGGCTTCCTTTCTAGGGCAATTGCTCTTGACATACCAAAGGCCTTCGACAAGGTATGGGATAAGGGTCTACTTCACAAGATTTCCAGCTAAGGTATAACTGGAAATGTTTTCTCAATCATTAAATCATTTCTCTCCGATAGGCTTATAAGAGTAGGGTAGATGGACAAAAATCGGAGGCCTGCAATATAAATGCTGGAGTCCCTCAAGGGTCAATCCTAGGCCCAACTCTCTTCCTGATCTACATCAATGACCTCCCTAAACACATACTTAAATCATTCGTTGACATCTATGCTGATGACACGACCATCTATGGCAACACATCAACGCTCTGATCCCCATCTGGCATCAATTGTGATGGATGGCTCTCGTTTGGGTGAGGCGCCGTGTTTTGACAAGCTTATGGATTTGACCTTTACTCCTGATCTGAAATGGAACACGTACATCAAGTCTGTTGCCAAGGTCGCTGGACAAATGGTGGGATCCTTCTAACGCTCCAGAAGATATATCACTACTGATGCAATTCTCTATCTATATAAAAGCCAATACGTCGAAGGATGGAATACTGTTGCCATATCTGGGCAGGAGCGGCTAAAAAAAGCCTATCCCGCCTTGACAGAGTACAAAATAGACTTCGTGGCTTAGTGGGGGATGCCCTTTTCTCTACCCTGCAACCTCTCTCCCACAGAAGAGACGTTGCGAGCCTATCCTTGTTTTATCGTTATTTTCATGGCAGGTGCTGGTCTGAACTCCAATCACTGGTCCCCCCTCGCCAATCTTTCACGAAAAACACCCGTCTAGCTGAATCCTCTGTGAAAAATTTCCCCCACTCTATATCTGTTCCTAAATCAAAACGCGGATTCCATGAACAAAGCTTCTTTCTTAGAACTGCACCCCTGTGGAACTCTGTTCCGTCTTCCTGCTTCCCACCGGACTACAACTTGGATATCTTCAAGTCCAACGTTAACAAATTCATAATGAACCGCCCCCTTAAGTAAACACGTCATCAAATCTTCACACTAACGTAATGTACTTGCAATAACCCTTATCCCTGAGTGGCTTCCGGTCCTTGATAAGTGGTGATCATTGTGTAAAAAATGTATGTGTGCGTATATATACATATGTATATGTGTATATATATATATATATATATATATATATATATATATATATAAATCTAACATAAAAGACCTAACCTAGATTTAAAACTAGATATCCAGCCTAAATAGAACACACACAAAGAACCAGGTCAACCAGAGGTCAAATAAACCTTTCTCCTATAAATGCATGTCCATTGGCTGATAGGAAGGGCGCTGGATACTAGAAAGCTGATTGGCTAACTAAAATCTCAATAGAAGCTGCGTATATAAAAACGACAGACAACCACAAACATCGCGCAGAAGCCTGAAGAATTCTAGAGTCGATGAAACGCGGAATATTCAGTGTAGCTTAATCGCCATATATATTTTATGAATTACTATATATATATATATATATATATATATATATATATATATATATATATATATATAAACAGGTACATAAACGACACATCAATAGAGATGTTTCGCTTATTACGTCAAAATGCCACGATCTTTCTTCTTCACACACAGAAACACACACACACATATATATTTTTAGTAAAAACTTTAATTACAACAAATATGAAGAAAACCCTGATTTATGTTATTATCTATGAATAAAAGTAATACTAATTAAATAATAGGTCAGTCCTTACTTATCAAGAACTTTATTAATACCACTATTTTTAATATACACAATTAATTTTCCTGGTCGGTGAGAGCGAAACCGCTCTACTGACGAATTTTCTTACGTATATATTATTATTGTTTTTATCATCATTATTATAATTATAATCATCATTATAATTGATTTCATTATTATCGCTCCCGTCATTGCTACCATAATTGCTACACCATCTCCATTTTCACTGTTATTAACAGTAATTTTGAATTTAATTTTATCACAACTATTGGTAACATTATATTTAATGTTTGATTTTAATGTTTACTTTTAATTTTGCCTTTATTTTTATTTTATTTATTTTATTTTTCTTAATATTAATTTTTTTTATATTCAATTTTACATCTAATTTATTTTCAACTTTATTATTACTACTATTATTATAATTGTCATTACTATTTTACTATTATCTTCCGTACTATTATAATTACCCTACTATTATTTGGCATATTTTTACCACTCTCATAAGTAGTTATGGTTTCCTTACTCCCCCATTTTAACATCAATATGTATACTTTACCTTTTACATCAAGTTATTCGCACTCATAGTCATTGCCCCCCTAATCTTCGACTGCCCGCTTATGATCATACTCTCTATATCATAACAGTAGAAACTTATAAATATATTGCCGCATATTATCTTTCAGTTTTACAACCTTACATACCCCACCAATTAATCAAAATTACCCGCTCCATAGAAAATAGACACCCCACAAACCGTCAAAATAAATTACCACCCAGCAACAATACACCCCCTACTTAACCATAATGCATATACCCTTAATCTCAATACTATGTTGAAGACCATATATATTCTTATATATCATACTATATATAATAAGCCTCTCCGTATTTATTTAGAATTCAATAAAGCTTCCCCCAACATTCTATAATTCCTCTTAATTTTTTTCATCCATAATGAACCCTACGCTAGACACCGCATCTCTCCCATGCTACCTAGCACTTTCTCTACTCTTCTGATGAGAAGCAATGGGCTTCGAAATGCCCTGGCATAAAGAGTCCCTTTGCCTGTATTCCATTATTCAATAAATTATCCATTCTACCAATATATAGTTTTATGTCTTCATTTCATACTCTTGTTGTCCTATTGTATAAGCTCCAATAATTATTGCTTGAGCTTGGCATTATCCGGATAAGTCTCCTTTTGTGGCATTGATCTCTCTCTTTTCCTTTTGCATTAAGCGATATATATATATATATATATATATATATATATAATATGTACACGCACAAACATGCACACACATATATATATATATTTATATATATATAATATTGTTGTTGTTGTTGTTGTTTTAGTATTATTTTACTCCTTGTGTGAAGCATTGCAATATATCTGACTTTCAGTTTTATTTCCAACATTAAATGTTATTAACCTCTGATTTCTCTAACCAGCATATCGACCTTCCAATTTTTGTGATAGCTTCTAATTTAAAAACAATGTTTTTCCCTTATATCTTCCATTTTATGTGTGTATGTATGTATGCATGTATGTGTATAAGAGTGTGAATGTGTATAGGAGAAGAAAGAAAGAGACATATGAATATACAGACAAACAAAAAAAAAACCTTATACACAAAACAGTCCGAAATACAAGAGGTTTACACTTATATTTTAATATGTTGGACAAAAATAGGAAGAAATTAAGTAAATGAAAATAGCATAAAAAAGAATATTCTCCGTTTTTTTAAAACATTATAATACATATCACTTAATGAAAGACAATAGAATCTACAGTAAGCGGTTAAAAATATAAATAAATATGTGTGTGTGTGTGTGTAAGTGCATGTAGACAAGCCAGACAAACAGTGTGCCCTTTACTCCCTTCTCGTACCTAAACTCATAATAAATTCATGAACCCAAGCCTCTGGTGAGAAAATTCCAGTTAGCTTATCGTCTACATGTATTTATCAGTCTCCAGATGTATATGTACGAACGTCTGTAAACGAGTGTGCGTATTCTGTGTGTGTGTACGGGTACTTATAGAAGCATATGTGTCAGTGTGCGGGTGTACTCGTATTATGTTTACATATGCGAGTGTGTTCCTGGAGTGCGTGGGCGTCCAATTCAAAGTTTTATGGAAGACTAGGCTTTGAATAGTGGCCACGCAAGTTGCTAAAAATTCCAAGTAAAAAATGTTGGAAGGGTCATATTGAATATACCCGTACCCCTCCTGCTACTAACCTTGCCCGCCCTACACTCATATTTCCATCATTCATACTGAGGAAGACCCAAGGATTGGTCGAACATATGTGCTTTTGAAAGAAACATTTTCGTTTTTTTTAGAGACTTTTTGTATTCCTACACGTCAACACATAGGAAAAAATACAGAAAAGATATAAACATTTACATATTTTCCGTATTGATTTCATTCATATATATATATATATATATATATATATATATATATATATATATATATATATTTATAAACATCAGGTTTATCATGTGCAAAATTAACTTTTTGTTGGTAAAATTGAATGGAAATAACATCTGACAGAATAGGAGATTTTTATGAACACATAAAATCATGAAAGTACCATCCCATTAACGAAGAAAGAAATCCAAGATGAAATAAACAAAAGTTACAAAATAGAAAAAAATGAATTTAAACTAAGTTTTGTAATATATATATATATATATATATATATATATATATATATATATATATATATATATTTAAATAAGGGAGTAGTCACCAACAATGTGTATTTTTAACATTATTTTATTATTCCGTGTCTTGGTTTTTCATTGAGAATTATGTTTGGATCATTGTAATAATGTTTTTAAGTCATTGAAATCGTTTACGCGCGTTTCAGACGATCTGTGATGCGTCCTCGTCAGAAATTATTTTCAAATTTGAAAATAATTTCTTTGGAATTTATTTATTCGTTGGAATTTATTAACCCATTTTATATATATATATATATATATATATATATGTATATATATATGTATATATATATATATATATATATATATATATATATATATATATATATATATATATAAGACTAATGCATCAACTTTCATTTTATATGTCAATCCGTGCTATTTATAATGTACTCCCGGGCCTTATTGCAGATTTGAATAGGCGTCCGAACCTTTATTTTGATATGATTCCCTTTGCTTTCGATGGATCTATATGCCCACGTGCATCGTATCCTTAAACATTAGTTTCAAACTGACAAGACCATCTTCAGTTTCAATTCATATCGAACGCAAAAGTAAAACTTCCTCGGGTTAAAGATTGTGCACATTTAGCCAAAATAGTTTTCAATAGCCGAAAACAAATGCTAGAATCTCCCGATTCAACGCCTTCAACACACTTGTCAATTCTAGTCGCTTTTACATTGACATGTTTACCTAAGGCTTTCCATAAATAAATAATTTGACAGTTATTCAACGACTGGAAAACGAAAGTGCCGGAGTCTTATATCGGGCGGATTCAATCTGTTTTCAAAAACTAAATTTGTTTCATATATGTATCTGCTATAAGGACACACGTACTGTGCTAAAGATGTAGTACATGTCGTTGGTATTGTAAAAGGTACGATGCACTGGCTGTATATCGATGCTTAAATTTCAAGAGTATCCAAAAATAACAACAAGGTGGAACGATACAATTGACGCCCCAGAAAAGACGACATGATTCCATTTCCGTTTGATAAAAACCGGTTTTCATTTTTTGTTGCAACCACCCGTGTACACACCCGAGGAGCGATAGATGCCTTATATAATGTGTGAAAGTAACAAATTGTTCAACAAGCAAGATCAGAGATGCGCCGCTTTAAACTCATGCTCTTTACTGATCCAAGTTATGACACAAGGAATATTGCCAGCATTCTCAAAATACATCGCCGTATTGTCTCGAAAAACAGGGACGTTCCAATTGTGATGAAAATAAAGTTGCCGGACACGGTTATGGTTTTTGGTGTGGATTCAAGTGGGGGTCACATCATGCCACCTCACACCTTCGAAGTCGCCTTGAATGTAGTGATCGACTGGTTAAACAGTGGCCGCTGACAAACCCTAAGCGTGGCAGCAAGACTCGGCGCTCGCTTACAAGTCCAAATAACCCCGGGCTTTGCTTCAGAAGAAGCTGCGACTTTGTATTCTTCTCTTACTGGTTCCTCTCCTTCCCCGACCTGCTGAACACGCCAGACTACTTCGTTTTGTCCTATGTCAAGAGCATCATCAACATAACCTCCCACAAAACAAACGCCCTATCGAGGCGGTGATTGGGGCTGAAGGGTGCTACATTGAATAGATGTCAGTTCTATTATATAACCATTTTACCTCAATTGAGGTTTTTAAAAAAAGTTTTAAAATAAAACTGTAGTGTTTATTAGGGCGACACTTCCAGTCTGTAATGATACATGAAACAGCAAGATTAACTGCAGTTATTTTTTCCTTGTGTTTAAGCGTGGTTTTTGAATTTAATAAATTTAATCGTTGCCCCAATTTACTTGCATATTTACAAGTGAAAAGTTATGAAAAAACTCGTTAATGCGGAAAATACTCAGCTTTGCCAAGTGGAGCATTTTGTTTACTTGCCTTCCTACGAAGGCAGGAGTAGACAGAAACTTGTTTAGGTTCGAAGAGTTTTCTTATTCTTTTGAAGCATTCCGTTCCTACTTTCTCTTTCATTTCCGTTGCTTTGATGGTGTCTACTTCTGGTCTTCCCAAGTGCTTGTAGCTATCATGCTCACCAAGTAACCTAATTTCTGTTTAATTCGGTAGTATTGTAATACAAGATTGACGATGATGAGAGAGAGAGATAGGGAAGAGAGACATTTATACAGTTCTGGAATGTTTCTTCTTATAGCATATATTCTTATAGCATATATTCTTATAGCATATATTAGCGAGGGTTGAGATAGGGATGCACATTCTTGTAGGAGTTACATAAAGTTCATAATAACGATGAGGAAGACAACGTTCATATTTAGGATTACACATTACCTTTTGCTGTTGAATGATGACACGCCACAGTTTTACAAAAACATAATTTCTTTATTATCAGATCGACCGGTCCAATGCCGATGACGTCAAGAAATTTAAAGTCGTTTCTACATGTTAAATGTTCTACCCCTTCGCCTCTGTTGGGACCTTCCTCTCTTCAGCTCTGTCCGACCGACTCTGCTGATTGTTCGGTCCGGTCACGACTGCCTCTGATCTTTCTCTCTAGCTCCTATATTGAGAATCCATTTTTGCCATGACGTCAGACGTGTGGTTTCAAATGTGATCGGCTCACGTTGCTTAAACATACATTTCCAAAACACAATTCTGCAACAAACAATTCTCACTAACCTATTTTTTAACCTAACTTATTTTTCAAAAGTTTTTAAATTGTACTGTACATTATTTTTAGCTGACCTTTTTAATTCACTTTCCATAAAAGAATGCACAATTACATACTGTTTAAAAACAACGTATCTAAATTATTTTATATGAAATTTAACAATGCGAAATTCTAACATTCAATTTTCTGAATCTATTTCTGAACTTTGCTTACAAAGTTCGAATCTCGGTCTGTCCTAATCTCATTTTCCACTTATCTAAAGTTCTTTTTACTTACAGTAAAAGAGGACAGCCACTTTTCCTGTAACAGTACTACATTTTCTCTTGCCTTTATTTTTTCTCCTCATGGTAGCAGTGTGACTTTTCCATACCGAATTCCATTTGCAAACAGTTTCAAGTCATCCATACACATTAGGTGGTCCATTCCTTCGTCTGTGTTATTGTACTTGTATTCGGCTTGGCATTTTCTTAGGATGTTATTTAGGGGCATAATGGCTTTAATGAAAAGTAATGGTTATGGGAAATAACTTTGGAAGATTTCTCTTTGTATTTTGATTTCAGTTTAGTTCATTAGCTGTCAGTTCATTGTTCTCATTTCATTTTCTATCTGATTGGTTATATTACCTGGTATGTTTTATTTATTAATTCACTCATTAGGCGTTCTCATACATGTCATTATTAGAGATTGTTCATTGATAAAGACCGGTGTTCCCTGGAGTCTGGGTGACAAGAAGTCATCCCAGATTTCCAGTAATCTTTACCTTTTTCGATAACCTTTACAAATAAAATAGCGTTATCGCAACAGTCGCTTGGTGGTGATTTCTCACCGACAAAGGCGATTAGATTCCATAGAAATCTGTGTGGCAGTAAACCTCCGTAACTCTCTACGTTCCTCTTTGCACTTTTTCGGTGGAGGTCTGGTAAGTGCTTTAACTCCTTGGTCTTTCCATCCTCCTTGATCCTTTAATTATTTGTTGTAATGCAAGCCGATGCCGATATTAGAGTTTTTTCTCTTTTTATGGAGTGAGGGAGAGAATAGGAATATGGGGACGGAAAGAGGAGGAAGACAGGTAGAGAAAGCAGATAAAAAGAGAGAATAATAGTCAGTCTAGATTTTTCCAGCTTCATTTATTTTTGTTTTTAATTCACTTACCATTTCCATATGCTCGTTTAGCGATTAGCATTCTTGAAAATTAAATTCTGCATTGGAATACTTTCTTTAAGATTTCAGCTGTTTTCAGTTGTCCGTTGCATTATCTGAACCTTCCTCTTGCGTCCGAATTCCCCTACTCTTGTTTCCAAGTTATAGCTCTCCTACAACTATTGATATTATATAAGTTTTCTTAAGGGTCCATATATATATTTTAGTTCCCCGCAAAAAATCAGCATATTTCTTTCGTTTTTCTACTTATTTGGTCCTCACCAGGTGATCTGCTGGGGCGTCAAAATTTACAATTAAACAGGTTCTTTATACTAGTAAACGTATTATTTCGATCATTATTACTATTATTAGAATCAAAGTAGACGTTCTGCCTTTGTCCACGCAAAGAAAACTTGTTGAGAAGCTATTGGAAAAGGTTGACAAATATTTAGACTTGGAAATGCGCATTTTAGAAAGGATAATCGGTATCAATAGGTTGCAGAATTGGGTACAGCAATCTTTCTATCGAACTTTAGAATCTGCACAGATTTTCGAACAGAACACTTCGTAACATCCACTGACAAAAAAGTATCTGGTATATATATATATATATATATATATATATATATACATATATATATATATGCCAGTTACTTTATATATATATATATATATATATATATGCCAGTTACTTTATATATATATATATATATATATATATATATATATATAATGTTTTGAGAAAAATAGAAAAAAAACGAATGAAATTATTTAAAAAAAATCCACGTTTCGTCCTTATTTCAGAGGGCATCTTCAGGATAATTGAAATAAAAATGTAAGAAAAAGTCATAGATCGTGCGAAAAATACAGTTTTTGAATCCTACCCATGTCGGGAAGGACAAACATATGTGTGCGTATGGGAAGGTTGGGTTGTTCGATGTCTATATATACACTTTTAAAAATGCGTTAAAATAAATATGTACATTTTTTTTTCTTCTGTAAACTTATTCTTTGCGTAATAGTATTAGTATTCAATATTAGTGCTGATTCTAAAAGTCTTCTTTTAGCTCTATCTATCACGTATTTAATACTTTTCGCTTGATCTAAATTAAATGAGTGATCGTGTTTTGCACAATGGCAAAAGAGTGCATTTAGGGCGTTACCATTCCTTATATCTCTTCTGTGCTCGTTGAAATTAAGACTTAACGAGCAAGAAAAGGCTTCTACCATTTAACCCCTAGCATAGGGAAAATAATAATCAAAGAACAAAATATCAAAACAGATCCTGGCTAACCGTTTTTCCTTAAATATTTCAACAAAATTACAACTTGGATGTCTTCAAGTCCAATGTTAACAAATTCCTAATGAACCGCCCCCTTAAGTAAACACTTCAGCAAATCTCACTAACGTAATGTACTTGCAATAACCCTTATCCCTGAGTGGCTTCCGGGCCTTGATAAGTGGTGATCACTGTGTAAAAAAAATGGTGGAGAAAAAAGGTGATTACACATGAATGGATAATCTGGTGGAAGATAAATAATCCAGTGACGGTAAAATCCAAATGTATAACTTCAAGAAAGTTAATTGAATTTCCATTTGCACAAGTAAAATCCAAGGGAAACCCGTAATTGGAAGAAGATGGTCCATAATAATCCAAAGTCAGAAATCCATGGAATAATTCACAAAAATGTGTACAAGGAAAAAAGGAAAAGATTTCAAGAATAATAAAATAAAAATAAGATATGCTTTTCACTCTACTTCGGAGACATAAATATAAATAAGAAAGATCAGGGAAGAAAAAGAGGAGAAAAAATGATGATAGAGTTAAATATAAAATATAAAATAAAGGGAAAGAAATGTCAAAATGACCCAGACAGGAAATGTTAAAGGCGCGAAAAAAATATATAGGGCAAAATAATATAGGTCAACTGAAATGTACAAGTCATCACTTAAAAAAATGTCTGCAAGAGTTGTTAGAAGACACTAAATGGAAAATAAATAAATTAATTTATTAATAAATAAATAGAAAACAAATAATAAATAAAGACTAAATAGATAAATAAAAAATAAACAATAAAATGAAAAATATAAAATAAAAAAAAAAATAAAAAAATATATATATATATATATCGACTCTCTGTAGAGAAAAAATGAGCTCTCTCATGAATTCGAATTGTTTTAAGAGCTCTCTAATACCGATATCTCGGCAATATATTTAGTTTTTTTTTCTAAAGATACACGTAGTTATGACGTTCCTAGTCGTTTCCTCTAGTAATATTGGTTATAGTGTTTTATTTCGTTCACGTTATTTTTTTTAAATCCATATTTCGTTTTATTCCCTCCAATCGAATTTATCTAAACATCATTCGCTGATGTTTTATTTTAAACTTTATTCGTCGACGATTTATTGGTTATACACGAGTCGTTCTATAAGTACCTCGAATATCATATTTCAATTCGAATAGTTTATTTACTGTTTCTTAACGTTTTAGAAACCCTCTCTACTTTTTCTTTAAAATACTCTTTCTAGGTATTAATTGGACCCGGCTTGATATGACTCCATTTGTTTTTTTTACACACTAATAAAATTTTGTACTACAAAAAGTCTATTAATATATACATCTGCAATGGAAAAAAATTATTCTTGAAAATGAAATCAAATTTTCAAGAATACATAAAAACCTGTAAAGAAGGTATGCAGAGGTTTTATTTATCCAACAATAAAACAAACTCGGAATAATTATTGTGCGAAATTTCGAAAAATTAAATTTTTTTCAGCGGAGGAAAGAGGTTTGTCAAATATGCAACACATTTTGTAGGTTAATGCATTAAAAATCTACAAATATGAATTGAATCATATTTGCAGAAAAAAGTTATTAAACAGTTAGTGATCAACTTTCGTAAAGTTCGGGTAAAAATCTATTGAATAAAGGTAACATTCGGGAAGAAACAGACATCAAAATACATTCCTTGATGATCCAATGATAATCCAAAAAATTCGAAAAATGAATTATGGAAATCCAGGGTAAATAAGTGTAGCCAGGATATCCATCAAATCATGAAGGAGTAAAATTCAAATAAAAAAAAATAATAGTTTTGTTAATTAACGGAGTAGGCTATATTGATGGGCTCTCTCTACCGTGCTAGAAAACTACTTACACCTGATATATCCTGTATCTCTACAAGGCCACCACTCGCCCATGTATGACGCACCGTTGTCACATTTGGGCTGGTGCATCTGCTACTAGTCTCTCGCTCCTGGACAGGGTTCAAAAGTCGCTAACCTGATAGGTCATGAATTGTCATCAAAACTGCAACGTCTGTCACATCAACGAAATGTTGCATGCCTCTGACTGGTCTTCAAGTATTTTAATGGTGAATGCTCCAACGAACTTCAACCTATTGTGCCCCTTCGGCGTAAATACCCCAAAAACCTGACAAGCAGCAAAATCTCACACCGTCACAGCAAAGATCCATATATGTAAGAAAGCATTCGACTCGAATTTTCTTCCTCAGAACTGCTAGACTTTGGAATTATCTTTCGGTTCCTACTCAACCAACTGTACCGGCACGCAGAAGTTCAAGTGTAATGTGAACAGACATCTTGCTGTTCAACTCCATACATAATATAATAACTTATGTCCCTGATAGTAGTCACACAATAAGTTGCAGTGTGTCCAAATGGAAATGAAAAAATGTAAATAAAAAATAACAAAGCGATTTTAGCAAAATGAAAAGTTGAAGTGAAGCTTAAGAGATGAGCAATAAAGATTTAAGTTGAAAATGATAAATGGAGGAGCAAGAAAAAATGGAGGAAGAACGAATATTAAGACGGCGAAAAAAGATGGGAGAAAGAAAGACATAGTAGAGAGAAAATGAGGGAAAAAACTGTAGAAGGCACATAAAAAAGCAATGTTATCAGTCACTTTATAGAACAGATAAGTATAGGTCAGGCGAGGTCATTTTGACACAGACAGCAAGATAATTGTGTGGAAATGATAATTCAAATTTATACATTTTAAATTAAGAAGGAATATATTAGTAATAAGATTTACATATCATAAGTAATGTTTTCGTAATTTAATGCACGAGGGGCGTGCAATAATAAGTCGTCTGATCTAGCTGAAATTTAGCATGTGCAATGATTTATAACTCTACGGGTTATGTGGTAAATTAAAGCCCTGAACTAATTGTGTTTTCTGTTTTACAGGTTACTGAGTCAGGGGTGGTAAATTAAAGCTCTGAACTAATTGTGGTTTCTGTTTTACAGGTATTTGAACTGAGTCAGGTGTCAAATGGAGCCTGTTGAATGTCGAGCAGTGATACGGTTTTTGTATTTGTAAGGACGCACACCACAGGAGACTTTTGATGAAATGAAAGAAACTTATGGTGATAATGTCCCATCATATGACCTTGTAAAACGCTGGCATAGTGAATTCAAACATGGCCAGAAGTCTGTGGAAACAGCTCCTAGACCTGGTCGCCCCATTCTGTCATTGATGAGGCATCTGTCCATCAAGTTGAGCCTGCCATTTTGGAAGATCGGCGCATTACTATTCGCCAAATCGCCCAAGATGTAAAGCTTAGTACAGGGTCTGTGGAAACTATCATTCATGCCCATTTGCATATGCATAAGGTGTCTGCCAGATGCATTCCCAGGTTGCTCACACTATTCCAGAAGCGAGAACGGGTCGAGTGCTCGATAATGAATTTGGAGATGTGTCAAGAAGATGAGTCAATTTTTTTCAAAAGACTGATTACACAGGATAAAACCTGAGTTCATCACTAGTATCCAGAGACCTAAGCCCAGTCAATGCAGTGGAAGCACTTGGACTCACCATCTCCAAAGAAGGCAAGGATGCAGCCCTCCGCTGGCAAGGTCATGCTTACAGTCTTCTGGGACCCGGACGGAGTAGTGATGACAGATTTCCTGGCAAAAGGTACCACAATTACAGGAACCTATTATACTTCACTTTTGAGGAAATTAAGGGAAGCTATCAAAATCAAGAGACGGGGCAAGATCAGCAAAGGTACTTTCCTCCTGCAGGACAACGTTCCGGTCCATAACTCGTATGTCGCCAGATCAGAAGCACGGACGTGTGGTTATGAAATCTACCCCATTCTCCCTACTCTCCTGACTTTGCACCCTCTGCCTTTCACCTCTTCCCAGCCATGAAGTTGTGTTTGAAGGGAAAGCGTTTCCCAGATGATGCAGCCTTGATTTCTGAAGTCACGTCGTGGTTGGTGGACCAACCTTGGCTGTTCTACAAAAACGGTCTCCAGAGCTGCATCAAACGATGGGAGAAATGTATAACTCTGGGTAGTTCCAATGTAGAGAAAGACTAATAACTGTTTCAAGTTTCGTTGCTCTACTCTATGGAAAGTGGGTCAGGGGCATTACTTATTGCACGCCCCTCGTATAAATGTCCGTACACACGTATATCCATACATATATATTCAAAATTAAAAAAAAATATAGCATAAGAAGTGAGACTAAAAGGAGCCAAATCAATAAAACCAAAACCCCACACATACATATTACTATAGACTTATATACATGCATATATACCTGTATGCATATACATGCACACATACACGCACATATTTATATATGCATACATACATGCACATATATGTACACGTTTATATGCACAAACAGAAAATATATATTCATAGATATACCGCCAGGGCCTGTATACAACATATTCTTTAGTCTCATAAAAACAATAAAGAGAAATGAAAGAAATTGGTTATATTTGAATTGTTCTTATGTTAACACTGGGATAAAAAGTTCGCTTTTGAATGTGATTATGTTGATATTTTTTTTGGGGGGGAAGTATGTACACTTTCAGCTTCACATATGCAGAGGTGAAAAATAAGAACCTTGGATATAAGACTTTTAAAGAATTTCCCTATTAATAGAGAAAAGTGTGTTTTTAGATTGAAATTTTAAAAATTAAAATGGATAATGAAGTTCACTGGGTATTATCAATTGTTTCATTATTTAAGGAAGAAATGTGGCTAGATATTCTAACTTTTATTAGAGTTAAAGTGGTATCATTATAAGTGTATATCTTGCCTGGCGTTCACGTAGAGTTAATGGTTTGTGGGTTTTCTTAGGATTTGGGAGTAGAATTGTAGTTTAATTCAAGGTTGTTATAATTAGCAATAGTAGATTCAATCTGTATGGGGATATTAGAATCTGTATTTCGAGAGAAGTTTAGAATATTATAAGTGTTTAGAGAAAAATAAGGCGGGTTATTATTGTTAATGCTATTTCTGCCATTATTATTATTATTACTATCACTACTACATTAAACATGATTAATGTTATTATTTATGTTGTTAGTTATGACATTGTTGTTAGTATGTGAAACGGTAAGTAACGGTCGACGCACTCATTGGAGTTGTATTTTGAGTAGTTGACGGATAGGGGTTTCAGTTATGAGATGATTATTTCCAAGTATTGTGGGGATGTTTCGTGGTAACCCAGTAACAGTACACGAATGTATCCCATCCCTAAGGATGCAATCGTTTTTGAGTAGTAAGTTTTACTTATTGTTATAAGCAAGAGAATGCTGACTTGGTTGGATGTAATGATGATGAACGAATTTCGCAAATTTTTATTATCATCAAAATAGATGAAATCGTCCATTTTTCAATCAAATCGATTGATTGCCTGCTCGAATATATATAGACATACATATAGACATACAAATATATACTTATATATTCTGCTGTTTAGATACATGCATATGAATACATATGTATATATGACAATCTATTTTATAAAGGGTAAATGTCTGTGTGTTTGTATGTTTGTATGTCAAGCAGAAACTAACGAAATACTCAGAAATCCTTGCTAAGTTGGCCCTGTCGGTGGGGCATAGAATACGCCGATTGCCCCCCTGCAGAGGGTAAAAGTCCCTCAATGGGGGTCCTGGATATTACCTTAAACTATATCCAGTGGTGAGGCCCCAGCCTGTGGGCTTTGGGGAGTGTGGAGCCACCCTTTAATTACCATTGCTCCCAGGTCCACTCTGACCCGGAGTGGTAGTACCTGTTAGGGTCCCAACTATGGGTTAAATAGAAACCGACGTGAAAACAACAAATATATCCTATTAAAAAAATTTTCTTCAAAATCTTTGGATTCGGCATTAAATAACCCGAAAAGGGTTGATATGCCGTAAAACAAAAACAATCAACCAACCTTGCTAAGTTAATATTTTTTATCGTCGTATATTCTTTATGAGTCAAATAGCCATTTGAATTACTGAATGCTATCAAGAATTACACATTTATGTATAATATCACCATGTATCAATACAGCCCAGGAAATGAGTCAGCATTTTCTTTTACAATTTGAAAGACGCTAACTCTAAATTTGATTTTAAAGAAAGAGATGGGAAAACTTTGTTTTAGTAGTGCTCTGCAGGCAACCTTAATATTATTAGGCGCTTTTAGTAACGCTCTGAATGTCCCGTAGTTTTATTTTTTACTCTTCATATAAAAAGGTATTTATCCTATAAGAAAATATACATTTTAAGGTCTTGTTAACGCCGTGTAAGCCTATTAGTTATTATATAAACATTTAAATTAGCCTTACAGTTGCATTTCCGCCCGTTCTACTTCGTCAAGACAAAATATTCTAATGAGAATAACATCATGAAATTGGTTAAAAACTCGAATCATATGTGAAAGTTTGTATACATTGTAAATTTTAGTTTCATTAATATATTCTAACTCTGACGGTACACAAGCGCTGAACTTTACATTTGCGTAATCCGTTTTTAAATGTTTATATGAGAAATATTTATAAAGCTTTTGCTATTATTAAAACACTGTCTTATTCATTTCATTCATATATTTCTACTTGTCCCAAGTAATTCGCAATTTATAATTATCAGGACCAGTTTAATTCGATCTATTAACTAGTTTGGACTCGTTATTATATCATCAGCATATGCGCGCAGAGTAATCATGCCAACTAAAACAATGGTTTTTAAGAGACCGTTAAATTGCTTGTCCGCCTCCCCGAAATTATATGGAGTAAAATCAAGAAAAGAAGCAGCTGCAAATCTCTTGTTCCTCGTTTATCAATATCTATGTATTAGTTTGAGAAGAAAGTTCTTGGGGAATATTTAATTTTGATTTCAAATGATGTATTTTCAAATAAGTTCTCGGTGTAATATTTTTACTTTACATATCATTTTAAGGATGTTCTTCGATCTATCTGATCGTTTAAGTTACAATCGTTTGAAAACAATTATGTTTTCTTTTAAGAACGTTGAATACAAGATAGATAAAAGTAAATTTGCGCAATTTTTTTTATTTAAATTCAAGCAAAGCCGAAAAGCTGCTGAAACAGCTCGCGATATCAATGAAGCGTTTGTCGCAGAAACCATTATTGAACACACGATACAATGGTGGTTTAAGAAATTTCGTGGCGACAACAAGAGTCTTGAAGACGATGAGCGTACTGGTCGGCCATCAGATATTGATAACGGTCAATTTAGAGACTTGGTCGCAGTCAATGTACGCACAACTGTTCGAGAACTTGCTTCTGCATTATACGTAACGTGTACGACGATTTCATTCCACTTGACAGAATTTGGAAAGAAAAAGAAACTTGATAAATCAACCACATCGTTATGCCTTCTTTTGCGCAACATTAACAACCCGATACCTGACCAGGTTATGACTTGCGAAGAAAAATGGATTATTAACGAGAACCGTCGACACTCAGCTCAGTTGTTCGACGCCGATGAAAATCCACAACACTTTCCGAGACCAGGATTTCACAAAAAGAAGGTCATGCTTACTGTTTTGCGACCGGACTCGTCCATTACAGTTTTCTGAATGTAAGCAAAACCATTACGGCAAAAAAAAAATTGTCAACTAATAGACATTACGGTGAGTTATACGAGAATATTTTTCAGTGTAAATTGAAGCATTCATGGATGCGTATAAAAAGAGTTTGTATGCAAACGCGACAAACGCCACTTTAAAAAATTTCATTTAAATTTGAAATATTTGCTTTCTTTAAAATGTTCGAAATTTTAAAGAAGTTTTATTTATCGCGTTTTGCATCAAACCTTTCTTATATAACGTCGAGTAATATATTTCGCTGTGCGGAATCAATACTCTAACTGATAAGGCGACAAAGCTTTGAAATATATTCTTCAAGCAGCTTCGGGGAGTTACATAAGCAGGCCATTTTATCATTTGTAAACCTTACCATTCAATGGATACGTTTACCCAAACTCGCCACAACTCTCCTAATCTGTAAAGATAAATTAGATTCAACGGATTTAAAACGGAAAATAATTCGTCTACAGTAGATTTTACAGTTATCCTTTTAAAAGGGTCGATCTGCGTGCGGGAACATAAATAATATGTATGTAGTTGAAAAATCTAAATTATTGAACATATTTTTAGAAATTATAGAATGTGTATTCTAGATAACAGGGTTTTTAAAATGGCCACTTTACTTTTGTAAGAAAACTTTAATATGTAAAACTAATGCTGTGTTTATTTTTGTAAACTTTTCTATAGTTAAGTGTCTCAAAACGCATATATCTTACCTCAAAGAAAGAACATGTTTGTATGTAAAACTAATGCTATATTCATTGATTATAGCTACGCGAGGATAAAGGTTAAGGAGTGTAAGTCGTCAACTTGGGTATAATTTGATATTTTAAAAGTCAGCTACAGATTAGCCTGATTGAATTGAACCATTAGACGACAACGTTAGTTTCAAAACAAGAACAGCAGAACGGATGTTCACAGGTAGACAGTTCTAAAAAAAAAGAAAACTTATTCGTTGAATTTATACACATTTAGTGTAAGAGGGTACGTGTTAACAGTGGTTATAACTAGATGTGGATTTTTTGCAAGTGAAATCATAGATTGAGGTTCACTTAAGTACTTGTGAGGATAATTGCGACCCTCCTCCCAGGGATTATCCTTTTTCTGTTTAAGGAGAAAGGCTAATTTTCCCATATTAAAATTCTGCTTTGGGAGAGGGAATAATATAGAATTTATTCTGTTGTCATGAGAGTATCTTCCAGGAATTACATTCTCCTTTTTGTGAGTTTAGGGTTTGGGGGTAGTGTTTTTTCTTCATGATGTCATCCCCTTAGTTATTAAATCTTCCATAACTAGAGTCACTGTTCGTTCACCATAATATTAGGTTTCTTTATATATATATATATATATATATATATATATATATATATATATATATATATATATGTATACTAGCTACTATAGCGCTATATAAGTTTTGTACCGTTAAAAAGTTATATTCCTGTCGATTACGGACGTATGATGTTCAGGGAACTAAGTTGTCCGGAATCCACACAGATAATTTCTTCATAGTGGTGAAGGCTTTTTGTAGGGCGATTAACACATTATGAATCATTGCTAACCTTTTCCTGTGAAAATTATTGCCACAAAAAGATGGCAGACAGAAGACTTCAGCCTATGCATCAACGTTTTTCTTTTCTTAGATATACGTCATAACGATTACTGATGTAAAGTTGCAGTTACATTTTAACACGAATCCCCACGTTGCAAGAGAACAACATAAAAAAGAAAAAAATTACATTTTTCTAAGTTGAAAAGAAATCATTTATTCATCGTAATCTCTAAACAACAATTGCATCTTGTTTTAAATGTCTCTTTGTTCGCCATGGAGTGAACAAAACACTGTCGTGTCGAAAACGCGCTCGTTATTCTCCCGCGTCAGTATGTCTGCGTGTCGTTTTTTACTGACGTTAAAGTAGTTCAGTAGAGACCGTTCCGCACACAGACAGACACAGTAATGTTCACAGACATAGAGGCACACACACACACACATATATATATATATACATACACACACACATATACATATATATATATATATATATATATATATATGTATATATATATATATTGATACGGCATAATCGAGTTAACACACTGGTACTCCTCAAATCACCGAAGGTAAGCAACGTTGAGCTTGGTTAGTACCAGGTGGGCGACCCTTTGGAAATTCTAGGCTCTATATGTGGCCTCAGCTTATCTCAGCATCTGTTTCCAATTGTCCTGTACGTGCACTTCGCTCGACACTGGTATTTAACAATAGCGACTCAGGAGAGGTGTGGTTGGAGATTGCGCACCTCCTGCCACAAAAATCTTACGCGCAGGCACCCCTTCGTGGTTATCCATAGTCTGTCAAAGACTAATGGAGTATGTATGTATGTATGTATGTATGTATGTATGTATGTATGTATGTATGTGTGTGTACATACTTTGATTGTGAACGACTTGGAAATATTTTGCTTGATTCCCCCGTGGAATGCATTAGTGGTTCGATATGAGCAATGATTCGTTGTAATCTTTCTATGCCTCCTACTTAGGTTTGTATTCAAAGTTCGTGTATACGCTGCAAGTAAATCATCGTTTAATTAGATGTTGCGGTTCGGTAGTCGGTAAAGCAGAATAACTTTTGCTAAAAAAATTGTATCAATATTTATGACCGTGATTCTTGGAAAAGGGCCATGGTATCGTAAATATGGCTGACATCAAATGGCGATGTAGCGATAGTAGCTAACAGTGATGACAAAATAACAAAAACATAAAACTTAATAAACAAAACGAATGACAAAACAAAACGGATATTCTTAAATTACGTACATTTGATCTACGCGTCAAATCTAATATATAAAAGGCTCAATGTGTCTCTCTTTGTCTGTGCGTCTGCATATATTCAATCTCTATCTCTGCCGAAACCAAAAGTCGCAGAGTGACGCTAGGAGTCTCAAATGATTAGACTTTTTTATAGATTTTTCTTTTATAGGTCTTTAGCCGATTAAAATAGTTTTTAAAGGGCAAAAAATGCGTCAAAATAAATTGAAAAACATCGTTATACATTTCGTACATTCATTTTAGTGTATTTTAATCAGTTTATATGCGTGTCACTTTAGAGAAGTGGTGACGTCACCAGTTTTGAATGGTACAGTCGTGCTTTCGATTTCGATTGCAGCTGATGGCACCCAAATATTTTTTTTAATTTTTAATCACGACTCTCTAATAATATATATGAAATCTTGACAAATTCAAATATATTTAAGCACATCTTACGACTAGGCATTTCTAAATAAGGCGCGAAAAGCCTCCAACGGGGAAACCGACGGACAAAGCCGTTTATAGATTTATACAGGTCGCATTTAAAAACAAGTACAATATTATAATCTTATTAATGAAAACGTATAAGGATTGCATTGCAGTTATGTAATGGAAATGATAAATCAATATTTATATCATAAAAAGAAAAAAAATGAATAAACCGATATGAAATATATATTTATTTATTCATACACAAAGACAGACAGAAAGAGGGAGAAGGGGGAGAAAGAGAGGGTAAGCAGATCGAATAAATGATACATGATGCAACATCTATGCGAACATTAATGGATATATCTTGAGAGGTGTCCTTATCGTTATACAAAGACATCCACTGCGGTTATTTGCTTCATTTATTTTGTATAGATGACATCGTAAAAATAATGCAATTTTAAAATTTAAAAAAAATCATAATTTAGGTTAAGAACTGTGGGAAGATTAACTACCAATCGCAACCATCTCTAATGCAAATCTCATCGTTAAAAAACCGTACAGAACACTCCTTTGAAGATAATATTTTTATACAGGGTGTCCTAAAAGTCACTGCAGGGTTTTGAACTTAAATAGATTCTTTATTTGTGCCAGCTTTCTGTAATTTTAACATAGTCTGATTACGATATTGGGAATTTAAAAGAAAACTGCAAAATCCAGATAATCTTTATTTATCTATCTTATGACTTGTTGTTTACTTTCTATTCTTGCAGGGTTGAGAGTTTGACGTTTCAAGGTCTGTCAGCTCGCTGAACGAAATGTGAGTTAAATCCCTATTAAGAGATTCTGTAATCTGCCATTATAATGTTTTAGATGGAGCACAAAAATGCTAATCCGACAATGTGCAATATTTAAAAGACATTTTGTTCATGAATAAAAATTGTTTGAATTTTGCATTTTTATAGAAAACTTTTCTAATGTCTAAATCAGGTTGTGTTACAGTTACAGAAAAATATCTTAAAAAATAAAGAGTCTATTTACGTTCAAAACCTTTTAGTGCCTTTTTGGACGACATGTATATATTTATGTTTCTTATGACTTACATGGATACTGCAGTGAATAAAAGTTTGAATCTTTGAAAACGATTGTATTTCAGTGACAACCTGCAATGCTTGATTTATTCCAGTTTGTCCTAACTTACTTCATAGAACCAGACCATAGCTACACTCTTTCACAAGTTAAGGGACAAGGCGGCTATGTGATCTATTCAGGATAATCTGCACTTGATCCGCGTGACCATAGGGGGAATAGAATACGACGCTGAAGCGGCGTTGATCAATGTAGATCAGTCCAAAGCTTTTGATAGGCTCAACCATGTTTTGTTAGCCCATGAGAGCAATTTTATTATTAACTGTTTTTCCTTTTTTGTTGCAGAAAGTCCTGTACTCGACAGGAATTTCGCATCTGACAGGTTTGGGTGAGACTTAAGTATCTTGTTTAAGATGAGGGTCTTCCTGTCTCCGAATCACCCACCTTGGGGGGGCGCCCCAAGCTTAGAATCTGTTGCGGGGATTGCCACATCTTGTGGCGTTTCACAACGAGGAACCTATTGGGGCAATAATGTCCCAATATGGAGAGGTGGGGGTGATAAATCCAGTTAATGGACACAATCATGGGAGATTAATCTAAATAAGAGTTGAGGGAAAGAGCTTTATCAACATCCCGGCGCAGTGAAATTGCGAGGGCTGGTCAATGGCCATAATTGTGGAAAGGAGGAGGTCGAATTTCTGGTATTGCCAGAAACCCAGAAACATGTCTAGAGCATTCCCACAAAATTTCCAGGTAAAGTCAGTAGGGCACTTACCATAAAATGGGAAAGAAGATAAAAGAAACAATGGAGAGACAAAGCGGAGTAAGAGCGCTACCAAAAAGGTGAAAAACAGGAGGAGGCACACTAATCAGAAGCCGGAAGAATGATCACGGCAACAAGAAAAAGTATAAGACGCTCTCCTCAGAGTCTGAGGGGGGAAAATATGACCCTGGTATCGAGACCTAAAGACAACAAAAGAGAAGGAGGAGAATACAGAGGGCAAAGAATTAGAACTTCCAGTACAGACCCTGGGACAATCGGAAGAACTACTGACCCCTCCCTATTACACTCTCCCACCACCACAACGGAGAAGCCGGAGGCTCCAGCGCCAAATGCAGTAGAAGAAAAATCCACCCACATCTGCGGGCCCCAAACAAGTAAAATCTAGAAAGTTTTTCATTTTGACCATAAGATAAGCGGACAGCAACCATGTGATTGAAGATCTCAACAGTCGAAAGAGGATATGCCTCTAGAGTGTGGAGGGGTTTGAAGAAATGGATGGAAAAATATCAAACTTGAGGAAATTCGAAGAGTCCCTAATATCATCACGTTTTTTAGAGTGAACAAAGGAGATGAAGCAAAGGCTCTTTAGAAAATGGTGGAAACCGGAAAAAAGACATTTCCCAGCTTAAAATTAGTAGACGAGGAACATCCATCCTTGAAAGATTGGAGGATCCCGCTCGTCCTTTAAAGCGTTAAAACTGACTTTTCTCCTGGACGTGGGAGGCCTATCAAGAGACTGCCGGGTTACATTCGACCTGCTCACCGGCAGTATCGGCCAGGCCTTCGATGTCCTTATCCCCGAGGACTTTAGAGCAGTTTGTGACACTAGTTTGGTAGACAAATGAACTTGAATCTAGTAAGTTTGAACACGTGGTACATGAAATCCCGAAGCAAGGCTGCTCGCGTGCTGAGGGATCTCGGAGCAATTTAGGTTGATATAGCTGCTCTCTAGAAGACCATCTTCGTTTAGTACGGTAACTGTAGTGTGCTGACGGACGACTTTGACGTCTAGTCAGCATATCGTAATCTTCGTAGTTGTGGGGGATCTTGCTAATTAGTCAAATCCTATCTGTGATTGCAAACGTAGTTCACGAATACGTTCAGGAAAAGCTGGTCCTCGTCGATGTTTCCGTTAAAAACGGGAAGTTTCCTATCGTCACAATTTACGCACCAAATATCTGTAACGAGAGGGTTTCCTTTTTTTGGCGGGTAGAGGTGTTTTTTCGGGTCCGGTGCAAGTAGTGTTAATGGGGAACTGGAATGCCACCCTGGCCCCCAATATAGATATGGTCGGGGGAGATATAGGATCGGATGGGTGTGAAAGCAGTCTGCTTGCTCTGATGGCCTCCTGCGATCTTATCGACAGGTTTCGTCTGGATAACCCGGAGAGGAAAATGTGGACGTGGCATACTAGTAGAGCCTTCGGTCTGGGTACTTAGTTGGACAGAATGTTAGTTAAAAGGGGCGACGTAGATTTTCTATCTATTCCCAAGTTTCACAGGGTAGGTCATTCGGACCATAAATAATATTCGTTTCAAATCAAACCATAGGACTAAGTTGTTTTGGCACTGCAGGTTGGCCGTCTCTATGCCGAAGATATTCGGGTTCCGGGAAGAGCAAACGTCACTAATTCAGCGGAGGTTAGTGAGGGCGATTATTAGGAGTAGCTGGTGTGTTAATCTTAAAGCCAAACTTATATGCTTTTTCATCCAATATAGCCAACGCCTCGTTGTGCCTAGGACTGGGTAAAAAAAAGCATGTAGAAAATAGGCTAACCTGGGCGGTGGTCGAGGGAAATCCCCTACAAATAACGTTAGTAAAGGTGGACCTGAATCGCTTGGCTAGCGAGCAATATGAAGCCGTTAACGTTGACGCTGTTGGGCATTAGGTGGATTTAAACCGTGGCTCGGACGGGTACATTCGGAAAGTGAAAACACGTGAAGGGCGTAATCTTTTCTCGACTGACGAGATTTGCGACGGGTTTCCTGAGCAATTGGAGGATCGCTTCACCAGACTCCGTGACCAAACTCTGGGAGCTATTTAGCTGACTCGCTTCCTTACTGAGGCCCCAACGATAAGCTGTGATGGATAGCTTAGAAACGTGAGATCATTACTGAGTTGAAGCAGGTTGGCTATAACAAATTTCCAGGACAATATGGTCTGTCGTACCTCTTCTGAAGGATGTGTTTAACCACTGGTTTGTTTCTGGATCTATCTTAGACAAGTTACCAAAGGAGTAGACACAGAATATAGATCAGCATGGCGAGGAGGACTTTGATGTTAATTAGCTTATAACCATGTTAAACACTGAACAATTTGGCTCGAGTTCTTGCAAACCTATTGCAGGTTTTTATCGGCGACTTGATCGAACTGGATCAGAATTATGCTGTGAAGCGAACATCGACTCTAAATAACTTGCACTTAGTTCGCACGATCTTGCAGGAGGATTGAATACGACACAGAAGCCGCGCTGATCAATTTAGTTCAAAGCTTTCAATAAGGTCGACTATGGGTCTTGAAATCTGTTATAGAGACCGCTTGTTTTGGTCCGGATTTCCGTAAGTGAGTGTTTGTTCTGTATCGCAGACCGACGGTTTCGGTGCAAGTTAATGGTACCCTCGGGGAACCCTCGGAGTAGTTCGGTGTTTTTTAGACAGTTTTCTACTCTCGCCTCTGCTTTAAGCCCTGGCGTTTAAGCCATTTCTTCGCAAATTAAGGGACTACGCGGCGAGATAAGTCTGGCGCGGCATTGCTTTTCCTGGCGGAAAACGTGCCAGGATGTCAGCGAACGCCGATGATATCACCGTGCGTGTGTCGAGCAGTAACGACATCGAAGCGGTGACTCAACGCTTGCTATGAAAATGCCACAGGGTCCGTTTTCAACAGTAGTCAGTCTTTTGGCCTGCGGGTTGAAGCCTGGTCAGGGATAATCAAACTTCCAGGCGAGTTTGACTGATCAGAAGGCACAGTTCGTATGCCGACATTAAATATAATACAATAGAACCAATATAAATACAAGATCTAATAATCGAGGTAGAAAAATAATAACAAAGTTATAGGGTTTGTTGTAGAAAACTGCTACATGGGAAGTGTTCATCTATAAAATGAAAAAGAACATACTTCTTAGTATTTTTACCATGAAGTTGAATGAGGGGTGGGGGAACCAATATTTTTCTACCTCGATTATTAGGTCTTGTCCTGTATATATTACTTCTATTGGATTGTATTGAATTTCGGCTATTTTGTATCCGTTATTTTTTAGTGCATTGTTATAAATATTCTTGTATCTATTGAATATTTCCTCGTTGGATAAGTTAATATTTATTGTTATGTTTACCGAAGAAATATAAGATTATTAGTTTTAAGGATCGAGATAAATTATCAACCCCCCATTCCCAATATCATAATTGCTAAATGAACTTAGCTAAGAGGTAAAAGGAGAGTAGTTCTTGATACACTCCAGATTAATAAATATACTTATTACAAACCTCTAAATAATAACGACACTTACCGAAAAGCGTGGAAGAAGAGGGTAGCATAAATAACTTAGCTTAATCAAGGAAGGTACCTCATTTTGTTATCCCTTAACACCATCTCAAGCGTTACCGTTTAATAGTAAAACGCATAATTTGCCACCAACTGGATAAAGGTGAGTACACTTTGCATACTTAATCAAACACATGAAAGAAATTAAACACCCGAAAAAGATTAATTAAAATAATCTATTGGTCTAACTCGCTTATAAGGGAATGGTGGTATATACCTACAAAAAGGATTATCGTAAATCAGCGTTACATTAGGACACCAGCCATTAAAGATCTCTAGGAACAGAATATTCCACAAATATAGATAAATATATCAAGTTGGGGAAAGAATCCTGTTTGTAAAAACCGCGCTTTGTATGTAGCGGTTGTATTTTGAAATGTTTGAACTGTGTGTAGGCAACGCGAGAATAACGTTTAGGATGAGAGTTCATATAGAAACGTTGTTTTAATTTGAATAAAATAAAATACGCATCAAGTGCGCTTGAAAGCCAAATCACAACGTAATATTAGGAAAATAAACAAATATTTTACTTGTTTGAAATTTATCACAAATATATTTCGGAGGTATACTCCATCTTCAGTGTGTGATTTTGTTTCTTTTTTTCCCTTTCCTTCTTTGCCATGTCGTAAAGTGGGAGAAAAGGGGTATGTTTGTAAAGAGCCGCGCGTTGTATCTAGCGATTGTATTTTGAAATGTTCGAACTGACACGTATCAAACAAAACAAAACAATTAGATAAATATATGTTATATTTTGCATGTGTATGATCTGAGGAACTTATCCCCAAACCGAATCATGTAAACCTCTCAAAAATATACATATTTTAGTATGTAGGAACGGATACACACCACAGATGACAGAATGACAACCATGGAAATGAAGTTTATACATAGATATAATAACATCTGCTACGACAATTACTCCAGACACCGCGATAATGGAGAAAATATAATTACCAGAATACCACCTTTATTCAAATTATATAAATAAGCCAATATATCTCTTCCACTAACTGTTAATTTGATCATATGGACATATATCGTACAAATAAACAAATAAATTAATAGATGAATAAAGAAAGAATTTGAAAACTAGAAACAAATGAATGGATACAAAAAGCGATGAATAGAATAAAAATTAAAAAACAATAAATAAAAAAATAAATGAATAAATAAATAAACCTTGCCATTAGGAAAATATAATCGCTACCAGAAAAGAGAAAACAACCATAGAAACCTAAGATAGAAGAATAGCGATGATAAAACTATAACATTACCTAAGATCAAAGTGAACACGTAGGCCAACCGCCAAGTTAAAAGAATATAAGCACATCCTCATTGAAGCAGTTTAGCCATATGAAATAATATATCGCCTGTTCTCCCTCACCCCTATTTTCTTCCTTCACTGCACCTTCCTCCAAACCCCCACTGCCCGGATTCACAAACTATACAGACCATTTTCTTCCAGAACGTAAACCACACCTATAAATATTATAAAACTAATGTAGTTTTGACTTTCGGTTCAATATCGATTTTTTTTTTGGTCTGATGAACTGTTATCTTTTTATTGGGATTCCACTGAAACATGTATGCACATATGTAACCAATAATGTTTGTATAATAAACATACTATATATATATATATAATTATATATATATATATATATATATATATATATATATATATATATATATATATACTCGCAAAATTACCCGCCGTTGTCTTGGTTCAAAAACAGCCTACAGAAAATGGACTCTGATTTATGAAAGCATGATAGGTTATGAAAAGAAAGGGTTGTAAATTTAGTTTGAATTTGAGGGTATCAAAACCAAAGCAAAATATGGTGAAAGTAAGAATAAAATAGATAAACCCATAATTAATTACACGATACCTGTTCACACTGAAACACTGATCACAATATTCTGTAGATCCATATTAAAAAAATTGTTAAAATTTGTGACATTTTTCCATTCTATGGAAGTCAGGTGCGAACGAACACCCCATATTTTTATTATACCATATTTCTTCAAACTGAAACATAATTATCAAAGTATACTTACGAAGATAGATATGAAAAGTCTTTATTAAAGTCTGTGCCTATTTCCATTCTATGGAGGCCAGGCGCGAACGCAGACCCCACAATTTTATTATACCATCCCTATTTAAGTTAAACCATACTTAACTTGCAAACGTTTTTTTTTTATTTGTTATTTGCCTACTTTGTGGACCAGGCGCGAATGCAGACCCACCGATTTTATTGAACCACCGTTCTGCCAGATCAAACATACACATTCCTGTGTACATCTTCTATCATTATATGTAATCAGTTTTTTTTAAATAGTCAACCATATAGGAGCCTATTCGTGACCAGACACACACACATACACACACATACACACATACACAGACAATCAGCTTATATATTATATTATATATACAATCAACATACAATTATAATGGAACAATACACATTTCCTAAGAACAAGTGCAAACGTCGTAGTGAAAACTAAAAAATAGTAAATTAAGATGAAATGAAGGTACAAATAAGTAACTGGCTGACACTCGAGTAAGTTAATTTGCCAATGATCGATAAATTTGTCGAACAATCGAAATCAAGAATTATTTGTGGCATGGATTATAATGAGACCTATTTATGAATACTGCATTCCTAGTGACAAGGCTACTTCACATGCAACGTGACACACAGCTAATTCGATTCATGAAAAGTTCAGGAATCCCCACGAAAATTATTGCCGCATTTTCGTAATGAAATCATAGAAGAGCGTCTAGCATAAAAGTCTTACAATAACCGTAATACAGCAACCAAACTATATTCATATATAAAAATAGTGCGAGAAAATAAATATCTTGTGGTGGTAAAAAATTATATATAGGATACTGTTATAATGTTCATACTACCTTCGTCCGGCGTTGCCCGGTCATACAACGCACTTAAACATAATATTTTTATTTATGCAGATTGTGTATATTATTATTTAGCCAATCCTTTAGTGATTATTATATATTACGAGGAATAATTTACCTGTCGGACAAATTCTCAAAAATGTAAATAAATGAATAAATGAATAAATAAAAATAATAATATAATGTCGTTCATCGAATTCTGATTGTGTTTGTTTACAATATCACTTCAGCTGATATTTAATTAATGTTTAGCTATATCTTCAGATGACAATAAACCTGTTCTTTTTAATAAATTATTTGCTGTGATTTTATTATTTCCCTTGGGCTGTGTAGCGTAAAATATTACCCTCTAAAATACTACCCTGTAAATATTCTTCTTTTTTATGTATAAGAGAGAAATACTACTTTTAAAATCCAATTTTTTCGTTTTCTAAAATGATTTGCTGAAATTTTATTATTTTTCTTGGCTTGCGTAATGAAAAATATTCCCTTGTAAAAATTTCTCTTTTTTTCTATAGGAGAGAAGTTTTTTTTTATCATGAGATTTTTTTCGAATTTCGATACTTATCAGATTAATTTCTGTACTAAACATATCTAAGGACACTGCCTGACATATAAGTAAGATTTGTGTAAAATTTGCAAAAGACAGGCTCAGCGTTTTCGGAACCGATAAGAAAGGAACTCACGGACACACGAAGTGAGTTCTTTAATATAATAGTATGAATAGGAATAGAGATAGCATATGTGAACAAAATCTACTTTCACAAATATAAACAGAGCACATTTTTTTTTAGCTTTTTTATTTTTTACAGTTTTATTTATCCGCAACAATCATATTATTATTATTATTATTATTATTATTATTATTATTATTATTATTATTATTATTAGCGTTTCAGCGCGGCGTTGCCCGGGTGTTTGGAGGTGTATGTTAAGCAAAAGAAAAAAAAAAGGCGGTCGATTTTTTTTTAACGTGGATCCCTATTATGACCCCTTAACATTTATCATTTTGGGCTAAAATCAAGGTATTAAGTTAGATCTATTTCCAAGGAACCTATATCTAAAATTCAAGTGTTTAAACCCAAAATTGTCGGAAGAGTTTGTTAGAGTTCTAAAAGGCGAAATCGTTGAACTTTGACCCCTTAATCGCCAAATTTCTGACTAAAAACGGATTACAAAGATTTTCCCAAATCCCCGGACCCTGTATATCACATTTTCTCTCTGTAGACTGAAAATTGACAAAGTTATTGCGTAGGAAAATGTACACAGACACACACAGACACACGCACAAACACTTTAACTTTTATAGATATACTAGCATTTCAGCTCGGCGTTGCCCAGGTGTTTGGAGGTGTATGGTGAGCCAAAAAAGCGGTCAATTTTGGTAAATTTGTACCTCGATTATGACCCCTTAAATTGTATTGTTTTAGGCTCAAATCAAAGTATTAAGTTAGAGCTATGTCCAAGGAACCTAAATCTAAAATTTCAAGTGTTATTGCGTAGGGAAATGTACACAGACAGACACAAACAAAGATAGCCACACAGACACGTTCACTTATATATATATATATATATATATATATATATATATATGCATATATATATGCATATATATAGATAGATTAAACAAATATATACGTATACATAAATATATACGAAAACAATTTTATGTTTACTGTAAGCTTTTTACACAAATATTATGCAAGTATAAGTTATGTAGAATATATGCATGAATATAATTACACGTAATAGTTAACTGAAGATGATCATCCCATAAGAAAACTGAAATAAACTAATAGGGAATTAATTAAAATGAATGTTAAAAAGAATATGCAAATTAGCTAGATATTTACTAGTGAATGCAATCCCACACTCCATATATAAGAAAATTGTATTTTGTTTTAAATTAATAGAATAGATGGTTTTTTAATATGACTATCAATACACATAAAAGAAAAACGAAATTATAGGAGTATAGATAGATAGTTTTGGGTTGCCACTTTTTTTTACACTAGCATTTCAGCCAGGGAGGTTGGATGTGTTTGTTGAGAAAAAAACAAAAAACAAGTGGTAGTAGAAAGGCAGGCTCGAACCCGTACCGCGAAGGATGAAAAGAACGGGGAAAAAACCTGACGTCTTTGTCGTTATAACCACCGCTAAACCGGAAGTGACGTAGGTTTTAATTAAGGCTAGACAATAGCAAGGAGAGGATGCCTTTAAAAAATATCGGCTAAAAAACGACCCCCCCTGTAGAAAAGTGCACAGTTGAAGATGAAGTTATTAATGTTTTTAGCCAATTTTACAATTTTTTAGTACACTCACACACACACAGACGCACAGACACGTCCACTTATATATATATATATATATATATATATATATATATATATATATATATATATATATATATAGATAGATAGGTTATTATTATTATTATTATTATTATTATTATTATTATTATTATTGATTCATTAAATAAACCGTGTTGTTATGTTTTACCCGGTTTTTATCTCTCCAGAACGGGCTTTTACACTAAAACTACTGATGACAGTTAAAGACTCAATTATATGATAGCACTTGCTGTAGGATGTTTGCTAAGATATGCAGATATGACTTTTGGAGTATGGTGATGTATCCGATCCCCAAGGAGTCTAGCTGTTTTATAACTTCATTGGGAATTGGTTTAAGTGCATCTATAATTATTGATGGAAGTTTTCTTATTCCACAATCTAGCAATATCCACCTTCAGTTGCTGACAGTTCCGTAGTTTTTCATTCATCTTGCGTATTAAGTTGATGTCAAGCCACTTAAAAAAATGTTTGCATTCATTTGTCTTTTTGCTGACAACTACAAAATCCAGTTTTCTGTGAGTTATCCCTCGGACATACTGAATCATTTTTGCACTACCCATACTGGGCTATTTGCCCGACACTTGGATTACTAACTTTTGACGTCACTCCATACAAACTTTACATAGTTTCTCATGCTACAGCTTTTACTCTTTTTGAGCAAAAATAAAAAACGCGCATTAACAATGTGTGACACTGTCTCAAGAGATACACCATACAACCTGCACTTATCAGAACAATCCTTCCCATAAATGTTTATTTTTTTTTATTTATTGAATTTTCACTTAGTGTCTGTTTCTGACCAACCAATATAAGATTTTCTGTTTCTTTTTAAGTCACCTTTAGACAGAAAATTCCACGTGCTTTGGCATTTTTATGCCTGAGTATCTTGCTCAAACTGACCATGAATTTCCATTCTTACAAATTCACTCAACTTTTATGCTTTGATTCTTTCCTTATACTTCTGCTTATCTTCCAATGAATCGTTATCAAGCCCCCCCCCCCTCTTTCACCACTGCTGCGGGTAACAGTCCATGACGGTTAGCCAAGTAGTGGTGAACACTTCTGAGCTCTTCCCGCCACATACTTCAACCACAATTAGTCATCTTTCTCCTTTCTTACTTGTGGTATACATCCTGAACACATTGGAATTAAAGAGAAGTGCTCCATACTTGAATAACAGTTACATGTGTCTCTATTCAGCTTTTTCATTTCTTCCTGTGTCAATCATACAAAAGCTGCGCTCTACCGAATTGATACATTGTTGGCTGTGTACGCGTTTCTACCGTTAATCGAGATTTCAGAAGCAGTTTAAGTCTTTTCATATGCACTTCTTTCGTCTCATCTTTTATTTCATTAGAGTATTATATCAAGTCCAAGCACCACCAGGTACTTGTATCCTTCTACACATGGATCTCCTAATCTTTCGCCTTTAATGATTAAAATAGTTTTTCCAATTACAAGCCATTCTAGTGTCTGGCACAATCTAACACAATCATTCGGGCAGGTAACAAGCCTCTTCTGGAGTCGCGTTAAAGATTGCAACCAGAACCCATGAATTTTCTCAGGTTCGGGTCCTTTCTACTTAGCCATAAACTTCATTTTTTTCCCTAAAATCTTTAACAGAAATGTGGTTTATGCCATTTCAGCCTTTCACTTAAGTTATCGACCCATTCAGCATCAACTTTGTGGGATGTCTTTCTTGACCATGAACTTGACCAAAACATGTCAGCTTCTTGAACGTTAGGAGCCATCGTTTTTGTTTCAATTTTGGCTTTTCAGTTGCTATTATCTCACCAACGAATACATATCCTGCCTGCAAAATGTCTCTGACGTCGGTTATGCTTTCCAAGGACATTCATTGCCATGTTCACTTTATGTGCTGCATTCCTTACCTTTGTCTAGCCAACATTCTTGCAATAATTTTTTTTCTTTTTCACTACTTCTGATTAACACCTTCAATTTATTCAGCTAATTTCATTCATCATTTGGCGTTTACGTACTAAAAATATCCATATTATTAAGTAAGCTATCCCCTCCTCTTGAACTCCATCATTACTTATCATTGCAATATTGTTACTTTCTCTTCTTTTATCTCTTAATGTTTCAACAGAATCAGATTCGAACAAGATTTCAGCTGACTCAATGCTACCGGTGGATGCACTGTGCGATTGGCGGTTTACTATCTCGATTTTGATCGATTATGTTTCAACTGACGTAAGTCATCCTTTTCCAAGTATAGTCCTTATCTGATTCCTCAGCTTATATTTCATTATTTCAGGCATACCTCTACTAAGTATCGCAATGTTACCTTTCTAATTCCTCTTGTATGACCATCCAATCCCGTTCAAAGATTACATCTCACTGAAACCTTTTTTCCGCCTTTTCCTACGTTTTTCACACCATCTAATTCCTTAGTAAATATTCCACTAATAATTGAATTTCTTTTATTTGGACAAATCCGATATTCCAAAGACAGAAGCGTTTTCCGTTTGAATTTCTGACCTGGAGATTCAATACATTTGTGATCGGGAGATTCAATACATTTGTGTTTGTATTCATCATAAGAATGAGTTGTATTTGCAAACGTTCATTCCTCGGTATTTATATTCGGACGCAATTTCTAGGTTTCAGCTAATCAAGACTAAAGAGCGCTCCAGCTGTCCATAGAACATAGTCAGCCCCACCAGACGTCTAATTAATATTTCTCTACCACTGGCTTTGTGTTTTATGGTTGCAACTAACTTGAATTTTAATCCAGATACAAGCTGAAGACAGAGTTAGAGATCTTTAAACTCACAATGCAGGGGTATACTTCTGATTCGTTTTATTATCAAAATTATGACAATTACTATTACGAGAAACACAATCATCATCATGATTACCATTATTACAAATACTATCACCATCAGCATCACTTTATTAATATTATTATTATTATTATTATTATTATTATTATTATTATTATTATTATTATTATTATTATTATTGGCTCTCATGCAGCTTTCACACAAGTCAACAACTTATCTAATTTGAAACTTGTGGTGTTCTCTGGAAGCTGAGTGACAACAAGTCGCCCCAAACCTCCACCTCTCTCCACCTCCTTCGATAGCATTAACAAATAATTTTGCGTCATCGCAACAGCCATTTACCATTAATTTTTCGCTGGAGTGGCACTAAGCCTCCACAAGGCCCCAATTCATTTCACGCTTGTCCAGCGGAGGTCTGGTCAGCGCTTTCTCCTCGGTCTTTCCATCCTCCTTGACCGTTCTATTATTATTAGTAGTAGTAGTAATAGTAGTAGAATAATAATAATAATAATAATAATAATTAATAATAATAATAATAATAATAATAATAATAATGTGTAGTAAGAAAATCATTGTTACGAACTTCTGCGGAAAGGTCAAATAGATACTCAATTTAAAATGACGATGTTGATTATGTTACAGGTGAAATTAATTAAATGACGATGTTGATTACGTTACAGGAGAAACCTGCCTCGAACCCTCCTAACGTCGAAAAGGAATAATCAAACAAAAACAAATTCGACTCAGCTTTCTGTTTTAGCAAAAGACATTTACTACCATTACTTTCCGAACAATGTCTGTTTTTTTTTTTTTTTTTGCTTTTTCTAACTGTTCATTTCGTCTGCTTTAATATTTACAAAAGTCTGCTGTCTCGACACCAAATTGAGTCTTCTGCTGCTAATACAAAGTCGGTTTTTGGAAGGTCGGTAAACATCTTGAGAAAAGTGATATTCATCACCGATCTTGTATACCCCAGATACACGTGTTCGTACGACCCCGGATAAAACAGAACGACAATATTATGAGAAACACATCTAAAGGAAACACTTTCATATTTTCATATATACAGATAATATTTATAGACGCAGGAATTCTGGCGAAAGAACTGACCCATAAAATAATCGCCCCATTAGCCGCCTCCCACTTTTTGCCAAAATATTTGATACCTTAATTAACGATGCTCTAGTCCATCATCTTACAGATGCTAAACTTCTGACTGACAAACAATATGGATTTAGACAAGCCCGTTCCACAGCAGACATCCTTACTGTAATCTCTGAACGTATATACCATTCACTGGACAAAGCGGGGGAGGGCAGAGCGGTACCTCTAGAAATATCTAAGGCTTTTGACAGGGTATGGCATGAGGGTCTCCTCAGGAAAATCAGATCATACGGTATCACTGGTAGAATACTAAACATAATTAAATCCTTCTTAGATAAGAGAAAAATCCATGTTGTCCTCGACCGTCGTACATCTAAACAATATGATATAAATGCGGGAGTGCCTCAGAAGTCTATCCTGTTCCTGATAAATGACCTCCCCGACAAAATTGCCTCTGAGATGGGCATATATGCTGATGACACCACTCTATAACAGGAACGACGGGAAAACAAATGAATACATCTCTAAAGAAATAGCAGAAACACTAGAGGATGACCTCCAATATGTAGTGGAATGGGGACATAAATGGATGGTCACATTCAATGCTGCCAAAACTAAACTAGTTTAAACCAATAATTACAAGAAACCTTCTCTACCACCTACAACAATGGCCAACGACTCTTTATCGGAGAGTATATCTTTCAAACTCCTTGGCCTAACGTTCACAGGAAACATGAGTTGGAACAATTACATTGAATACATTGCCAGGGCCGCTGCAAGGAAGGCGGGCGCTCTCTACCGTGCTAGAAAACTACTGACACCTGAAAGTATCCTGTACCTCTATAAGGCAACCATTCGCCCATGCACGGAATATTGCTGTCATATTTGGGCTGGTGCATCTGCTACTTTCTCTCGCTCCTAGACAAGGTTCAAAAGAGATTTGCAAATCTGATAGGCCCTGAACTGGCATCTAAGCTTCAGCCTCTGTCCCATCGACGAAACGTTGCATCCCTTTGCCTGTCCTACAAGTATTTTAATGGTAAATGTTCTGACGAACTGCAAGCACTTGTGCCTCCATGACGTGAGCACCTTCGACAAACCCGACAGGCTGCTAAATCCCACCCCCACACTCTAGAGATCCCTAGATGTAAAAGATCTTTCTACTCCAGTATTTTTTCCCCAGAACCGCTATACTTTGGAATTCCATTCCAGGTCCCTGCTTCCCCAACTGTACTGACGTGCAGAAGTTCAAATGCAATGTGAACTGACATCTTGCTGCCCAAATCCCTACATAGTACCCCAGTAGTTGCTGCCCCTGATAGTAGCCCCCTACACCAAAGGTATTGTATCATATTTTCGTTCACGTACTATTGGTTCTAAAGAGAAAATATGGGGACGGTAAAAAAACAATCGCCGCAGGCGGGTACACACACGGGTGGTGGTGTTAGTAGCGTCATAATGATTGTGAAGTTGGTCTCCCATGCAGCCATGTGCGTATGTCGCAGAAGTTACGTCTGTCGTTTCTAAGTCACGTGGGTGTCTTTATTAGTATACGCCGGGTGGCTTGCTGTCGCTTGTTCTCTTCCATATTAAAAACTGGATGTTGAAACAGCGTGAGAGTCGATATTTTAAATTTTCGGTGGGCTTGTTGCCGCTCGTTTTCCATGACGATAGAAAAGCTTGAATATGCTTTTATTAATGCGCAAATGGCAAAAAAAAGAAAGAAATATTTAGACCGCAAAGAAAAGGGTTAAAGTTTGTGACACCCACCTTAAACGCGTGTGATGCATCAAATCACAGTGAAAATTATTAAATTCTGGCGCCGTAGATGCACGTAGAAGTTAAATAGAGATTGCTATTCCATGTTGTTACTTTATTTATTCTGTTTACACATGTGGACAAAAATAGGTGCTTTACCAGCAGGATGGGGTTGACACCATCTTTGGGGTACATGTAGTTAGAGGTAACACTTTATCCTAATCCTAAACCTACTAAACCATATCTAACCATACATTCCTAAACCTACTAAACCATATCTAACCATACATTGCTAAACTTACAAAACTATATCTAACCATACATTAACTCGTCTCTCTCGATCCAATAGTGTAGCAAATTTAGCTGCTTCCACTGCATGGATTTTTACCTATACCCTTACTCAGTAAAAATGAAAATGGAAAGCATAATACTGCCCTTTTTTAACCACGCTTGAGGAGTGAAAATTTTCTGTAGAAGCTAACCTAAATGCCCGATTTTTCCAGGAGATATTAACCTAAATAACCAATAAATATTAACTACCTATGCGGGGTCGCAGAAATACCTGGATTAGGACCCAGGCGCGGGGCGAACCCCCTCGGAGCTGATGGACCCGTAGGTCTTCCTAGGTCATCCGTCTAGGAGAAGGAAAACTCTGAAACTAAACCTAGGGGAGGGAGGCCTCTTCAGTCCTGGACGACAACCTTCCTAGAGCTGGTGACTCAAACAAATCACCGGTTTGCAAACCTAAACTGCTTAAGGAGGAGATAGACTCTGTCTATCGCCCGGCTTTCATACTCCTTCTTTGCCTATTGGCCAGACGTAGAGGTACTATCACAGGGACTCGTCTGAATCACCCAGTGGTTGACCTTGTTTCCGTACTAGGGCAATGAACGCCGCTTTTCCCCACTCCCGCCACATCCCATCCCCCTAAACTGGACACAGTGGGGTGCTTCAGTGCAATATATGTCGGTGCAGTTGGACTGGGCTGGCTTTGCCTAATGGATTGAGGGTACCGGATTGACAGTTCCTGGCTGCTGTTTCCGACTGATAGTACAGGTGCTCTAACTCTTTGGTAGCGCTTAGAGCTGCTGCTCCATGAACAGTTGTAAAATATCGGGATGTTTGTAGTGCCATGTCGCGCATGGAAAGGGACTCTGCACTCATCCCCGGTGGGCTTTCCTGAGGCCACAATCCTGTGGGTGAGGACAGCTGATGGTCTACTTGTATTGCATGTCTGGTATTCTGCACAACTACTTGTCCAGCACCCCCGCACTCATCCACCCTAACTGAAACTTTTAAATAAAATAAAATGAAATGACAGCTCAAACAAAAGTTACGTTTAAACCAGGACCAAACTCAAAGAAAACCAACCTGCCTACTCCCTTGAGGCTTGCATTTACTAATATCCGCGGGCTTAGAACTGACTTAGATGATGTTGAGTCATTTCTCCTTGTAAACACCCCGGATATCTTAGCATTAAGTGAAACTAACCTTCACTCCTCCATTCCCTCTAACCACTTTAACATGCCTGGTTATCTTCCACTCTACCGTAAGGACTCTGACAGACATATGCATGGACTTGGAGTCTATATTCGAAACACGCTCCCCCTAACTAGAGAAATAAAACTAGAATCAGAGGGCCAGGCCTTTATGTGCTTCAGACTAAATATGCAACACAATATTAGCTACTTGTATTTTCTCTACCGCTCTCCCTCAAACCAAGACTGTACCCTAATAAAAAAAAGTCTCAGACAGCATAGATATAGCACTCTCCCTGGATACTAGCGCACAAATACATGTATTTGGTGACTTCAATGTCCACCACAGTAACTGGCTAGGATTCTCAAATCACACAGACGTAGCTGGTAGCGCAACTCATAGCTTCTCTATATCTCATTCCCTATCTCAGTTGGTTACATTTCAAACACGTTTCCCAGACCAGCACGATCAACATGCCTCACTTCTAGATCTTTTTCTGACAACGGTTCCCAATGACTGTACAACAAATGCCCACAGCCCACTCGGGAATGCTGATCACGCTGTGATAATGGTAGAAATCAGCCTCAATTCTCGGCCTAAAACTGAAGACCCACTTCTCAAAACAACGAGGTATTACAAAAAGGCTGATTGGGAAGCCATCAGGGAGCTCATCAGAGATGCTCCATGCCAAAATATATTTACTCTTCCAGCGGAACAGTGTGCAAATGAGACAACTGGATGGTTCAAAACTGCTATTGAAGCACATGTTCCCGCACGGAAATATTATAGCATGCACCACTCTCCCCAATGGTTTACTTCTGCTTGTGCAGCTGCCATTTGTCAAAGGCAGCATGCGTTCCGCAGATTCAACCGACATAAGGCAAGCTCAAATAAGCAGAAGTTTATAGAAGCTAGAAATAATTGTAAGAGAGTGATAGACACAGCTAAGACAGATTACTCTGAAACCACCAGAAAGCGCATCGAAGCACAGAAATTAGGAACCCGGGATTTTTGGAAAATGTACAACAGCGTAGTTAATAATGGACAGTCAGTTATTCCCCCACTAACAAACAATCATGAGGTTGCTTGCACGGCAACTGACAAGGCTAATATGCTTGCCAGTCGGTTTGCCTCAAACTCCACACTGAACTCGGTACACCACTCACTCCCTGATTTTCCTCTGCGAACAGACGCCACACTTGACGATTTGAAAATCACCCCCACTCAGGTACATGCTATTATAAAAAACCTAGACACCTCAAAAGCATGTGGACCAGATCTCATCCCGGCTGTGCTGTTAAAAAAATGCTCTGCCGAGGTTGCTCTAGTTCTGTCCAAACTTTACAATAAATGCCTTAACGAATCTTGCTTTCCTGATTGCTGCAAAACCGCCTCTGTGGTACCAATCTTCAAGAATTCTGGTGAAAGAACTGACCCACTAAATTATCGCCCCATTAGCCTCCTCCCACTTTTCGCCAAAATATTTGAGTCCTTAGTTAATCAAGCCCTAGTCCAGCACCTAACAGCTGCTAAACTCCTGACTGACAAACAATATGGATTCAGACAAGCCCGTTCAACAGCAAATATCTGTACTGTAGTTTCTGAACGTATATACCGTTCATTGGATAAAACAGGGGAGGGTAGAGCGGTGCCCCTTGATATATCTAAGGCTTTTGACAGGGTATGGCACGATGGTCTTCTAAGGAAAATTAGATCATATAGAATCACTGGAAGAATTCATAATGTAATTAAATCCTTCTTAAGTAATAGAAAAATCAAAGTTGTCCTCGACGGACATACATCCAAACAATATGACATAAATGCGAGAGTACCTCAGGGGTCTATCCTTGGACCTCTATTATTCCTGACATTCATAAACGACCTCCCTGATAATATTGTTTCGGAGATGGGTATATTTGCCGATGACACCACTCTCTATAACAGATATGAGGGGAAAACAAATGAACACATATCCAAGGAAATGGCAGAAACACTAGAGGATGACCTCCAATCCGTAGTGGAATGGGGACAAAACTGGTTGGTCACATTCAATGCTGCTAAGACTAAGCTTGTTTCCTTCAGTAACTACAAGAAACCTTCTCTACCACCAATAGCAATGGCCATGAACACATTGCCTGAAAGTACTTCTTTTAAACTCTTCGGCCTAACGTTTACAGGGAATATGAACTGGAATAGATACATTGAGAGCATTGCCAAGGCTGCTGCGAGGAAGGTTGGCTCCCTCTACCGTGCTAGAAAAGTACTTACGCCTGCCAGTATCCTATACCTCTACAAGGCCACCATTCGCCCATGTATGGAGTACTGTTGTCACATCTGGGCTGGTGCATCTGCTGTTTGTCTCTCGCTCCTGGACAGGGTTCAAAAAAGAGTCGCCAACCTGATAGGTCCTGAACTGTCATCTAGGCTTCAACCTCTGTCCCATCGATGAGATGTTGCATCCCTCTGCCTGTTCTACAAATACTTTAATGGTGAATGCTCTGACGAACTGCAAACACTTGTACCTCCCCGACGTAACAACCCCCGACAAACCCGACAAGCTTCTAAGTCTCATTCCTTTACAGTAGAGATCCCTAGGTGCAAGAAAGCCTTTTACTCCAATAGTATCTTCCCCAGAACTGCGGGTCTTTGGAACTCCCTTCCGGGATTCTGCTTTCCCAACTGCAATGATATGCAGAAGTTCAAGTGTAATGTTAACAAACATCTTAATACTCATCTCCCTTCATAATGACCCCGCTAATTAATTCCCTAATAGTAGCCCCCTGCTTCAAAGTGGCACTGTGCCTTGTTTGGGGTGAAAATTGAATTAACAAAAAAAAATACTTGTAGCTGACGTGTCGAAGAAAAACAAGATTTTTTGTGATTGTACTCGGTCATGAAGGAATGTTTGAATCGCCCATTCTGCTGTTAACCATTGTTGTTAATGCCTTAACAATTTTGTTTGCTATCACTGTAGTAGTGAGACAAAAATAAACGGAGTGACCTTCAAAGTTCACCATTGTTGTAGGAGTGACCACATGCAGTGGTTTACCAATTTATAGAGAACAGCATCACCATTTGAACGTCAATGGATCACCATTGTGGGAATCAGAATTCCAGATCTGCAGAGAGTGTGTTCAATATTTTGTAGAGGGTGTTACGTTGAAGTTCGTAGGTCGCCGAGATATGAATTTCGCGTGTTCCAAAAAGCAATCAACAACAAAGACCAAATTTACGTAGTAAAGTTAATGAACATTAATAGAAAGAACGTTAAAACAGTGTTTCATATTAACATATATGCAGAGAATATTTATTTACGCCGTGAATTTATGTGTGTTTGTATGTGACCAAACATGACAAAAAAAAAACGCGTCTGTCGTGGCACTTGGAAAAAGTGCGTGCATTCAAATGGACAGTAAGACGAGAAAAAAAGAGGTAGGTAATTAATAGAACAGGAAGTAAAACGCCACCTGTCAGCTAAATCGGAATTCATGACAAGGGTAGATAACCGGTGTGTAATTGAGTAATATTTGTGTGCGTGTATGCGACGCGTGTAATAGCATATCCGTTTGAAAAGCGTCTGCCCATATATCTCACATTGACACGTTTTTCTTTCTGCTTCTCGCAACGTGATGCATAGAATATCGTATTTTCCATTATTTCTAACGCATTTATACATAATTTTCATGCGTGTATTTTTCTGTACCTTTTTTCTTATTCTGTTACATCAACTGTCGATTTCTACTATAAACCATATCATTTATAACAATTATATCTTTCCTTGACCCATTGACAGATTTTTATGTTAAATTAAAACTTACTTTGAAATCTTCATAAATTTTCTAGTCTTATAATCCATTAGTCTTTTATTGCATGGCTATTAACAAGGGACATTAGTTAATCTAACTCTCAGCCATGTTTGAAAGAATAATTCAAAACAATTTCGCCCTAGTTTTGTCTCGTAAGTGCTCATTCAGTTTTAACGAGGTTATTCGAGCCAATTCCGCTTGACACCTTACCCAACAGTCTTGTGTCATTATCCGTGCCCAGAATTCATCGGATATCCACATTATACAATAATTATTGTATTTCCCACTTTTCGTGTCACAAAAAAGATTGACCTTATCATTAAGCATCGACAGATTCGCTATATAAAACGTTAGTGTTAATTCACTCACTAATCCCTAATTTCCGTTACCATCTCAGCTTCTTTGTTCGTAAACCGACCCATCAAAAGTTTGGTCACTAATTTCTGACAGCCAAGTTCAATTTTATGCGGGAATATTTGATTCATTGTCCTCATTCTGGCGACAACTTTCGGGTTGTCTACAAAAACATCCGTTGTTATTGTTTAAATAAGAACTGTGAGCACCTACATGTTTTGTAGGCACTTATGTTTTTACAACAGCGGCAATGCGGACTCTTGCGCTTTATCGTTATAAAGAGTTTTAGTTTCAGGGATTAATTTTTTTCATATCAAGTGTTTTAAATGATTGCCAAACAGTTTTTTCAGACATTTAAAAATTAAAACCGTTTAAAATTTTGATATTTAATTTTTCATTATTTATTTTCTAAATCCAAATAGGAAAATACTGACTAACAAAAGCATAAAACACGGTTAAAACATCTCAAATAGAACAAAGTTATATATAGTAAAGCCCGTGTTAAGAATGAATGTGCCATTTTAAAATTTCTCATTAAAAAAGATTAATATATATATATATTTAATAATCATTAATCACAATTGCAATATTTACAACTACTCAGCTTAGACGAAAATTACATCTCTTGATAGACAAAAGTACTTATTTTAATACGTATATATATATATATATATATATATATATATATATATATATATATATATATATATATATATATCGCCTTATAATTGGTGAAACATATATTTCAATCTTGCAAAGCTTCCAGTCAATATTTATTCAAAATTTAACATTTTAGTAATGCATAACAATAAAACTGAAAATACAACTTAAACAATCTAAACACAAACTCCTAATAATACATTCAAGTCAAAATGGTTTATTTCAAATTTCTCTTTAAAACAAAACACGTTATTTGCTAAGATTCAATAAGTAGGAAGCAATAACACTTCTAATAATGTTAATCGACCCGTAAGACGAGTACATTTGTCATTAATAATAATCGCCCCCCCCCAAAAAAAAAGAAAAGATGCTTGGCAGGTCGGAAGAAAATTCTGAAACTGAGCAGGCAAGAAGAAAAGAAGGAAATAATTGACTCACCGACTTATATAATATCCTTAATTTTTTCTAGTTCTCCATTCAGGATTTATTTTTCGTCTATATTTTGCAACTGTTTTTTTTCTGTGGCATCGTTTATTTTTCTTTATTAAAAGACCTTCTCATGGCATGTCTTTTTCACCTAGTTGGTTTTTTTTTCTGCTGCTCGCCACATGGTACGTTTTTGTACATTTTTTCTTTTTTATATATACGAAATATCACGCACCCTATCCAATTTGCATACGTGCTCAAAGCGGCTGCTTCTTATATCCTCGCAAGCAAACTATCTGCCGATATTACCCTTGCGAACATACACGTTTTATTACAGATGTACACAGTCAAACATATGTGAAGAAATGTTGTTTGATTTGTTTTTAATTATTAGTGCTTTAATTTATCTGACTGTGAACATCATTATCATCGTTGTGATCATCGAGGAAAACGATTTTTTTTATTTGAACTTTACACCAAATACCGAAACTGAAAACACTTCGCTAAACTTAAGTGGTTATTGGATTTGTTTTTATTTATGTATATGAAACTGTTTGGTTGTGTACAGCATCATCGACGTCGTGATCATCGAGGAGGAGGAGTGTCTGCAACGGTGTTTTTATTTGAATTTTACACGAAAGATAGCAAATGGTGTTTCCTCACTAAAAGAAAAATATTATTAACTCACTACGAATAGTGGCACAGGCGATCACCTAAGAAATCTTTTTGAGAACAACTTGCGGTGTGTTTTGCTGGAGTCTGAGTGACAACAAATCTTCCCAGATTGTTTGCACTCTCTACCTCTTTTGATAACGTTGGCAAAAGAAGTTGCGTTATCGTAACAGGTGCTTTCATTTGATTACTTTTTGACAGCGACCATTGGGCTTCACTAGGATTTGATTGCTAATAATATTTCTCAAGATCCTAGATCTCTCTGCACTCATCCAGTTAAGGTCTAGCAAGTATTTCTCTCTCGGTCTTTCCATCCTCCTTGTGTTACAAGAAAAGAACCCCTTTCTAAGTAAGAAAAACATTATATGAACTTTATAATGAACTTTGTGTATAACTCATCTAAGTAATATGTCCCCCTCTCCATCTAAGTAATGACTGTCCTCTCCGGTGTTAAAGAACTGATCAATCTCTCTCCACTCTAATATATGTTAAAAGAAAGAACATCCACAGAACTGTAAAAGGTATAAATGTCTTCTCTCTTCTCCCCCCCCTCTGTAATATCTGTATAAATGTATCTCCCCCTCATCAATATGAATGTCACCATCCGTCTCTCTTTCTAATATGGTCTCCTATGAAATATACTTGACCTTCCTCACTTATTTCGTGTGATGCCAGTTTTTAGTGACACATACTCCCCCACACAGACCCCCCCCCACACACAAAGTGGGTGACCGGAACGCAGGCCCGCATGGGGGAGTTCCTTATAATTATACCGTTTCAGTTTTCATGATGTTATGTGATGTTCCTTTTCCTTTGACATCTGTAGTCGTTTTTGTGTGTCCACCTCGTGTCTGTAGTTTGTATGTACTAGTCTTCAAATTTAAGGGGTATGCTTAATATTTATGCAGTTTTCATTATTGTTCTCCGTTGTATTTTCTCAATCATCCCTCTGATTCTAATCTTTCCCATTCCCTTTTCAAAGTTTCTCAGTATATTTCCTAGCGCGCCTACTATTAGTGGTATTATCTTAACTTTCTTTATTTTCCAGATCCCTAAATCTTTCTAGCCAGAACCATGTATTTGCTCCACTTCTCCGTGTCCTTCATCTTCACGTTGTGACCTGCTGGACGGCAAAATCTACAATCTAGCAGGACTCTTACTTCTTGTAAATTTATTCAGTCTACTTGATAGAATAAGTTTATCCGTTTGTATATCCATCCCCCATAGAATATTGTGACTTTCATTTTCCAGTACTGCTGCAGGTTTGGGCTTGCACAATTTGTCTGAGTGTTGAAGATGTAATCGTCTGCATAATTGCCAATGTACTGCATTCGCCACGTGTTTTTAAATATTTATTTAGGGTTAGTAAGCTCCATTCACTTATGTAGTTTGTTGATTCGTCTCCTTGTCTAGAGAGTCTTCATTTGCTGTTTTCTTGTGTCCTCTCGATCCTTACTTTGATGTTTTTAGTTCTAATTGCGTTATCTTGTGTGGATGGCATTAGTGATTCAGTTTCTCTGTTATTTTTGTGATCATCTCCAGGTGTTTTTATAGTTTGATCTGCTGTTACTCTCTTGAGTCGTTCATGTAGGTGTTTCTATTTCAATGTTTCTTTCTTCTAATTCATCGTCTCTTACTTCTATCTTATTTGTTTCTTTAGTATCTCTTGCCGCAGTAATTATTCTTTCGATGATCTACGTTATGTATTTTCTTAATTAATCTTCTATACAGACGACCCCTCTTCGTCCGTCTTTGGTTTTTACATAAGGCGTCAGTATCATCCTGTGGGTGTAATACATTGTGCATTGTCATGAGTGTTCTGGTCTTTTGTTTGAGATTCGTCAGTTCTACTTTGATCCAATATATAAACACTACAAAGTATCTTACCAGTGTCACTGCTTACGTGTTTAATTCATTTAATAAGGTTTCTACTAAATAGTTGAGTTTCGAGGAGTGTTCTTGTTCTTCTGAGGTATTCTTTTCCAATTTTCTCTTTAATTTCTGTTGTTTTTATGCGTCTGCTTCCAGAACTCTCAAGTATTTGTAGCTTTTATGTTTACCTAGCGCCCGTACCTCTGTTTGATTGGACAGTATCGTACCTTCTGTGGCTTCCAGTTTTCCCTACTCATAATAAACAGTGCGCAGTTTTCCATACCAAATTCCATTTGAATATCTTAACTGAAGATTCAGGTTGTGGTTATTAGTCTCTATAGTTCTGTCCTTGTTTTCGCAAATAGTTTCAGGCCATCCATGTACATAAGGTGGCTTATTTTTTCAATTGTATTAGTGAACTTGTGTTCAGCTCGGCATTTGTTTAGTATATTTTCTAGGAGCATCATTGCAATGATGAACAGTACTGGTGATTAGGAATCACCTTCGAAGATCTCTCTTTGTATTTTACTCTCAATTATGTGTTGTCCATCAGTTTTCAGTCCAAGTTTCGCTTTGTATTTTTTATAAAATTAATTATCTTACTTAGTATTTTGGGCATTCTCAGGCATTCTATAATTCATGCTTTCGGGATCCTGTCATACGATTTCTTGAAGTCGATCCATGCCGTATTTTTAAAAAATTTTTACCTCCTTCATGATCTTTTAGTCCATGTATAATAGATCGGGTGCTTTTCTTTTACTTTTTTGGCGTACTTTTTGTTCCGAAGTTATGAAAATGAATAATAAATTTGTTTCATCAGTTGGGCAGTGTGGATTCTCTCCATTGTAGGTAAACAGTATATAAACCTGTAGTTTCTGGAGATGGTCTCTTTTCCTGTGTTTTATTGCAACAGTGTCGTTCAACCTTTGCTCAACCATTCTAGTAGATGTTCTTCATGGATACATATTTTCAGGTGCTGAAATAGCCTTTCCTGTAGTGTCGTGAATTTTTTAAACCAATAGGCATATTTTCTGCCATAACATGCTGCTCTCTAGTTGGCGATATTTCATATTTAGTTGTCTTGGGTATTTCCTTGCTGACCCCATTCTCCGTTCCTTGTTCGATTTGCTTTCAGCCATTCTGCATTTCTTTTATGATCCTTTTTCTCTTCTCACATTTGATCCAATAATGTTTTGTTTCTGTCTGGTTGTACTGTTTCTGATTTATATATATATATATATATATGTATATATATATATATATATATATATAGTAATTTATAAAATATATATGGCGATTAAGCTACACTGAATATTCTGCGTTTCGTCCACTATAGGATTCGTCAGGCTTATGCGCGAATTCTGTGGTTGTTTCTCGTTTTTATATATGTTGGCGATTTTAGTTAGTCACTCAGCTTTCTAATATCCACCGCGCCCCTTCTTATCAGCCAATGGGCATGCATTTTATCGAACAAAGGATCTGTTTTAGAACTAGGTTAGTGGTTTAAGGCGATTTTCCTCCTTTCTTTCATTATTTTTTAAAAATTTTTTTATATATACAAATATATATATATATGTGTACACACATACATGCGCACATACATACATATATATATACATATATGTGTGATCGTTTATGTATATTCATGTTTATTTAATTTATTTATTTGTTTGTTTTCTATTGTTTTTGTTAGTTTTAAAGTTTTTTGTATCGCTATCCTAGAGTAAGTTTTATTTTGTGAACACAGTTGTTTGCTATTTCTCGTCTACAGTTTAATAGATTTTGAGGTTCTTTAAAGTACAGGATAGAAAATTTTTCATGGAGGCATAATTTACATGGGTCGTCAAAATGTCTGCACGTGGTAGTTTGTCTTATTATTTTCCATTCGACTACCGGCGAATGTCCGCTTTCTTTGAGTTCCCAGTATTTATTCGTTAGTTTTGTTTTTATACGGTGTTTTAGTGTTAAATTCACTTTTGTGGTCATAGTATCGGGTTTTGAAATCCAAGGAAGTCAGGCCTACGTAATATTTCTTGTTAATCGGGTTTTCTTTCGCAAATATTGTTGCTTGATAAACTACGCTTTTTGTTAGACATTTATTTTGAACTGGACAGAGTGTGCGGTGTCTACAATTGCATTCATCTTGTTCGTTATTAGTATTTTTTATTTATATTTCTAGTATGGTTACTCTTGTCCGGGGTTGGTTTTTATTATTATTTGCGAAAATAAAACTCGAGGTAGAACATGTGGAAATGACAACCATGATGAAAATGTGAAAAAATGTATTTGTCTGTATTCTCCTTTCTTATTCGTCACCCCCATGCTACAAAGTAAACGATAAAAACAAACAAAATGCCGGAAACTAACGATAAAAAAAATGCCGGAAATTATTCTCTATTAGAGTAGATAAACTTAGGACTTTATAAAAAAAAGTAAGAAGTTTTTAACAATAAAAAAATGTAAATTAAATATTTTACACATCTGAAGGTAACGACTTTTATTCTATAAATAGATAGGCACTCGTCCAAGTTATCCGGAAATAGAAATCTTATTACACTCTAGAAAGACACGACGACATGCCAGCTACCAGTTGGCAAAAAGACGGCGGACGGAACATTATGGCAAACACGTTAAGTATTCTTTAAAACTCATCCTATATGTTTTTTATGTTACCTTGTTTAAACTTGTTTTTCTTGTTTTAAAAAACTGCCGGAAATTATTCTCTATTAGAGTAGATAAACTTAGGACTTTATTTAAGTAGTTTACTTAATATATACTATTACTGCAAGCATGCCTATATTGAAAATGCTTGCTTCCTGGCTAGCCAATCAAACCATCTAATATAGTCAGCCTTATTTTCAATTACATTCGAAATATAATACAGTGCCATTAGCAAAGAAAAGGTTACCTATGAAAACGAACCTCCTAAAGTAAAACCTTGAATAATTATCTAAACTCGAATGTAAATTAATATTAAGCCGACTTTACAAATTGATAAAAGTTAATTATTGGATTTTAATTAATTATAAGGTGAAACTCCAATGATTAAAGCTCGATAGATAACACAAAACTTCCACCCATTAATATGGGAGGGGAGACTATCATCAAAAGTGTCCTGAATTGTTTACTTAGCACCGGACTTACTACTTAGATATAAATCAGTTACTTGTACCCATTCCCCCCTTTTTTAAATGGAGAGTAGATAATACAGTGGATGTGTTATCAGCAGCTCCAGTAACTCTCGCTTCTCTTTTTTGTCTCTCAGACCTCATTCAATGAGTGATTTTTCTTACAAAGGGTGAAGTAAAAGCTGCTTAAAGGTCGGTAGTACTTGGTGAAAAGTAGTCTGAGATGTCGGAAAGTTTTTTGTCTCTATGTCTGTCCTTGTGGCCATGTCACTAGTAAGGGTGCTGAAGGTAAACGTTTTGTCTGGGCTGACGTTATCCGCCTTATAGCCAGGGACCCGAACATTGGATTAACCACTAAGGAGGCTGTCCTATCAGCAGGCGCAAAGTACTGGGACTGCTGTATTGCCATTTGGTGAGTGGATCTGGACCATGCAGTAGTCTCTGGTGGAGCCTCTCGATGCCATACTAGTGGGTAATTGTTACGGCTTTACCTTTTCGTGTGCTACAAAAAAATTCCTGTCTTTTTCTCTATTACTTTCCCTCTCTGTTCTTCTCTAACCAAGTATGCCGACCTATTCCACAAATCCCAAAACCTCAACATGAACTATCTCCAGAATAAAAACTCGATTAAACCTAGAACCCCATCTTCCAACGTAGACCCCTACTACCAGGTCTCCTTCTCCAACATCAGGGGTCTACGTTCCAACCTTCCAGAGGTTGAAACCCAATTACTGGAAACGAAACCGAACATATTATTTCTAAGTGAAACTGGAATAGGGCAGATCACTTCCCTAGATGAGTTCATAATTAACGGATACTCTAATTTAACAGCTAAATCTGACCCCCAAGATCGCCATGGGCATGAAATATGTGCCTACATTATGGATGGCTTCCCTAGTGACAGGGATATCTCTAGAGAAGATCCCAATTTACCCTATATGTGCTTCAGGGTTGCACTTGCTAACACCACTGCATTTATTTTTGCCCTCTATCGGCCCCACAACAGCGGAGTTACTATCTTTAAGAGTATATCTAAGAAAATAGACCACATACTGTCTGCACATCCCTCGGCTAACATCCACATCTGTGGTGACTTCAAATAAGACAGACTATGAGGGGAGGTTTTGTTATGATTTTGCCATTGCTTATGACTCAGATTGTTCGCGAACCCACCCGTGTGCCCGATACACCCGGTCAACATGCAAGCCTCCTACACCTTTTTCTCTCAACTTCCCCTGAGCTATGTTCATGTTCCGTTCATTCTCCTCTAGGATCCTCCGACACCTCCGTCGTATCAGTTAAGATAAAAACGAAATGTAAGAAGCCCCCAGACGTACCCCTTCACTGTACTGTATACCGATACTCTATGGCTGACTGGGATAGCTTCCGTACATTCATATCTGATTTATCTCTGCACTCCATGTTTAAAAAGGAAGTGTCCTCTATAGTATCAGATCTGACCGAATGGTTAATTGTAGGCATAGACCAATTCATACCATCTAAAAATCCAACAAAAACCTAAAAGCCAGCCATGGTTCTCCCCAGAATGTGCCGCTGCTATCGCGCACAGAAATCATTTTTCCATAGCTACCAACGTAATAGATGCACTGAGACTAAAGCTGCTTTCAGGGCTGCCAGCAACCACTGTAAAAGAGTAATAAAAAATGCAAGAGAGCTATATGCCCAGTCTGTTAAATCCAAAGTAGCTAATCAGCGGCTTGGATCCCACCAGTTTTGGCAAATAACAAATAGGATCCTGAACAGACGTGTGCGTTCTATCCCAACCATTATCAATGGACCAGAGGTCATCTCGTCAACGTCAGACAAGGCCAAACTATTTGCAAAGAACTTTGCAGCTAATTCTACCCTATGCAACGAAGGCCATCAACTCCCCATATTTCCTCCTATAACACAGAACAAGCTAGGTAACATACAAATATCCGTGCATGAGGTCGCCAAGCTAATCAAGAACCTAGATTCGAGTAAAGTAACTGGCCCTGATGGCATCTCAATTATAGTGTTAAAAAAGCTTCAACCAGAACCTGCTCCCATACTTACGAAACTATTTGAGCGCTGCCTTAAGGAGAAGTGCTTTCCGACTCCCTGGAAGACCTCATCAGTTTGCCCTGTATTTAAGAATTCAGGTGATAAGTCATCTCCCTCTCAGTACAGACCAATAAGTCTCCTGTGTGTTATGAGTAAGTTGCTGGAAACCATATTAAATAGAGAAATAGTCAACCACCTCAGCAGGAATAACCTTCTTAGTTACACACAATATGGTTTCCGCTCTGCAAGATCTACCGCAGATGTGCTGACGGTTATATCCCACAGGATTAGTGAATCTCTTGACAAAGGCATCCTTTCTAGGGCAATTGCTCTTGACATATCAAAGGCCTTCGACAAGGTATGGGATAAGGGTCTACTTCACAAGATTTCCAGCTACGGTATAACTGGAAATGTTTTCTCAATCATTAAATCATTTCTCTCCGATAGGCTCATAAGAGTAGTGGTAGATGGACAAAAATCGGAGGCCTGCAATATAAATGCTGGAGTCCCCCAGGGGCCAATCCTGGGCCGAACTTCCTGATCTACATCAATTACCTCCCTAAACACATACTAAAATCATTCGTTGACATCTATGCTGATGACCCAACCATCTACGGCAACACATCAAAGGCTGTAAATGACAAAGTTCTCTCTGATTCTCTTTCCTCTGATCTCGAGCGCGTGGTTCAGTGGGGGAAGATGTGGCTGGTTACCTTTAATGCATCCAAAACCAAACTCCTATCCTTACATCATCAACGCTCTGATCCCCATCTGGCATCAATTGTGATGGATGGCTCTCGTCTGGGTGAGTCCCCGTGTTTTGACAAGCTTCTGGGTTTGACCTTTACTCCTGATCTGAAATGGAACACGTACATCAAGTATGTTGCCAAGGTCGCTGGAAAGATGGTGGGATCCTTCTACCGCTCCAGAAGATATCTCACTACTGATGCAATTCTCTATCTATATAAAAGCCAAGTACGTCCAAGGATGGAATAATGTTGGCTAAAAACAGCCTATCCTGCCTTGACAGAGTACAAAATAGATTTCGTGGCTTAGTGTGGGATGCCCTTTTCTCTACCCTGCAACCTCTCTCCCACAAAAGAGACGTTGCGAGCCTATCCTTGTTTTATCGTTATTTCCATGGCAGGTGCTCGTCTGAACTCCAATCTCTGCCCCCCCTCGCCAATCTTTCACGAAAAACACCCGTCTAGCTGAATCTACTGTGAAAACTTTCCCCTACTCTATATCTGTGTCTCGATCAAAACGCGGATTCCATGAACAGAACTTCTTTCTTAGAACTGCACGCCTGTGGAACTCTGTTCCGTCTGCCTGCTTCCCACCGGACTACAACTTGGATGTCTTCAAGTCCAATGTTAACAAATTCCTAATGAACCGCCCCCTTAAGTAAACACTTCATAAAATCTCCACACTAACGTAATCTACTTGCAATAACCCTTATCCCTGAGTGACTTCCGGGCCTTGATAAGTGGTGATCACTGTGTAAAAAAAAATTATAAAGGCGGACAGACATAACGGGTAGCTGGCTTTGTCTGGTCATAAAATACGTTTAAGATATTTTAATTTGCCCAGATTTTGTCTGGTCATAAAATACGTTTAAGATATTTTAATTTGCCCAGATTTTGTCTTGTCATAAAATACGTTTAAGATATTTTAATTTGCCCAGATTTCGTATATGATATAAAATCGTGATTTCAAAAGTAAAAAAAAGTATGTGGGTGCCATTAGCTAGAATTGAAACTAAAAGAAAAACTGTAGCATTGAAAGCTGGTGACGCTACCTCGATACCAAAATGATACATAAATGGACTGATTAAAAATTAAGACTAAAAAACCAAAACAAAGATGAATCTTAAAAAATGCATAACGGTTTTTCTAATTTGGACCACTTTTTGACCCCTTTAAAACTATTTTAACAGACTAAATACTCATAGAATAACAAGTTATTAAAAATTCAATTATTTGCGACCCCTAGCGCTGCTCTGCAACTTGTAGTTACAGAAGAGAGAGTTTGAAAATATGGAAAAAGACAGACAGACAGGCATGTAGCCTTTTATATATTACATTATTATTTGTGTTTATTTACTCCGAAGACGTAAGCAACCCTTAACATAGACTAGTTTTAATATACAGTTTGCAGGTGACCTTTAAAATTACTAGTTATATTAAATCTGTGTATTAGCATATTGTATAAAAACACCACTTAAAAGATAAATGATGTATGTGCTTTGAAAACACGGATTGTCTGACTAATAATTGCTAATGAGATTGTATCTGAAAGACAAATGTTAAAGATTACGCAGACAATTTGACTAATTTTATTTTTTAAAATCGCGTGCTTTGCTCAGACGAACAGAGAGTATGACTGGAAATGGCGTATTTGATATCGCCAAGACAAGGTAACGAGTGTACGATGACGAGAAGAGGTAATGCCAACATTTTAAATGTCATTGACTGATATCTCGTTTTGTCGGCGAATTAATTCAGATGTTGTTGCCTAGAAGCAATGGAAAAGGATTTTGAACTTGGATTAAGATGTTGAACATAGTCCTTCAACAACTGAATATTCTTGCAGCAAAATATGAAAATTAAATATCTAGACTTTACGTCTGAACAGTCCTTATTCATTAAACCAATCATCACGAGAGGAAAGTTAAACAAGAGTTAGGTTTTTCAACGTATCAAGAATTTCGCTCCGAATAAAATGCATATTCTTGATTGGGAGAAAAATTACAATTCTAGAATAATTTTTATTTTTTTAATATAAATAGGAAAGTCGAAAAGACATCGATATTGAATTTGTTACGAAGTTTCTAATCATTCAAACTCGCAAGATGTGAGAATTTACAACATATAGAAGAATAAGCATTTTATTTATTATATCGACACGATTTACCAATTATGTCAAGTTTATATCGAAGATAAGTCTTTCGCCTGCCTTTCTCTCCATCTCGATATAAAACACCAATGTCTGTCAGTATAAAAAATAATTATTGTAATAATTATGTAAGCTGATGTGGCTGGTAACCTTTAATGCATCCAAAACATAACTCCTATCCTTATATCATCAACGTGATTGATGGCTGTCGTCTGGGTGAGGCCCCGTGTTTTGACAAGCTTCTGGGTTTGACCTTTACATCTGATCTGAAATGGAACACGTACATCAAGTCTGTTGCCAAGGTCGCTGGAAAGATAGTGAGATCCTTCTACTGCTCCAGAAGATATCTCACTACTGATGCAATTCTCTATCTATATAAAAGCCAAGTACGTCCAAGGATGGAATACTGTTGCCATATCTGGGCAGGAGCTGCTAAAAAAGCCTATCCTGCCTTGACAGAGTACAAAATAGACTTCGTAGCTTAGTGGGGGATGCCCTTTTCTCTACCCTGCAACCTCTCTCCCACAGAAGAGACGTTGCGAGCCTATCCTTGTTTTATCGTTATTTCCATGGCAGGTGCTCGTCTGAACTCCAATCTCTGGTCCCCCCTCGCCAATCTTTCACGAAAAACACCCGTCTAGCTGAATCCACTGTGAAAAATTTCCCCTACTCTATATCTGTGCCTAAATCAAAACGCGGATTCCATGAACAAAGCTTCTTTCTTAGAACGGCACGCCTGTGGAACTCTGTTCCGTCTTGTTCCGTCTGTCTGCTTCCCTCCGGACTACAACTTCGATGTCTTCAAGTCCAATGTTAACAAATTCCTAATGAACCGCCCCCTTAAGTAAACACTTCAGCCAATCTCCACACTAACGTAATGTACTGGCAATAACCCTTATCCCATTCGTGGCTTCCGGGCCTTGATAAGTGGTGATCACTGTGTAAAAAAAAAAGAAAAAAGCCCCTTAAAGCACTCGTTTTTTATTGTTGAGCACTCGACGTGGAGTTAAAATCGGTCACTTAAGCACACATGCGCAGATCATGATGTTATAATCATAAGATCACTCTCACCGTCTTGACATTTATGCTTTATATAAGTGTTAATTTCAACTGTATTTCTCGTTTTAACGTTGGCCGTGTGGTTTGTTCATTGCTAATAGAAGTCAAAAAAGGCTTCCTGGCTGGGTTCCAATCTCCCGACTGGCTGTAATCGTTACCGTCTTGACTGCTGATTCCCGAGAGCATGGAGCACTAATGTCTGTAAGTATTAAAGAATAATCATATATGTATACATTCTCTTTGTGACAATTTGCTTCAGTCGAAGTTCTTAAAATTCAAGGGCCCACCAAGAGCTAACACTTGAGATACGTAAATATTTGAATAAAGTTTTTCTTTGATATCAAATGTGCAGTTAGTAAAAACGTTGAAATTAAATATTATAGTATATCTTTCTTGTGGTTTCTTGGTCTTACTGGATTCTGGGAAAATAATTCAACTAGTTCAATCCAGCTATGTGCATCACTTAGGGAAGGTGCACCATTATTCGTAAAAATCAGTCTCTGGTAGCCATATATGGATATTTTTAGACGGAAAAGTATCCTCTGCCAGGTTCTTCTGATAACAAATGTACAGAGACACCTAAGACACTAGATATTGTTTAGTAAGCATTCAAGTTCTCTCTAGTAGACATTAGTAATAAAGCAAAAACACGTGTTACGGTTGTACGGCCCCTGGTTACTGTATTCCCCCGCCCCGCCTTACGATGTTATCTATAATGTTTTTTTTTATCTATACATGTGTATTATATACTCTACTGTATTTTGTTGCCAATTATTTTATACCCACTGTATACAATTTTGCTAAGGCCTTGCTATACGCCGATTTTACATTACGATCCCAACCCCGAAACGGATTAATGCCGTATCCCGGTTTCTACTGAATTTACTTTTTCCATAATTGGCTCATACGTGTTTCTCTGCAGACACACACATCATAAAAAATATGTAAATATTAAAGTTGATAGAATTTAAAAGAAAAAGAGGAATAAATTGCTTCAAAGCAAGAAAAATTAAATTTCGTACATTTGAACCACTCACTAAGAAATGATATCTGATGAGGAAGTATATATATATATATATATATATATATATATATATATATATATATATATATATATATATATATATATATATATATAAGCAAATAGATGAGGAACCATGTTAAAAAACACAAAAAGTTGATTGTCTTAATAATTTTTTTATATATTTTAAGTTTACTATTTTGGATTATCTTTGTAAACTTAATTGTAATTTTTTTCATATATATACACACACGCATATATAAGGATAGAGAGAGAGACACTCTAGCACTGGCACGCTCTCCCGTTCTCCATGATACTACACCCCAGACCTACTGACTCTTACGCGCGCACGTAGACTCCCAACCCAACAACTATTTAAATAAATCTACCCATAAGTTCAATTGAGCCTTACATAAATTCCTGAAGATATGTAAATAAGTACACGAAAAGTTAACAGTTGAAAAATTTGAACAGAAATGGGAACACTTTGAGAAAAAATTCTTGAACCATACAGCCATACCTTCATCATCATCATGATCATCACCATGCAGTCCGCCAGTCTTGACGATGACTTGTTGGGGCTTCAGTGCTTTATCCCTCGGTGTTGGCGTAGTCTCACTCCATCACCACAGGACTTTCCACCTTGGCTCCAAACTTGCTTGCCCAATTTAGGTGCAGTATCTGTTGCGCATCAGATAGACACCTTCTGAACCTCCAATGCTCATTCCAGTGGAGCGAACCCGCGACGACTGGCAGAAGAGGAGGCCGCAGCTTCTGGCCTAAAGTAATCTCAGTAAGGTTAACAGTCGCCCTATCGTGTCCGCTACTACGCCTTTTCTTTCTGGATGAGGTTCCATAGCCTTTTAAGAAAAACTGCAAGACAGCATTAGGATTTTCCATCTCTTAGCCTTTTGCTGTGATAAGGCCCACAACGCAGGGTGTTTGATTTTGGGGTTGGTTCTCCCCCGTCTTCGCCCAAGCAAGGCCACCCACAAGACAGTGGGGTAGGGGTTGGTAGTGTTCTAGGGCATACCCACACATCGGTGGGCTGTAACGCACTACCTCTGGGGTCATCTAGTACTCCGAGATCTCCTACAAGTTTAGCCTGGGGTCGCAACGCACTCAGTTACCTTGTGTGGTCAACGGGGAGGCACTGTAGGAGTCTTGATGATGGAGAGGTTATATACTGGCAGGGAAGACTTATGCATAGCTACTCCGTTTTCACTAGAAGCGAAAAGGCATGCGAGCATGAACTAAACACTAACTTATATCTCACACACGACGTATCACCCCCTCCTGCCGGATTAAGAATCCAAACGCACACACTCCATATGTTAGAGAATGGATCAAGAGAGAGAGAGAGAGAGAGAGAGAGAGAGAAAGAGAGAGAGAGAGAGGGAGGTGTGTAAATTATAGTTAGACACGTTAACCGGAAGTCAGGATCAGCTGATCGGATTGTGTTTGAGTCACGTGATCAGGTTAGCTGAATCGTGGAGATTTGGTTTGGATTTAGAAGAGGACAGACGGCTTCACCGTTGTCTCCTCCCCTTTCACTGGGGGAGGTACGCTGACGTGTGTAGAACAGAACAACACAGGCCAGAGATTCACTTTCCATCTTCTGCAAGACATCTTGAAAGTGAAATAAACTATAAAACCAATTCCTTGTCTTGGAGTGATTGAATCATCATCCAAAGCAGGTATCAGGTCTTCCCTCCAAGACGATATGATTCCAGATGGACCAACATCTAAGAAGCAGAAGGTATGTCTGAAAATATATGTACTACACACACACACACACAACGGCATATGAACAAATAGACAGATCACACACGGCATTAACTCTGACTAGACGATCACCCACGATCCCCTTTCATGATACAACAAATATATAATATACGTCATCTCTTCTAATCCATTATTAGAGATAACAACGCAACACATACCTTCAACGTATATACAAAAATTAAAAAAATAAAAAAGTATTACAAAACAGAACTGTTTGTTGTCTTAACAATGTAAGTTTAAATATATATACATATATATATATGTGTGTATATGTACACACACATATATATATATACATACATAAATACACATATACATATGTTTATACATATATATATATATACTTCTTTCTCAACAACACTTTCTACATCGATTCGACATAATATAAAACAAAAAACAAGAGAATCTCATGCTATTTCATAAACATCTTAATTCGAACCAAAACAATGTTCTTGGCGTAATAATCGCGCCGCATTTTGTAATTCTATGTTTATTCAGGTTGTATACTCAAAAAATATTTTCAAGTGTAATATGTTATTTCTTCGAATCCACCAATTTTAGACATTTTAAGCTCTAAACACATAGGTTTAGTAATTAAAAAAAATGTTTTGAGTTAATAATGGAGAATATTACGCATAACTATGTTTGGAATTATTAGTGGAGATTTTAATGCATAGGTTTAGGAGAAGATGGGGAATTTGAAAGGTGACCGTAACTACATTTTAAAGAATATTTCATTTAATAAAACGTTTGGTAATTAAAACTATAAGGAGGATGAGATAATCTCTAGGGAGTAAAAAAGATAATAAAAATTCAAATATTAAGCTTATCTACTTGAAAATTAGAAAAGTAAACTAGTGTTTAATGTAAGAGTTGCGATAGGTAGTGGAATAGTGTAAAGAGTGTGCAGTTATTTAGGTTGATGGGGATTTTATCACATGAACTTCAGTAGGGTGTTAAGTTGCTAAGAAGATGAGGTTTGTAAAGTCTAAAAACAGTTATAGTTGCAGATGGTATTTCTTTCAATCGGATTTTTTAAAAATTAAAATCCGCGTTTTCTTACTCTTAATATTAAGAAAAACGGTAAACAATAGGAGTTTAAAGGAGAAAGCATTACAAGCGGCATAGTTTTACAAGGCAGTGACTACGTTAGACTTTCTATCTGAAATTATGACGAGTGTGTGTGTGCAGATGAATTGATTGAATACATCGAACGTATGTTTATTAACTTGGAACAAAGTGAAGAATAAACTAAGTGATAAAAAGAAAATCCACCTTTGAAGAGGTAAAGATCATGCGATGTCTAAGGACAGCACGTTTGTTGCAGACATTTGGAATTTAGATTACTTCAATTTTACAGCACAGAGAAAAAATGTAAATCTTTCGCTTCAATAGTATTAGATATTCAACAGTAATGAATATATTATTTGCCACCCATTTACTTCTCATATATATATATATATATATATATATATATATATATATATATATATATATATATATATATATATATATATAACGCATTTGTGTGATTGTGTGTGAGAGGTGAGAGAACCTTTCATATGGACTCCAAAACAGCTGGGACGATTTTTAAAAGGATTTTCACAAATGTAATTTTTGTGGCTCCAAGTGTTCTTAGATAAGTTTTTATCGGAATACTTCCAATTTGTTTCAAAAATCGGTAATCGATTTATCCCAGTAAAGATAGGACATTCTGATTTGGACCAGACTGGACACTTTTATAGAGCTTACCACTACAAGTGCATTGTCGACGCTTTACGCTGCACAAGCAGCATAAACGACTCTATAAAATCAACAGATGTTTATTGTTATGACAGGGTCGCGTTCAGATATATATTGGATTAATCGGACTACTGTTCTCATTTTGACTGTGATTTTCATAACTTTTCGGTCGATGTAACCTCCAGCCTTCCTCAAGTGTATTTTGTCGAACTTTGGAATGTTTCTGTCAAACTTGGGAATTTGGATGGAATTTCGAGCTGAACTCTTTATTTACTTTACGGGAGTAGCGTGCTCTTGTTCCGTCAGCCATAACTGGTAGAGGTTCTAAGTAATTCGCTATTGTATTTTCTGTCCGCAAAGATTCATAGCGCAGTGATTAGATTACTTGGAAAAAATCTATTGTAAAACGTGTTATTCTCGTGAAGGTTGAAGGTTCAATTTTCATTGTGGGCGACCGAAAAATACCATTACGAATCTATCATGTAAGTTTATGTTTAAGCGAAATTAACAATGCCATTGATTTTTGCGTTTTAAACTTCAATTCAAGCTACTGTATAAAAATAATTTAATAAAACGAATAGTAGGATCTCTGCAGTGTGTTATTATGTATTGTGCATTAAGTCATCGCAAGGAGGCATGTAAAGCTCCTTCTGTGTTCCTCGTAGTGGGTCATCGATTAGAGCAAGCGATTTGATAAAAAATGGACGTTTACACCGATTTCGATGCCCATGAAAATATTAGAAGTGTTGAACATTTGTTGATCCTTATTCAAACCTGGGAAACGTTGGGTCTCCCTGCTAGTTAAGCATTAAAATAAAAAAAAAACATAATTATACTGTAAAGATTAAAAACCTACATCAGGCACATTGTGCTATGGGACCGAAAGAAAAGGACGTCATTAGTAAACTTTACTTAACATGTTAGATAGGGAAAGCAACGTAAACGAAATGTATCCGATTGTTTCATGGCCAGTAAAAAATACAACAAAAACAGAATAACAAATATAAATAAAAATGAATGATGTTTGCATGTACGCATACACATTTTGTAAGATAATAATAATGTTCAATCGAAGTTTAAAAAGTAAACGATTAATGTACATAGAAACGTACACTTTAATAAAGAGTAGAAACCCATTGCTGATGTTAGTGTCTCTAATGCTTATTGGATTAAACACAAATGAACAGCTACGTCTCACGTACAACATGTAAAAAAGCTGGAAAGTTAAATCGCAATAATTTTATTAACAGCATAAGCCGCCACCTTTTTACAAACTACCAGGACAATATATATATTAAATGAAACAGAAAGGAATGCACCTAAAAGGACGGCTTGAATCATAAATGAATCTCACAGTTGGGGTCTTCGAAATAGGAGGTAACTGTACATCATTCGTATAATGTGCGATTCCGAGCAAAAAAAAAAAAAAAAAAAAAAAACAGCAACAAAAAACGAGTGTTAACTATCGTCTAAGTAAAACCATTAGTATATAAACTGCTTACTTAAGACTAATACTAAATAAAAGGCCAGTTGGGAGAAACTTGCTGGATTCAAGGCGAGGAGTGTTGGACCGTGGACATTAATATTAATAAAAGAATATGACGTCACATGGCTCAAAGAGAGACTGGTTGACAAAATATACGAGTTCGTTTGGGAGCACTCAACCCGTGAGTTAAACATGGGTCGAGCTGACAAAATATAATTCAGCGGTTCTTCTGCTCCCCCTCCCCCATCTCTCTCTTTCCACAACTAGTCTGTTATTTGGAACAAATATCTAGTCGAATAAAACTACTCGATTTTTCATAAGTACTGTGTCAACTTGGTCTTTTTTGCATTATAAATACACATCTTGGGTTTCAGAACTGAAAGTTTCAGGAAGGATCCATTTAAGGTTGCTAAAATTATAACGAATATTCTATTATGTTCGTAATTATGAGGACTATACTATTATATGTCTATAGTTGTAACGATATACCATCTATATAAACAATTATGAAGAATATACTATTATATAAACACAATTATGACGAATGTACTATTATATGCATCATGGTGACGTATACAATATAATATACATAATTATGACAAGTGTGCTATGATATACATAACTATGATGAACACCAAGAAAGCTAAGTCGGTTTGCCTCAAACTCTACACTGACCCCAGCAAACTACTCTCTCCGTGATTTCCCCTGCAGACAGAAACTACACTAGATAATCTGAAAATCACACATTCTCAATGCATGATATTATAAAACCCCTAAACACTTCAAAAGCATGTAGACTTGATCTCATCCCGACTTTACGATAAAAATTGCTTTGCTTGTTTTCCTAACTGCTGGAAAATTGCTTCCGTGGCACCACTTCACAAGAATTCTAGAATCGGCCCATTAAGTTATCGCCCCATTAGCCTTCTTTTTTTTGCCTGCAGATATCTTAACTGTAATCTCTGAATATAGATACAATGCACTGGATATAGGGGAATGTAGGGCAATGGTCCTAGATATATCTATGGCTTTAGACAGGGTATGGCACGATGGTCTTCTCAGGAAAATCAGATCCTAAAGTATTATTACACGAATGCTTAACATATTTAAATCCTTCTTAAGTAAGATAAGAATCCAGGTTGTTCCCGATAGTCGTACATCGTAACAATATAAAAAATAAAATAAATGAGGGTGTACCTCAAGGGTCGATCTTTGGACATTTATTAATCCTAATATTCATAAACGACCTTCCTGATGAATTGTTTCTGAGATGGGTATATTGCTGATGACACCCCGCTGTATAAGAGGCACGTGAAAAAAAAAACGAATAAACGCATATCTAAGGTAATGGCGAAAACCTTAGAGGAAGACCTTCAGTTTGTAGTTTAACGAGGACAGAAAGAGATGGCCACATTCAATGCAAGACTAAGCTTGTTTTCTTTAATAATGACAAGAAATCTTCTAAACAACCAACAGATATGGCTATTGAGACATTACCTAAACGTACTTTGTTCGCACTCCTTGGTTTAACGTTCACATGAAACATGAGTTGGAACAAGTACATCGAAGGCATTGCTGCGGCTGCTGTGAGAAATGTGGGCTCTATCTACCGTGCTAGAAAGTTACTTACGCCTGTAAGTATATATTTACATTTACAAGGCCACAATACGCTCATGATAGAGTATTGTTGTCACATTTAGGCTGGCGCATCTGCTACTAGTCTCTCATTCCTGGACAGGGTTCTATAGAAAGCCACCAACCTAATACGTCCCGAACTGTTTGTTAGGTTTCGGTCTCTCTCCCATCGATTAAATGTTGCATCCCCCTGCCTGCTTTAAAGTATTTTAATGGTTAATGTTCCGACGAACAAGAAGCCCTTGTACCTCGTCGACGTAAACACCACAGACAAACCCGAGGAGTAAAAAATGCTACACCTACGCAATTGAGATCCTCAGATCTCAGAAAGCCTTTTACTCTAATAGTTTCTGCCCCAGAGGGGCTGGATTTGGAATTCTCTTTCAGGGTCACGCTTCCCCGACTGTACTGACATGAAGAAGTTCAAGTGTAATGTAAACATACTTTTGCTGCTCAACTCCCTACATAATATCCCAGGATTATGTTTTACATATTAGCCCACTATATCAAAGTATATATATAGCGTTATAACAAGCCGACGGGCACATATTCTCATATAAATGATTTGTTTCATATAAAGTAAATGACATTGTAATACGTTTTATTTTTTCAACGCAGCATTTCGACAAGTTTTAGACTTAACTTTTAAAACTTTTATCTGAATGACCAACGGCAAAGCGATAAAGCATTCCCAGTGATATACAGACTCATTTAAAATAATATTGTTTTCTTTTTTGATCGATGAACTAATAACTTATATAATTATATACATTTACGACAACATAATTAAAAAAATATATATTTTCTTAAATATCTTACTTATTCAGTTGGAATTACATAGAGTGAGATAGATAGATAGATAGATAGAGAGAGAGAGAGAGAGATAGAGAGAGAGAGAGAAAGAAGAGGGAGCGAGAGAGCGAATAAACAAATATATGACCGGGAGCGATCTCTGATTCTTCGCAGCCAGAAATTATATGATGCAAATTACATGCAACACACACTCACACACACGCATACACACACACACACACACACGCGCGCGCGCAACCCCCCATATATATATATATATATATATATATACATGTCTGTATATATATATATACATGCATATACAATTCTCTGTTCTACATTAATGATACACAATTATCTTAAAGTTAATTGCATATATTTCTAATTTCCGAAATAATTTCATCTGTAGATAATTTCTCCTGATTGAAACCAAATCATTGTGTGGTGTAGATGGGTTTCCAATAGTAGTTTCTTCCCAGCCAATAAAAATAAATTCGCAATACCAATTCATTTGTTAGAAAAATATAAAATAATTATTTTGTTTCTTGCCTCGAGTGCGCGCTTACAAGCGGTATATGGAGGGGGAAGCAGGGGGCGGATTCATCTCGTGCTATTTTCGCTTTTTAACTGACTAGCCATTGTGTATTGCTTATATATATAGTGAGCATTCTCTAGCAGGTGTTCAAATGCTGACAAAATGATGGGAATTAATGCTTTACCTATTCATCTTTGTGGACATCAGATTTGACAGCTTCACTCCATCACGCAGTGCGTTTCAGTTACAAAACCTCATGCGATTTTTTGTGGTTGTTTTTTTTTTAATTTTCTTCCTTTGAAGATGGTAACGCTGGGCATGGGGCAGCTAAACCAGCTGCCAACATTGGCCTGCTTTTTATTGAAACCAATCGAGAGCTCTTTTTAGTATGCTCTTTGTTCCCTTAAGTGCAATTGTGTATGTATGTATCTGTGAACAGTCTCACCATGCGAAAATGTTCACAAGTTGAAGCTAGAAAGAACCCGCACGAAACAGTCACATTTTGGAGCCAGTCTTTCTAATTAAAACTCCATAGCTTTGTCTGCTCTACATCCAGAAAGCATCTGTGAAATATGTATTAGTTTCTTATATCTCTATCTCTATGAACAAATACGAATGTGATTCTAAATATTCATTAAAGTCGCCATGAGAATACATTGATACTGTTTTCTCTCTCAGAATTCGACACTTTTGTTTGTAGGAAATATCTAGTTATTTTGTATTATTTATAGTCCTCTGGACTACTATTCTCATTCTGAGTGTTTTTTTTAAAACAACTTTTCAATCGATGAAACCTAAGACCTTTTTCAGGTGTATATTTATGAACTCGGGAATCTTTCTGTTAGACTCAGGTATCTGCACAGAATTTAGGACAGAACATTTTGTTTAATCCAGAGATGTTGCATATTCCTGTTCCGTCAGCCATTTAGAAGGCCTAAGAAAATCTCAATTACATTTTTAGTGCTGCCCGCACCGAAACCCAAAGTTCCCACCTCCAGAAAGTACCATGTTCACTACGCCATAGCGTGAGTTCCGGTACTCTTTTATTTGCCACTCCTCAAGTTTCACAATTTTATTTTAAAATGCGTATCACTTTTGTACAGTTTTATTCTTCACTTATCGGGTTTTCTGTTTCCTCTTATCCATATCTTACCAAGCCTTTTCGACACACATTATTGCCAACTGTCTCCCTTTCTAACGACGACTTTTAAAGTTCTAATGAGAAAAGCGAATTGTTAACATATATTCGTAGCTCCGTATTTCGAACTATTCTTTTAATGATGATGTGTTCCGTAAAAAACACTCCGAAAAGATCATTTATCATCAATGTACAATATACATATTTTAGACTATATTAAATAGCAAAATTTTTCTATAGAAAGTAAGTAGACTTAATTTTGCATGACGTGTAAAAAATATTAAAAGCTGTAGGGATTGTAAGCAGGTTTGAGCAATTAAAGAAAAAGAAAGATAAACTATTTATTAGGAATAAAAAGTCCCGAATAAAAGAAGGTTTAGTTGAAAGGCGTGTCTTGTGTTTAGGTTGCAAATGCAAAGCATGTAACAGTATAAAATAACAAAAGCAATAGATGTCATCTAAACTTATGCCGAACCATTGTTTGAAAGAAGCTCTTTCATTGGCTAATGGAATCATTAATTCGTGAAATAATAATGAATCTCATTGGTCCGCTAGGATATACACTAAGTAAGTATATAAAAACTCTCACTATCACGAATTTCATGCACTTAAGTCTCACGATTCCCTGCAGGGATTGAACCCGGGCCCTTTTATATAGCTAGATTCAATAAATATATTGGCATAACTGAACACACACACACACACATAGATATATACATATACTAAATATATACGAATACATGTATAAATTTACACACATCCCTAACTTTATATATAGCCAGTTATTAAAATATGTGACAATTAAGCTACCCAAACTCTTAAGCGTTTCATTCCCGTAAGGAACAATCGAACTGAATTACGTTGTGTTTTTATTGACATAAATTTATTTTCATAACTTACTCAAATTGTAACAGGTTGGTGTCCTATGGTAACCGCAATAGAGTAAGCTAACGAGACAAATATGCAGCTGAAGCTTAAGAAATGTTAGAATATACAGCTTTGAAACAAAGAGATTAATATTTTACAGAAAGAAATTTACGGACGAGAAAAATAAACAATAAGAAACATTGGCCTTATTCCAAACGTCAAAAATTATGCAGTTTCAGAAAAGGTCAGTATTAAAGAAGCACGCGTAAGAGTTAATCATATAGGTAACGACGGGATTCGAATAAGTTAGATGCTCTAATCATAATCAATCGCAGATAATCAGAAGAGTCGTTTCTAGAAACAAAATCAGAGCATTACTAAATAAAGAGATAATTCGGCAGTCTGACTGGACTCGGTATTCATCCCAAAAATAAAGCAACATTTAAGCCTGTAAGAAATTGTCTCGTATCTTTTATTCATAGTACTCGATTTTAGAGATGATTATTCTAGCGCAACAAGAGTGTGAACCATCATGCTGAAACGGAGACAACGAAACACGACTGAATGTACGTCCATCTATATGTCTATTTGACGTTTGCTGAATTGAGGTTAGTAGTCCGTTTTCAAAACTGCCATATGTTTATAAACGGTTTATTGTATGTATTTTAGCACACACTTATTTTATACACCCACACGCACACTTGTAACATACCCTTATTTGGTGGCATAAAAACTGTACGTGTTTAACATACATTATATCACACGAGCTGATACATTGTATATCCTAGTATGTAGCAACGTATTGAGCACTGTTAAAGTAAATACTAAAAATAACAGTTTATGTTGATATATGAAATAATTATATGCATAATATAATATAATATATTAATCTTTACTGTTATATGAAAGGGACATTGTGTGTCCGTCAATCTGTGTGTCCGTGTCTGTGAGTCTCTGATTTGCTTCCCTGCCTTGAAAACGGCTCTGCCGATTTTTATAAAATTTCACACGAATATACTTTATGTGTCTGGCAGTGTCTTCAGATAAGTTTTGTGTCGGAATGTCTTCGATAAGTATCAATAATTGATAGTTGAAATAATTCGATGAAAATTAAAACAGGTGATTTTGATCAAAATTAACATCTTACACACAAGATGTTTTACCACATAAACATAAAGAATCAACAGTAGGTTCTTTTATATGACAGGGGAGAGTTCGAAATAAATGTTTCTGTTTAAAGCACAATTTAACAATGATACTTGACTTTTTAAAAATGTTAAACTTAAATTCGGACAATTATCATTGTGCAACGAGTAAAGTAAGGCATATAAACTCAACAATATGGATCTTTGATAGGACAATAGAGCGTACAGAATGAATGTTTAAGCACAATTGAAGGATGATACTTGACCTCTGCATTTAAAACTTTAATGTAAGCCATTATATATGAAGAAATAGTTTTATAAAATCAACAATAGGATCTCTACATTTACGGTGCATCGATTTAAGTCCCCAATTTAAGCAGGAATTCAATCGAATTTATTTAAATCGTTGTAGTTCATCGATTTCGATGACAATAAAAAAAACAGTCTTTGATTCTTATTCAATGCAGAAAAACGCCGGGTCTCCCTGTTAGTTATATAACCACATAAATAAATGAACAAGACGATTGCGATGCCTTGATGTGATATTCTTTTTTCGTCTTAATTGAAACGAAACAAAGACGAACAAGTCTGTCTACACGGAATCCCACACGCTATTACGTTTAGATTCAATTTTCACATCGAAAGAAAATGGACGTAAATGAATTTCCCGGAATTTAATAAGAATCGCCAACAAATCAAATATGACAACTTCATTTTATAAAGCTGATCCATATCAAGCGAATCCTGTTTTATTTGGACTGACAAACCGATTTTATCTATAATGAAATCTGGTGTTATGATCGTAATTTGTAGACAAGTAAATTAGTTTTTATTTAATGGTAATTCGAAATTTATGTAATTATTTTGACTGCAAATAATACTTTTTGGAAATTTATGTTTTATCGCAAACAAGCATATGACTATCTAAAGTCAAATATGTTTATATGTATGTACAGGATCCACTCCTAAAGAAACCGTTCGTAATTATATATATATATATATATATATATATATATATACATATATATTTATATACATATATATGTATATAAATATATATTTATATACATATATATGCATATAAATATATATGTATATATATATATATATACATATATATATATATAATTAAAAAAATCTTTTTCTACGCACATCTTATATTCCTTCCAATAACATTATTTAAACTCATTCCCTTTTCCTTGCTCCCATTTGTGAATTATTCCACGGATTTCTGCCTTTTGGATTACTTTGGACCATCTTCCAATTTCGCGTTTCCTTTGGATTTTACTTGTGGAAATGGAAATTTAACCAACTTTTTTGGATTTTGGATTTATGAATTTTATCGTTACTTGATATTTTACTCTTTACCAAACCATCCATTCACGGGAAATCACATTTTTCTTCATCCTATTCCCTCTGCTTCACTATGTTACCAAGTAAGATCTATGACTTACTCGTAGGTTCATTAAATAGTTTTGCAAGCAATATCCGATCCCGCATTTTGATAAATCCTACCCTCTGATGAGAAGGAACGTATTTCTTCGACACTCCGCGGATTAAGGACTATCCACTTATTTAGTGTTTCCTTTAAAATTAAACATGTTTTTATCTCTTTTTTCAAGTGTTTTTAACATATTTTATTAACTACTTGTTATCCCGACGCTGCCAGGTAGAAACAATGTGTTTCATATATGCCATCATTTGCTATTACGTATTATATAACATGATTTGCTATAACGCTATATGTGGCGTTATCTAGTATGACGTCATACAAAACGTATATTATGAACAAGCAAAAAATAAACAAACGAGTAAACAGACAGGAAGAAAATTTTATAACAATATATATATATATATATATATATATATATAATTATAATGTATGTATATAGTATATATATGTATTATATATATATTATACAAATATAATTAATTATTGAATACTAGCGTTGCCCGGGTGTTTGGAAGTGTGTGTGCTGTTACATAAAAAAGAAACCGGGGGAGGGGGAGTTGGTAGGATCGAACCGGAAGCCCTGAGGCGAAGTTTGAAAATAAAATCGGCCAGCCAGAATGAGATACTGAAAGATGTTTGAATTTGTTTAAGTAAGAACCTAATTGACAGACGCGCGCATGGAAGTCGTAGAGTGTTACGACGACGACGACGACGACGACGACGACGACGACGACGACGACGACGACGTAAGCAATAGCTATTCAGCAAATGAGGTCAATGACCAGGTTTGTTTGTTATAAGCGAAGTAAAAAAAGAAAACATAAAAAACCTTAAAACTTAAGCGGGGGGGGCGTAATCAAAACAAACGAACGATGTTAAATGTAAACAGCGAAAAAAAAACAAACAGAAAAACGAACACGTGACAAATGGCTTAAATAAGCCTGTTTCGATATTAAAATTTAAAAAATCGGTGGGTACCCGGGTGTTTTTGGGTGTGTTGGCGGGGTGGATAAGCGAAGTAAAAAAAAAAAAACAGAAAAACGAAAGTTACGTGAAAAATTGCTTAAATAACACTGGTTCAATATTTAAATTTAAAAAATCGAAAAAAAGACGCCTCACACCACGATTCGAACCCAAAACATTCAGATAACGAACCAATGCGCTAACCAACTGAGCAAACGCGAAGTACATGAAATTTAGACAGTTCTTCAAGTATTTAAAGTAGAGCAGGTCATGACGTCATCTGACGCATGCGTAGAACCGGTCGTTGTCACGAGAGGACCGTTTTTGTTGCCACCCCCTTGTAGAAAATTGTCGATTTCGGGGTGAAAAAAATGAGCGTTTTTGGCCAATATTTCGATATTTTTCGTGCGATAGATGGCGCATCAATATGATACCAAGTTTGTGAATTTTCATCGTGTCTGTCAAAAGTTTTTAGTGGACACACAAAGACACATACAAACATACAAACATACATGCACATATTTTCGCTTTTATATTTATAGATTAATTATATAAAAAATATATATATATTAATTATTAATATTAACTGTAACTATATATACATACATATATATATATATATATATATATATATTAAGTAATGTGATTTATAATTTAAAAATTAAAAAATTTTTTTTAAATTTAAAAATCAAAATTTAATAAAATTTAAAATCAGTTTCATAAGAAGGAACAACAACAAAGTCAATTATCTGTACGATCGTTTCGGAAATCCGTGCTTTTTTTTTGTGGTATACATGAAGTCACGTAGAACAATTATACATAGTTTTTTTTGATAAGCACGGTCTCCTCATCATCAAATTTAGGAGGATTTCTATTGAATTGAAAAGACACCAAAAATAAACCTAGCATTAAAAGTAAGGCAGATGAATCTGGAAAATTGAAGTAAAAGGTTTGGATTTAAAATTTTTAAGAAAATTAGTATAGGTTAGAGATAGAAATGAGTAGAAAAAATATATTTTTTTTTTGAATTTACATAATAAATTTGATTTAAAAATATATAGATATAGTTACCTTTTAGTTTTTCTTTTTTTGAAATCAGGAACTGTATTTAAAGTAGTCATTTAGATGTTTGCTATAGCTTTTTATTTTATTGAATGATGAATTTTAAAAGGGCGACGCCCGTGCAGTAAATTGTTTCCGTTAGCGTATTTTGATTTAAAGACGCTACAGTTAATATTTATAGAGAGAATATTTATTTTGCAAGTTTTTAAGGGGAGGTACTTGTCATGTGTTATTGGCTTTATTTATTATTTGATTTACGGGTATAAGGGCGGTAATTGGTCTAACTTAATTTATTAAAAAAAAAAAAGAAAAAAGTAATCTATTTTTACTAATGAGTAATTTTTAAACAATAGACCTAACGGAAAATAATCATAATAATCAAGAGGTAATATATATTGGTTCCACATCTGGCCCAATAAAACATAGAATTTCAACGCACAAACATTCTTTTAAAAATAACTCTCTATCAAACCAAACTACTCTATCCAACTATATTTGGCAACTAAAAAATAGCAATATTTCTTTCAACTTAAAATGGCAAATAATTGAGACTTGCAAATCATATAAACCAGGAGATAAATTTTGTACATTATGTACAAAAGAAACCCTAAAAATTTTAAAATATGAAGATATAAAAAGCACAACCAAACTAGTAAATTCAAGACACGAGCTTCTATCATGTAATCATAAACGTTGGTTTAAATTTAATAAATATAAACCACCTTAAATCATTAAAAATTACTCATTAGTAAAAATAGATTACTTTTTTTTTAATAAATTAAGTTAGACCAATTACCGCCCTTAGACTCGTAAATCAAATAATAAATAAAGCCAATAACACATGACAATTATCTCCCCTTAAAAACTTGCAAAATAAATATTCTCTCTATAGATATTAACTGTAGCGTCTTTAAATCAAAATACGCTAACGGAAACAATTTACTGCACGAGCGTCGCCCTTTTAAAATTCATCATTCAATAAAATAAAAAGCTATAGCAAACATCTAAATGACTACTTTAAATACAGTTCCTGATTTCAAAAAAAGAAAAACTAAAAGGTAACTATATCTATATATTTTTAAATCAAATTTATTATGTAAATTCAAAAAAAAATATATTTTTTCTACTCATTTCTATCTCTAACCTATACTAATTTTCTTATAAATTTTAAATCCAAACCTTTTACTTCAATTTTTCAGATTCATCTGCCTTACTTTTAATGCTAGGTTTATTTTTGGTGTCTTTTCAATTCAATAGAAATCCTCCCAAATTTGCTGATGAGGAGACCGTGCTTACCAAAAAAACTATGTATAATTGTTCCACGTGACTTCATGTATACCACAAATAAAAAGCACGGATTTCCGAAACGATCGTACAGATAATTGACTTTGTTGTTGTTCCTTCTTATGAAACTGATTTTTAATTTAATTAAATTTTTATTTTTAAATTTGAAAATTTTTTTAATTTTTAAATTATAAATCACATTACTTAATATTGAATTAGCTCTAGGACATTTAACTATCGAGCTTATTATATATCTAAATTACAACGAGCATTTCCTGTATTTTAATTAAGCTAGTAATTTCACTATTACATTAAAATACACTTAGCTCTTTAGACTATTATTCTAATCTCCTTTAAATTATATATATATATATATATACATATATATATATATATATATATATATATATATATATATATATATATAGTCGTGGAAATTTTCAGGTTAGCATCTGGAGGTGCATTAATTCACTGGGAGAGGTGCACCCACAATCTTCGTTAAGATTTCTAGGGGGAAAGATGATGTAAAAACTTGCGGTCTAATGTCTGTTCTGCACTGTTGCAATCATCTACACCGTTAATGATTTACAGTGTTTTTCCTTCTACACAAAGCTTTCAACACTATGAACAATCATTTGTGTGGATTTCCGAAAAACTTCGTTCTGTTGACGGAACAACTTACACGTAGAGATCTACGTGAGAGTCGATTTTCTATGCACACACACATACACACATATATATACATATATATATAACTACTTTATTTACTCACATAAATTAATATGCGAAAGTATAAATTTATGCGTGAACTTTAAGTATTTACTTACACAGTGCTCAATACATAGGTAGAGCAAGTTAGTAAGTTATAAAATATATATGGCGATTAAGCTACACTGAATATTCCGCTTTTTATCCACCATAGGATTCTTCAGGCTTAAGCATATCAATATATATATATATATATATATATATATATATCATATATCATATAGTTAAAGTTGATAGATAATTTCCAGTAATAATAAATTGATAGGTAACACAAAACTTTGTAGAAATGCACGGCATTCACAATACACTGCTAACACAAAAGTTTTATAGATGCAGTGAACACTTTATTTGATATAGGTTCATGATCAACTTAATGTCGATCCGTATGCATGTCTGAACACAATATTTTCTTCATTAAGTGAAATCTGCATTGGGAGACGATTGTTAAAAACTTAGCAGATTATTTAAATTATTGCATTACCTTCATTCTAACTCATTCACCCACGGATTTTTCTGTGCAAGAAATTCATTATTAATTTCAGTTTCCTGCTGGCCAGTACGAAACACTTCCTATGTTGAACATTTATATGCTTCGCGTGCGCTTAACTTTAATGGCTATTTAAAAGCATTGCATGAACCTTACGTGACCTTTTCACTTTTCGGTCGCATATTACTATATCGCATGTTGGGTCATTAAATAAGTTTATGGCACCCAAAATCTTTGATGGTTTTATGCTGAATCGAACGAAACAAAAGTTAATAACTGGTCAATGTGTAATATTTCGAATATTACTTCATTAATTCTACAGAGCATTATTACCTTAGGTAACAACCTGTTTGATGACGTTGTTCGTATTCGATTATTCCTGTCTTTCTCGCTTCGAGTACTTATATGAGGGATCAGGTTACTCTTGCTAAGATCCATACATTAAATTGATGCTATGGAAGTTACATGACAACGTCGCTAAAGCCGTCCCCTTCAATTTCAAAATATGACCAATTATTCTATTAATTAAGTACAAATTGATCTTTCCATCATATCGCAATGTAATCCAAAAGAAAGTAAAAGTGTTGTCCAACAAATAGTTTAGAGTGAATATTGAGGTTATGAAATCAACCTCTCGCGGAAGCACTTGATTTAAATAAAGTGATATCGAAATATATTCAACAAAATATCGGCGGATTCAGGATTGAATATTCTCAACAGCATTGGGTTGAATAAAGATTTTAATTGGTAATAACCAGAATTTTACTGACTACAACGAAAAACAGCTAAAGAAGGCCTGAGAGTCTAACGACCGAAAGGTTGTTAAATAAGAACAAGATTGACTGACTTGATTTTTCTGACTATCATACCGCATCTCAATCATTCTGGGGCTTCATTATGCATAGAAATGATATTCATAACCATTTATCGAAATCGATTAATTAAACTATATTTCATAAATGTGGGAACTGAATGTGAGTTAATACCTTTTCCCAATTAATTAGATTATTCTATTTACAACACAACCACATTGACAAACTTGTTCTCGCACAATCACTAAGTTAATCAACGATGAGTCGTACCGGTACCAGATGGGTTACCATTTGAGAAACCTAGACGCTGTACGTGCTCTCTGCTTATCTCACCATTACTTCCAGTTGTCTCTGGTTCAAGTATTTGCAACTGGAATTAACAATGTCGACTCAGAAAAAGTGTGGTTAGAGATTGTGCAACTTTTGCCACAATAATTTCACGCGCAAGAAACTTTCAGTATCTATATTTTTAAAATATTGGAACGAACCACTTTTTAAAGATGGTTCTATACACATTAAAAAACAAACACACTTTTTTTTTACACAGTGATCACCGCTTATCAAGGCCCGGAAGCCACTCAGGGATAAGGGTTATTGCAAGTACATTACGTTAGTGTGGAGATTTGATGAAGTGTTTACTTAAGGGGGCGGTTCATTAGGAATTTGTTTACGTTGGCCTTGAAGGCATCCCAGTTGTAGTCAGGTGGGAAGCAGGCAGACGGAACAGAGTTCCACAGGCGTGCAGTTCTAAGAAAGAAGCTTTGTTCATGGAATCTACGTTTTCATTTAGGCACAGATAAAGAGTGAGGGAAATTTTTCACAGTGGATTCAGCTAGACGGGTGTTTTCCGTGAAAGATTGGCGAGGGGGGACCAGAGATTGGAGTTCAGACGAGCACCTGCCATGGAAATAACGATAAAACAAGGATAGAGTCGCAACGTCTCTTCTGTGGGAGAGAGGTTGCAGGGTAGAGAAAGGGCATCCCCCACTAAGCCACGAAGTCTATTTTGTACTATGTCAAGGGAGGATAGTCTGTTTTTAGCAGCTCCTGCCCAGATATGGCAACAGTATTCCATGTATTTAGTAGGAAAATTTTTACAATGTTTGCTTTATGCAATTTCTACTCAATCAGAAGAAAATACACTATACAAGGTGGTAATAGAATTGCTTATTTTTACCACTGGGAAACTATAATGTCCTGTTCGGTTTTAGATTAATCATTAAATGATATAGAAATATGCATATATATATATATATATATATATATATATATATATATATATATATATATATATAAATATATATATATATATAGTCTTATTTGCAGTATTACGATTTTACTGGGTTTATATAATTCAGTAATCGTTCATATGCAAATAAATTCTAAACCAAAAAGAGCATATTACTAAACTAGAAACATCAAACGGCCTTAGTTACTTCCCCTTGATCGTTATGAATACATATTAGGATTTTGGTTACTCATAATTTCAACTAAATCTTTAAAATTTCGATCATTGATGTAGAATTATCTCCCTTTTTACATCTAAAATATCCGATAATCGTAAATCTTAATAGGAAAGAACGTCAGAAAAATAAAATAAAAATACAAAAATAGATTGAGATACTTATTTTTAAATTAAAAATGAGGATGAAACTAAGTATAAAGTAATGTCAAACTTATTTCCTTATTGAATAAGTTTTAAACAAAAACTTCTCTTAAATTATATAAATAGGTTACCCGATATTTTTTTGAAATAAACAATGCGAAACTAACATATAATCGCAAAGTTTTTACTTGGTTGACTAGTGCGGATTTAAAAAAAATAATTTCAATTAAATAAAGAAATAAAGAAATGAATAGCATTAATAAAAAATATTGAATGGACATAGGTAATTAGTGGTAAAATCGAATGATATTTAGTTTGCATTT